>NC_138899.1:45070118-45397898 GCF_965194825.1 Balaenoptera physalus | reverse complement strand
CTAGGTTGACACGCAGCATACACGGAGGACCAGAGCTTCCTGGCTCTCTGCAGTGTTCTGTTACCGAAACGGGTGCTGAAGGAAGGTTCCTAGGAGTCTTGGAAAGCTTACTACCGCTAAACTAAAGAAGAACAGCGATGAAGGCCTCATGGAACTGCTGCATGCCTCCCGCTTTGCAAGGATAATCAGGGCCCTACTTGGAGGTTGGTGCTCACGTTGACTCTCACTTTTGGTATAGAGGAGCGCAGGTTGAGCTTCCAACTTGGAACTGGAAGCACAAAGTTTCTTTCCAGAAAACTCATTTTCTTCTGTGAGACATGCCGGCAGTAACTAAAAGCACCGTAACAACAGTGCTTTTCTAGTAGCTTCGAGACTGCATGAGCGGAGCTTTCAAAATGGGCAAGCAAGATCTGTGTCTCAGTCTCACATTTCCGGATTGACACGCAGCATAAGGACATGTTGATGTTAACAAGTCAAAAGAGATTCACGATACCCAGTGGGGCTTTCCCTGATTCAACTTTTTTCTACGACAGCTTATCTGCCTGCAGCAAAGTCCCTAAACAAAGGATGCGTGAGGGAGACAGGTGCCTGTGCTTCTTCCAAAGACCTGCAGTGTTACACCAAGAACAGTGCTTAAATTGTACTTGGATGCAAGCCGACCACCTCCTTGAGGATGCGTGACTCTAAGTGCAAAAGGTGAAAAGGGATTCGAAGCAGAGTGTTTTTCTCAATAGAGTTCAGCTAGGGGAATGAGGTTACATCCATTGCATGGAGGACAGTCTAGAAGTGTGTTCCTGAATCCTGTGTAGAGCTGAGGTCATCTGGCTCTCCCAGGGAGGAGTGCAGTGTGTTGCCTTTCTCTAGCCAACACTGAGGTGTTCCAAAAGGCCTACGGGGCAGAAGTTGCTTAGCTGGCCCTGAGCTTCTTGGCTCTACTCAGTATACTGGTACTGATACGGTTTCTAAAGCAAGGTCCCTAGCAGTCTGGAAAAGCTTACTAGGGTGAAACTAAAGCAGAACAGTGAAGAAGGCCTCATGGAGCTGCTCCATGACTCCCGTTTGGCAAGGCAAATCAGGGCCTTCCTTCGAGGCTAGGGCTCACGTTGACTTTGACTTTAGGTATAGAGCAGAGCAGGGTGAGCTTCCAACTAGGAACTGGAAGCACAAGGGTTTCTTACGGGATAACTCAATATCTTCTCAGAAACATGCCGGCAGTGACTACAACTCTGGCAACAGCAATGCTTTTCAGGTATATTCGAGGCCACATGAACGGAGCTTTCATAATGGGCAAACAGGCCTTGTGCCAATAGTCTCCAATTTCTAGGTTGACACGCAGCATACTCGCTGAACCAGGGCTTCCTGGCTCTAGGCAATTTTCTGATATCGAAACGGGTGCTGAAGCAGGGTGTTTAGGAGTCTTGGAAAGCTTACTACCGTTAAACTAAAGCAGAACAGCGTTGAAAGCCTCAGGGAACTGCTGCATGCCTCCCGTTTTGTAAGGATATTCAGGGCCTTACATAGAGGCTGGCGCTCCCTTGACTTTAACTTTAGTTACAGTGCAGAGCAAGGGGAGCTTCCAACTAGGAACTGGAAGCACAAGGTTTCTTATGGGAAAACTCAATATCTTATCAGAACTATGCATGCAGTGACGAAAACCCCGGCAACAACAAAGCCTTTCAGGAATCTTCGAGGCCGCATAAACGGTGCTTTCATAATGGGCAAAGAAGCCTTGTGCCATCAGTCTTCAATATGTAAGTTGATACGCAGCATTCACGCAGGACGAAAGCTTCCTGGCTCTAGGCAGTTTTCTGATACCGAAACGGGTGCTGAAGCCTGGTCTCTAGGAGTATTGGAAAGCTTACTACCGTAAAACTAAAGCAGAGCAGCGTTGAAGTCCTCATGGAGAAGCTGCATGCCTCCCGTTTTGTAAGGCTATTCAGGGCCTTACTTCGAGGCAAGTGCTCCCCTTGACTTTCACTTTAGTTATAGAGCAGAGCAGGGTGAGCTTCCACTAGGAACTGGAAGCACAAGGTTTCTTTCGGGAAAACTCATTTTCTTCGCAGAAGCAGGCAGGCAGTGACTAAATCCCTGGCAACAACAATGTTTTCAAGGTATCTTCGAGGCCGCATGAACGGAGCTTTCCTAATGAGAAAACAAGTCTTGTGCCATCAGTCTCCAATTTCTAGGTTGACACGCAGCATACACGGAGGACCAGAGCTTCCTGGCTCTCTGCAGTGTTCTGTTACCGAAACGGGGGCTGAAGGAAGGTTCCTAGGAGTCTTGGAAAGCTTACTACCGCTAAACTAAAGAAGAACAGCGATGAAGGCCTCATGGAACTGCTGCATGCCTCCCGCTTTGCAAGGATAATCAGGGCCCTACTTGGAGGTTGGTGCTCACGTTGACTCTCACTTTTGGTATAGAGGAGCGCAGGTTGAGCTTCCAACTTGGAACTGGAAGCACAAAGTTTCTTTCCAGAAAACTCATTTTCTTCTGTGAGACATGCCGGCAGTAACTAAAAGCACCGTAACAACAGTGCTTTTCTAGTAGCTTCGAGACTGCATGAGCGGAGCTTTCAAAATGGGCAAGCAAGATCTGTGTCTCAGTCTCACATTTCCGGATTGACACGCAGCATAAGGACATGTTGATGTTAACAAGTCAAAAGAGATTCACGATACCCAGTGGGGCTTTCCCTGATTCAACTTTTTTCTACGACAGCTTATCTGCCTGCAGCAAAGTGCCTAAACAAAGGATGCGTGAGGGAGACAGGTGCCTGTGCTTCTTCCAAAGACCTGCAGTGTTACACCAAGAACAGTGCTTAAATTGTACTTGGATGCAAGCCGACCACCTCCTTGAGGATGCGTGACTCTAAGTGCAAAAGGTGAAAAGGGATTCGAAGCAGAGTGTTTTTCTCAATAGAGTTCAGCTAGGGGAATGAGGTTACATCCATTGCATGGAGGACAGTCTAGAAGTGTGTTCCTGAATCCTGTGTAGAGCTGAGGTCATCTGGCTCTCCCAGGGAGGAGTGCAGTGTGTTGCCTTTCTCTAGCCAACACTGAGGTGTTCCAAAAGGCCTACGGGGCAGAAGTTGCTTAGCTGGCCCTGAGCTTCTTGGCTCTACTCAGTATACTGGTACTGATACGGTTTCTAAAGCAAGGTCCCTAGCAGTCTGGAAAAGCTTACTAGGGTGAAACTAAAGCAGAACAGTGAGGAAGGCCTCATGGAGCTGCTCCATGACTCCCGTTTGGCAAGGCAAATCAGGGCCTTCCTTCGAGGCTAGGGCTCACGTTGACTTTGACTTTAGGTATAGAGCAGAGCAGGGTGAGCTTCCAACTAGGAACTGGAAGCACAAGGGTTTCTTACGGGATAACTCAATATCTTCTCAGAAACATGCCGGCAGTGACTACAACTCTGGCAACAGCAATGCTTTTCAGGTATATTCGAGGCCACATGAACGGAGCTTTCATAATGGGCAAACAGGCCTTGTGCCAATAGTCTCCAATTTCTAGGTTGACACGCAGCATACTCGCTGAACCAGGGCTTCCTGGCTCTAGGCAATTTTCTGATATCGAAACGGGTGCTGAAGCAGGGTCTTTAGGAGTCTTGGAAAGCTTACTACCGTTAAACTAAAGCAGAAAAGCTTTGAAAGCCTCAGGGAACTGCTGCATGCCTCCCGTTTTGTAAGGATATTCAGGGCCTTACATAGAGGCTGGCGCTCCCTTGACTTTAACTTTAGTTACAGTGCAGAGCAAGGGGAGCTTCCAACTAGGAACTGGAAGCACAAGGTTTCTTATGGGAAAACTCAATATCTTATCAGAACTATGCATGCAGTGACGAAAACCCCGGCAACAACAAAGCCTTTCAGGAATCTTCGAGGCCGCATAAACGGTGCTTTCATAATGGGCAAAGAAGCCTTGTGCCATCAGTCTTCAATATGTAAGTTGATACGCAGCATTCACGCAGGACGAAAGCTTCCTGGCTCTAGGCAGTTTTCTGATACCGAAACGGGTGCTGAAGCAAGGTCTCTAGGAGTATTGGAAAGCTTACTACCGTAAAACTAAAGCAGAGCAGCGTTGAAGTCCTCATGGAGAAGCTGCATGCCTCCCGTTTTGTAAGGCTATTCAGGGCCTTACCTCGAGGCAAGTGCTCCCCTTGACTTTCACTTTAGTTATAGAGCAGAGCAGGGTGAGCTTCCACTAGGAACTGGAAGCACAAGGTTTCTTTCGGGAAAACTCATTTTCTTCGCAGAAGCAGGCAGTCAGTGACTAAATCCCTGGCAACAACAATGTTTTCAAGGTATCTTCGAGGCCGCATGAACGGAGCTTTCCTAATGAGAAAACAAGTCTTGTGCCATCAGTCTCCAATTTCTAGGTTGACACGCAGCATACACGGAGGACCAGAGCTTCCTGGCTCTCTGCAGTGTTCTGTTACCGAAACGGGGGCTGAAGGAAGGTTCCTAGGAGTCTTGGAAAGCTTACTACCGCTAAACTAAAGAAGAACAGCGATGACGGCCTCATGGAACTGCTGCATGCCTCCCGCTTTGCAAGGATAATCAGGGCCCTACTTGGAGGTTGGTGCTCACGTTGACTCTCACTTTTGGTATAGAGGAGCGCAGGTTGAGCTTCCAACTTGGAACTGGAAACACAAAGTTTCTTTCCAGAAAACTCATTTTCTTCTGTGAGACATGCCGGCAGTAACTAAAAGCACCGTAACAACAGTGCTTTTCTAGTAGCTTCGAGACTGCATGAGCGGAGCTTTCAAAATGGGCAAGCAAGATCTGTGTCTCAGTCTCACATTTCCGGATTGACACGCAGCATAAGGACATGTTGATGTTAACAAGTCAAAAGAGATTCACGATACCCAGTGGGGCTTTCCCTGATTCAACTTTTTTCTACGACAGCTTATCTGCCTGCAGCAAAGTGCCTAAACAAAGGATGCGTGAGGGAGACAGGTGCCTGTGCTTCTTCCAAAGACCTGCAGTGTTACACCAAGAACAGTGCTTAAATTGTACTTGGATGCAAGCCGACCACCTCCTTGAGGATGCGTGACTCTAAGTGCAAAAGGTGAAAAGGGATTCGAAGCAGAGTGTTTTTCTCAATAGAGTTCAGCTAGGGGAATGAGGTTACATCCATTGCATGGAGGACAGTCTAGAAGTGTGTTCCTGAATCCTGTGTAGAGCTGAGGTCATCTGGCTCTCCCAGGGAGGAGTGCAGTGTGTTGCCTTTCTCTAGCCAACACTGAGGTGTTCCAAAAGGCCTACGGGGCAGAAGTTGCTTAGCTGGCCCTGAGCTTCTTGGCTCTACTCAGTATACTGGTACTGATACGGTTTCTAAAGCAAGGTCCCTAGCAGTCTGGAAAAGCTTACTAGGGTGAAACTAAAGCAGAACAGTGAGGAAGGCCTCATGGAGCTGCTCCATGACTCCCGTTTGGCAAGGCAAATCAGGGCCTTCCTTCGAGGCTAGGGCTCACGTTGACTTTGACTTTAGGTATAGAGCAGAGCAGGGTGAGCTTCCAACTAGGAACTGGAAGCACAAGGGTTTCTTACGGGATAACTCAATATCTTCTCAGAAACATGCCGGCAGTGACTACAACTCTGGCAACAGCAATGCTTTTCAGGTATATTCGAGGCCACATGAACGGAGCTTTCATAATGGGCAAACAGGCCTTGTGCCAATAGTCTCCAATTTCTAGGTTGACACGCAGCATACTCGCTGAACCAGGGCTTCCTGGCTCTAGGCAATTTTCTGATATCGAAACGGGTGCTGAAGCAGGGTCTTTAGGAGTCTTGGAAAGCTTACTACCGTTAAACTAAAGCAGAACAGCGTTGAAAGCCTCAGGGAACTGCTGCATGCCTCCCGTTTTGTAAGGATATTCAGGGCCTTACATAGAGGCTGGCGCTCCCTTGACTTTAACTTTAGTTACAGTGCAGAGCAAGGGGAGCTTCCAACTAGGAACTGGAAGCACAAGGTTTCTTATGGGAAAACTCAATATCTTATCAGAACTATGCATGCAGTGACGAAAACCCCGGCAACAACAAAGCCTTTCAGGAATCTTCGAGGCCGCATAAACGGTGCTTTCATAATGGGCAAAGAAGCCTTGTGCCATCAGTCTTCAATATGTAAGTTGATACGCAGCATTCACGCAGGACGAAAGCTTCCTGGCTCTAGGCAGTTTTCTGATACCGAAACGGGTGCTGAAGCAAGGTCTCTAGGAGTATTGGAAAGCTTACTACCGTAAAACTAAAGCAGAGCAGCGTTGAAGTCCTCATGGAGAAGCTGCATGCCTCCCGTTTTGTAAGGCTATTCAGGGCCTTACTTCGAGGCAAGTGCTCCCCTTGACTTTCACTTTAGTTATAGAGCAGAGCAGGGTGAGCTTCCACTAGGAACTGGAAGCACAAGGTTTCTTTCGGGAAAACTCATTTTCTTCGCAGAAGCAGGCAGGCAGTGACTAAATCCCTGGCAACAACAATGTTTTCAAGGTATCTTCGAGGCCGCATGAACGGAGCTTTCCTAATAAGAAAACAAGCCTTGTGCCATCAGTCTCCAATTTCTAGGTTGACACGCAGCATACACGGAGGACCAGAGCTTCCTGGCTCTCTGCAGTGTTCTGTTACCGAAACGGGTGCTGAAGGAAGGTTCCTAGGAGTCTTGGAAAGCTTACTACCGCTAAACTAAAGAAGAACAGCGATGAAGGCCTCATGGAACTGCTGCATGCCTCCCGCTTTGCAAGGATAATCAGGGCCTTACTTGGAGGTTGGTGCTCACGTTGACTCTCACTTTTGGTATAGAGGAGCGCAGGTTGAGCTTCCAACTTGGAACTGGAAGCACAAAGTTTCTTTCCAGAAAACTCATTTTCTTCTGTGAGACATGCTGGCAGTAACTAAAAGCACCGTAACAACAGTGCTTTTCTAGTAGCTTCGAGACTGCATGAGCGGAGCTTTCAAAATGGGAAAGCAAGATCTGTGTCTCAGTCTCACATTTCCGGATTGACACGCAGCATAAGGACATGTTGATATTAACAAGTCAAAAGAGATTCACGATACACAGTGGGGCTTTCCCTGATTCAACTTTTTTCTACGACAGCTTATCTGCCTGCAGCAAAGTGCCTAAACAAAGGATGCGTGAGGGAGACAGGTGCCTGTGCTTCTTCCAAAGACCTGCAGTGTTACACCAAGAACAGTGCTTAAATTGTACTTGGATGCAAGCCGACCACCTCCTTGAGGATGCGTGACTCTAAGTGCAAAAGGTGAAAAGGGATTCGAAGCAGAGTGTTTTTCTCAATAGAGTTCAGCTAGGGGAATGAGGTTACATCCATCGCATGGAGGACAGTCTAGAAGTGTGTTCCTGAATCCTGTGTAGAGCTGAGGTCATCTGGCTCTCCCAGGGAGGAGTGCAGTGTGTTGCCTTTCTCTAGCCAACACTGAGGTGTTCCAAAAGGCCTACGGGGCAGAAGTTGCTTAGCTGGCCCTGAGCTTCTTGGCTCTACTCAGTATACTGGTACTGATACGGTTTCTAAAGCAAGGTCCCTAGCAGTCTGGAAAAGCTTACTAGGGTGAAACTAAAGCAGAACAGTGAAGAAGGCCTCATGGAGCTGCTCCATGACTCCCGTTTGGCAAGGCAAATCAGGGCCTTCCTTCGAGGCTAGGGCTCACGTTGACTTTGACTTTAGGTATAGAGCAGAGCAGGGTGAGCTTCCAACTAGGAACTGGAAGCACAAGGGTTTCTTACGGGATAACTCAATATCTTCTCAGAAACATGCCGGCAGTGACTACAACTCTGGCAACAGCAATGCTTTTCAGGTATATTCGAGGCCACATGAACGGAGCTTTCATAATGGGCAAACAGGCCTTGTGCCAATAGTCTCCAATTTCTAGGTTGACACGCAGCATACTCGCTGAACCAGGGCTTCCTGGCTCTAGGCAATTTTCTGATATCGAAACGGGTGCTGAAGCAGGGTCTTTAGGAGTCTTGGAAAGCTTCCTACCGTTAAACTAAAGCAGAACAGCGTTGAAAGCCTCAGGGAACTGCTGCATGCCTCCCGTTTTGTAAGGATATTCAGGGCCTTACATAGAGGCTGGCGCTCCCTTGACTTTAACTTTAGTTACAGTGCAGAGCAAGGGGAGCTTCCAACTAGGAACTGGAAGCACAAGGTTTCTTATGGGAAAACTCAATATCTTATCAGAACTATGCATGCAGTGACGAAAACCCCGGCAACAACAAAGCCTTTCAGGAATCTTCGAGGCCGCATAAACGGTGCTTTCATAATGGGCAAAGAAGCCTTGTGCCATCAGTCTTCAATATGTAAGTTGATACGCAGCATTCACTAAGGACGAAAGCTTCCTGGCTCTAGGCAGTTTTCTGATACCGAAACGGGTGCTGAAGCAAGGTCTCTAGGAGTATTGGAAAGCTTACTACCGTAAAACTAAAGCAGAGCAGCGTTGAAGTCCTCATGGAGAAGCTGCATGCCTCCCGTTTTGTAAGGCTATTCAGGGCCTTACTTCGAGGCAAGTGCTCCCCTTGACTTTCGCTTTAGTTATAGAGCAGAGCAGGGTGAGCTTCCACTAGGAACTGGAAGCACAAGGTTTCTTTCGGGAAAACTCATTTTCTTCGCAGAAGCAGGCAGGCAGTGACTAAATCCCTGGCAACAACAATGTTTTCAAGGTATCTTCGAGGCCGCATGAACGGAGCTTTCCTAATAAGAAAACAAGCCTTGTGCCATCAGTCTCCAATTTCTAGGTTGACACGCAGCATACACGGAGGACCAGAGCTTCCTGGCTCTCTGCAGTGTTCTGTTACCGAAACGGGTGCTGAAGGAAGGTTCCTAGGAGTCTTGGAAAGCTTACTACCGCTAAACTAAAGAAGAACAGCGATGAAGGCCTCATGGAACTGCTGCATGCCTCCCGCTTTGCAAGGATAATCAGGGCCTTACTTGGAGGTTGGTGCTCACGTTGACTCTCACTTTTGGTATAGAGGAGCGCAGGTTGAGCTTCCAACTTGGAACTGGAAGCACAAAGTTTCTTTCCAGAAAACTCATTTTCTTCTGTGAGACATGCTGGCAGTAACTAAAAGCACCGTAACAACAGTGCTTTTCTAGTAGCTTCGAGACTGCATGAGCGGAGCTTTCAAAATGGGAAAGCAAGATCTGTGTCTCAGTCTCACATTTCCGGATTGACACGCAGCATAAGGACATGTTGATATTAACAAGTCAAAAGAGATTCACGATACACAGTGGGGCTTTCCCTGATTCAACTTTTTTCTACGACAGCTTATCTGCCTGCAGCAAAGTGCCTAAACAAAGGATGCGTGAGGGAGACAGGTGCCTGTGCTTCTTCCAAAGACCTGCAGTGTTACACCAAGAACAGTGCTTAAATTGTACTTGGATGCAAGCCGACCACCTCCTTGAGGATGCGTGACTCTAAGTGCAAAAGGTGAAAAGGGATTCGAAGCAGAGTGTTTTTCTCAATAGAGTTCAGCTAGGGGAATGAGGTTACATCCATCGCATGGAGGACAGTCTAGAAGTGTGTTCCTGAATCCTGTGTAGAGCTGAGGTCATCTGGCTCTCCCAGGGAGGAGTGCAGTGTGTTGCCTTTCTCTAGCCAACACTGAGGTGTTCCAAAAGGCCTACGGGGCAGAAGTTGCTTAGCTGGCCCTGAGCTTCTTGGCTCTACTCAGTATACTGGTACTGATACGGTTTCTAAAGCAAGGTCCCTAGCAGTCTGGAAAAGCTTACTAGGGTGAAACTAAAGCAGAACAGTGAAGAAGGCCTCATGGAGCTGCTCCATGACTCCCGTTTGGCAAGGCAAATCAGGGCATTCCTTCGAGGCTAGGGCTCACGTTGACTTTGACTTTAGGTATAGAGCAGAGCAGGGTGAGCTTCCAACTAGGAACTGGAAGCACAAGGGTTTCTTACGGGATAACTCAATATCTTCTCAGAAACATGCCGGCAGTGACTACAACTCTGGCAACAGCAATGCTTTTCAGGTATATTCGAGGCCACATGAACGGAGCTTTCATAATGGGCAAACAGGCCTTGTGCCAATAGTCTCCAATTTCTAGGTTGACACGCAGCATACTCGCTGAACCAGGGCTTCCTGGCTCTAGGCAATTTTCTGATATCGAAACGGGTGCTGAAGCAGGGTCTTTAGGAGTCTTGGAAAGCTTCCTACCGTTAAACTAAAGCAGAACAGCGTTGAAAGCCTCAGGGAACTGCTGCATGCCTCCCGTTTTGTAAGGATATTCAGGGCCTTACATAGAGGCTGGCGCTCCCTTGACTTTAACTTTAGTTACAGTGCAGAGCAAGGGGAGCTTCCAACTAGGAACTGGAAGCACAAGGTTTCTTATGGGAAAACTCAATATCTTATCAGAACTATGCATGCAGTGACGAAAACCCCGGCAACAACAAAGCCTTTCAGGAATCTTCGAGGCCGCATAAACGGTGCTTTCATAATGGGCAAAGAAGCCTTGTGCCATCAGTCTTCAATATGTAAGTTGATACGCAGCATTCACGCAGGACGAAAGCTTCCTGGCTCTAGGCAGTTTTCTGATACCGAAACGGGTGCTGAAGCAAGGTCTCTAGGAGTATTGGAAAGCTTACTACCGTAAAACTAAAGCAGAGCAGCGTTGAAGTCCTCATGGAGAAGCTGCATGCCTCCCGTTTTGTAAGGCTATTCAGGGCCTTACTTCGAGGCAAGTGCTCCCCTTGACTTTCACTTTAGTTATAGAGCAGAGCAGGGTGAGCTTCCACTAGGAACTGGAAGCACAAGGTTTCTTTGGGGAAAACTCATTTTCTTCGCAGAAGCAGGCAGGCAGTGACTAAATCCCTGGCAACAACAATGTTTTCAAGGTATCTTCGAGGCCGCATGAACGGAGCTTTCCTAATGAGAAAACAAGCCTTGTGCTATCAGTCTCCAATTTCTAGGTTGACACGCAGCATACACGGAGGACCAGAGCTTCCTGGCTCTCTGCAGTGTTCTGTTACCGAAACGGGTGCGGAAGGAAGGTTCCTAGGAGTCTTGGAAAGCTTACTACCGCTAAACTAAAGAAGAACAGCGATGAAGGCCTCATGGAACTGCTGCATGCCTCCCGCTTTGCAAGGATAATCAGGGCCTTACTTGGAGGTTGGTGCTCACGTTGACTCTCACTTTTGGTATAGAGGAGCGCAGGTTGAGCTTCCAACTTGGAACTGGAAGCACAAAGTTTCTTTCCAGAAAACTCATTTTCTTCTGTGAGACATGCCGGCAGTCACTAAAAGCACCGTAACAACAGTGCTTTTCTAGTAGCTTCGAGACTGCATGAGCGGAGCTTTCAAAATGGGAAAGCAAGATCTGTGTCTCAGTCTCACATTTCCGGATTGACACGCAGCATAAGGACATGTTGATGTTAACAAGTCAAAAGAGATTCACGATACCCAGTGTGGCTTTCCCTGATTCAACTTTTTTCTACGACAGCTTATCTGCCTGCAGCAAAGTGCCTAAACAAAGGATGCGTGAGGGAGACAGGTGCCTGTGCTTCTTCCAAAGACCTGCAGTGTTATACCAAGAACAGTGCTTAAATTGTACTTGGATGCAAGCCGACCACCTCCTTGAGGATGCGTGACTCTAAGTGCAAAAGGTGAAAAGGGATTCGAAGCAGAGTGTTTTTCTCAATAGAGTTCAGCTAGGGGAATGAGGTTACATCCATTGCATGGAGGACAGTCTAGAAGTGTGTTCCTGAATCCTGTGTAGAGCTGAGGTCATCTGGCTCTCCCAGGGAGGAGTGCAGTGTGTTGCCTTTCTCTAGCCAACACTGAGGTGTTCCAAAAGGCCTACGGGGCAGAAGTTGCTTAGCTGGCCCTGAGCTTCTTGGCTCTACTTAGTATACTGGTACTGATACGGTTTCTAAAGCAAGGTCCCTAGCAGTCTGGGAAAGCTTACTAGGGTGAAACTAAAGCAGAACAGTGAGGAAGGCCTCATGGAGCTGCTCCATGACTCCCGTTTGGCAAGGCAAATCAGGGCCTTCCTTCGAGGCTAGGGCTCACGTTGACTTTGACTTTAGGTATAGAGCAGAGCAGGGTGAGCTTCCAACTAGGAACTGGAAGCACAAGGTTTCTTACGGGATAACTCAATATCTTCTCAGAAACATGCCGGCAGTGACTACAACTCTGGCAACAGCAATGCTTTTCAGGTATATTCGAGGCCACATGAACGGAGCTTTCATAATGGGCAAACAGGCCTTGTGCCAATAGTCTCCAATTTCTAGGTTGACACGCAGCATACTCGCTGAACCAGGGCTTCCTGGCTCTAGGCAATTTTCTGATATCGAAACGGGTGCTGAAGCAGGGTCTTTAGGAGTCTTGGAAAGCTTCCTACCGTTAAACTAAAGCAGAACAGCGTTGAAAGCCTCAGGGAACTGCTGCATGCCTCCCGTTTTGTAAGGATATTCAGGGCCTTACATAGAGGCTGGCGCTCCCTTGACTTTAACTTTAGTTACAGTGCAGAGCAAGGGGAGCTTCCAACTAGGAACTGGAAGCACAAGGTTTCTTATGGGAAAACTCAATATCTTATCAGAACTATGCATGCAGTGACGAAAACCCCGGCAACAACAAAGCCTTTCAGGAATCTTCGAGGCCGCATAAACGGTGCTTTCATAATGGGCAAAGAAGCCTTGTGCCATCAGTCTTCAATATGTAAGTTGATACGCAGCATTCACGCAGGACGAAAGCTTCCTGGCTCTAGGCAGTTTTCTGATACCGAAACGGGTGCTGAAGCAAGGTCTCTAGGAGTATTGGAAAGCTTACTACCGTAAAACTAAAGCAGAGCAGCGTTGAAGTCCTCATGGAGAAGCTGCATGCCTCCCGTTTTGTAAGGCTATTCAGGGCCTTACTTCGAGGCAAGTGCTCCCCTTGACTTTCACTTTAGTTATAGAGCAGAGCAGGGTAAGCTTCCACTAGGAACTGGAAGCACAAGGTTTCTTTCGGGAAAACTCATTTTCTTCGCAGAAGCAGGCAGGCAGTGACTAAATCCCTGGCAACAACAATGTTTTCAAGGTATCTTCGAGGCCGCATGAACGGAGCTTTCCTAATGAGAAAACAAGCCTTGTGCCATCAGTCTCCAATTTCTAGGTTGACACGCAGCATACACGGAGGACCAGAGCTTCCTGGCTCTCTGCAGTGTTCTGTTACCGAAACGGGTGCTGAAGGAAGGTTCCTAGGAGTCTTGGAAAGCTTACTACCGCTAAACTAAAGAAGAACAGCGATGAAGGCCTCATGGAACTGCTGCATGCCTCCCGCTTTGCAAGGATAATCAGGGCCTTACTTGGAGGTTGGTGCTCACGTTGACTCTCACTTTTGGTATAGAGGAGCGCAGGTGGAGCTTCCAACTTGGAACTGGAAGCACAAAGTTTCTTTCCAGAAAACTCATTTTCTTCTGTGAGACATGCCGGCAGTCACTAAAAGCACCGTAACAACAGTGCTTTTCTAGTAGCTTCGAGACTGCATGAGCGGAGCTTTCAAAATGGGAAAGCAAGATCTGTGTCTCAGTCTCACATTTCCGGATTGACACGCAGCATAAGGACATGTTGATGTTAACAAGTCAAAAGAGATTCACGATACCCAGTGGGGCTTTCCCTGATTCAACTTTTTTCTACGACAGCTTATCTGCCTGCAGCAAAGTGCCTAAATAAAGGATGCGTGAGGGAGACAGGTGCCTGTGCTTCTTCCAAAGACCTGCAGTGTTACACCAAGAACAGTGCTTAAATTGTACTTGGATGCAAGCCGACCACCTCCTTGAGGATGCGTGACTCTAAGTGCAAAAGGTGAAAAGGGATTCGAAGCAGAGTGTTTTTCTCAATAGAGTTCAGCTAGTGGAATGAGGTTACATCCATTGCATGGAGGACAGTCTAGAAGTGTGTTCCTGAATCCTGTGTAGAGCTGAGGTCATCTGGCTCTCCCAGGGAGGAGTGCAGTGTGTTGCCTTTCTCTAGCCAACACTGAGGTGTTCCAAAAGGCCTACGGGGCAGAAGTTGCTTAGCTGGCCCTGAGCTTCTTGGCTCTACTTAGTATACTGGTACTGATACGGTTTCTAAAGCAAGGTCCCTAGCAGTTTGGGAAAGCTTACTAGGGTGAAACTAAAGCAGAACAGTGAGGAAGGCCTCATGGAGCTGCTCCATGACTCCCGTTTGGCAAGGCAAATCAGGGCCTTCCTTCGAGGTTAGGGCTCACGTTGACTTTGACTTTAGGTATAGAGCAGAGCAGGGTGAGCTTCCAACTAGGAACTGGAAGCACAAGGTTTCTTACGGGATAACTCAATATCTTCTCAGAAACATGCCGGCAGTGACTACAACTCTGGCAACAGCAATGCTTTTCAGGTATATTCGAGGCCACATGAACGGAGCTTTCATAATGGGCAAACAGGCCTTGTGCCAATAGTCTCCAATTTCTAGGTTGACACGCAGCATACTCGCTGAACCAGGGCTTCCTGGCTCTAGGCAATTTTCTGATATCGAAACGGGTGCTGAAGCAGGGTCTTTAGGAGTCTTGGAAAGCTTCCTACCGTTAAACTAAAGCAGAACAGCGTTGAAAGCCTCAGGGAACTGCTGCATGCCTCCCGTTTTGTAAGGATATTCAGGGCCTTACATAGAGGCTGGCGCTCCCTTGACTTTAACTTTAGTTACAGTGCAGAGCAAGGGGAGCTTCCAACTAGGAACTGGAAGCACAAGGTTTCTTATGGGAAAACTCAATATCTTATCAGAACTATGCATGCAGTGACGAAAACCCCGGCAACAACAAAGCCTTTCAGGAATCTTCGAGGCCGCATAAACGGTGCTTTCATAATGGGCAAAGAAGCCTTGTGCCATCAGTCTTCAATATGTAAGTTGATACGCAGCATTCACGCAGGACGAAAGCTTCCTGGCTCTAGGCAGTTTTCTGATACCGAAACGGGTGCTGAAGCAAGGTCTCTAGGTGTATTGGAAAGCTTACTACCGTAAAACTAAAGCAGAGCAGCGTTGAAGTCCTCATGGAGAAGCTGCATGCCTCCCGTTTTGTAAGGCTATTCAGGGCCTTACTTCGAGGCAAGTGCTCCCCTTGACTTTCACTTTAGTTATAGAGCAGAGCAGGGTGAGCTTCCACTAGGAACTGGAAGCACAAGGTTTCTTTCGGGAAAACTCATTTTCTTCGCAGAAGCAGGCAGGCAGTGACTAAATCCCTGGCAACAACAATGCTTCTCAGGTATCTTCGAGGCCGCATGAACGGAGCTTTCCTAATGAGAAAACAAGCCTTGTGCCATCAGTCTCCAATTTCTAGGTTGACACGCAGCATACACGGAGGACCAGAGCTTCCTGGCTCTCTGCAGTGTTCTGTTACCGAAACGGGTGCTGAAGGAAGGTTCCTAGGAGTCTTGGAAAGCTTACTACCGCTAAACTAAAGAAGAACAGCGATGAAGGCCTCATGGAACTGCTGCATGCCTCCCGCTTTGCAAGGATAATCAGAGCCTTACTTGGAGGTTGGTGCTCACGTTGACTCTCACTTTTGGTATAGAGGAGCGCAGGTTGAGCTTCCAACTTGGAACTGGAAGCACAAAGTTTCTTTCCAGAAAACTGATTTTCTTCTGTGAGACATGCCGGCAGTCACTAAAAGCACCGTAACAACAGTGCTTTTCTAGTAGCTTCGAGACTGCATGAGCGGAGCTTTCAAAATGGGAAAGCAAGATCTGTGTCTCAGTCTCACATTTCCGGATTGACACGCAGCATAAGGACATGTTGATGTTAACAAGTCAAAAGAGATTCACGATACCCAGTGTGGCTTTCCCTGATTCAACTTTTTTCTACGACAGCTTATCTGCCTGCAGCAAAGTGCCTAATCAAAGGATGCGTGAGGGAGACAGGTGCCTGTGCTTCTTCCAAAGACCTGCAGTGTTACACCAAGAACAGTGCTTAAATTGTACTTGGATGCAAGCCGACCACCTCCTTGAGGATGCGTGACTCTAAGTGCAAAAGGTGAAAAGGGATTCGAAGCAGAGTGTTTTTCTCAATAGGGTTCAGCTAGGGGAATGAGGTTACATCCATTGCATGGAGGACAGTCTAGAAGTGTATTCCTGAATCCTGTGTAGAGCTGAGGTCATCTGGCTCTCCCAGGGAGGAGTGCAGTGTGTTGCCTTTCTCTAGCCAACACTGAGGTGTTCCAAAAGGCCTACGGGGCAGAAGTTGCTTAGCTGGCCCTGAGCTTCTTGGCTCTACTCAGTATACTGGTACTGATACGGTTTCTAAAGCAAGGTCCCTAGCAGTCTGGAAAAGCTTACTAGGGTGAAACTAAAGCAGAACAGTGAAGAAGGCCTCATGGAGCTGCTCCATGACTCCCGTTTGGCAAGGCAAATCAGGGCCTTCCTTCGAGGCTAGGGCTCACGTTGACTTTGACTTTAGGTATAGAGCAGAGCAGGGTGAGCTTCCAACTAGGAACTGGAAGCACAAGGGTTTCTTACGGGATAACTCAATATCTTCTCAGAAACATGCCGGCAGTGACTACAACTCTGGCAACAGCAATGCTTTTCAGGTATATTCGAGGCCACATGAACGGAGCTTTCATAATGGGCAAACAGGCCTTGTGCCAATAGTCTCCAATTTCTAGGTTGACACGCAGCATACTCGCTGAACCAGGGCTTCCTGGCTCTAGGCAATTTTCTGATATCGAAACGGGTGCTGAAGCAGGGTCTTTAGGAGTCTTGGAAAGCTTCCTACCGTTAAACTAAAGCAGAACAGCGTTGAAAGCCTCAGGGAACTGCTGCATGCCTCCCGTTTTGTAAGGATATTCAGGGCCTTACATAGAGGCTGGCGCTCCCTTGACTTTAACTTTAGTTACAGTGCAGAGCAAGGGGAGCTTCCAACTAGGAACTGGAAGCACAAGGTTTCTTATGGGAAAACTCAATATCTTATCAGAACTATGCATGCAGTGACGAAAACCCCGGCAACAACAAAGCCTTTCAGGAATCTTCGAGGCCGCATAAACGGTGCTTTCATAATGGGCAAAGAAGCCTTGTGCCATCAGTCTTCAATATGTAAGTTGATACGCAGCATTCACGCAGGACGAAAGCTTCCTGGCTCTAGGCAGTTTTCTGATACCGAAACGGGTGCTGAAGCAAGGTCTCTAGGAGTATTGGAAAGCTTACTACCGTAAAACTAAAGCAGAGCAGCGTTGAAGTCCTCATGGAGAAGCTGCATGCCTCCCGTTTTGTAAGGCTATTCAGGGCCTTACTTCGAGGCAAGTGCTCCCCTTGACTTTCACTTTAGTTATAGAGCAGAGCAGGGTAAGCTTCCACTAGGAACTGGAAGCACAAGGTTTCTTTCGGGAAAACTCATTTTCTTCGCAGAAGCAGGCAGGCAGTGACTAAATCCCTGGCAACAACAATGTTTTCAAGGTATCTTCGAGGCCGCATGAACGGAGCTTTCCTAATGAGAAAACAAGCCTTGTGCCATCAGTCTCCAATTTCTAGGTTGACACGCAGCATACACGGAGGACCAGAGCTTCCTGGCTCTCTGCAGTGTTCTGTTACCGAAACGGGTGCTGAAGGAAGGTTCCTAGGAGTCTTGGAAAGCTTACTACCGCTAAACTAAAGAAGAACAGCGATGAAGGCCTCATGGAACTGCTGCATGCCTCCCGCTTTGCAAGGATAATCAGGGCCTTACTTGGAGGTTGGTGCTCACGTTGACTCTCACTTTTGGTATAGAGGAGCGCAGGTGGAGCTTCCAACTTGGAACTGGAAGCACAAAGTTTCTTTCCAGAAAACTCATTTTCTTCTGTGAGACATGCCGGCAGTCACTAAAAGCACCGTAACAACAGTGCTTTTCTAGTAGCTTCGAGACTGCATGAGCGGAGCTTTCAAAATGGGAAAGCAAGATCTGTGTCTCAGTCTCACATTTCCGGATTGACACGCAGCATAAGGACATGTTGATGTTAACAAGTCAAAAGAGATTCACGATACCCAGTGGGGCTTTCCCTGATTCAACTTTTTTCTACGACAGCTTATCTGCCTGCAGCAAAGTGCCTAAATAAAGGATGCGTGAGGGAGACAGGTGCCTGTGCTTCTTCCAAAGACCTGCAGTGTTACACCAAGAACAGTGCTTAAATTGTACTTGGATGCAAGCCGACCACCTCCTTGAGGATGCGTGACTCTAAGTGCAAAAGGTGAAAAGGGATTCGAAGCAGAGTGTTTTTCTCAATAGAGTTCAGCTAGTGGAATGAGGTTACATCCATTGCATGGAGGACAGTCTAGAAGTGTGTTCCTGAATCCTGTGTAGAGCTGAGGTCATCTGGCTCTCCCAGGGAGGAGTGCAGTGTGTTGCCTTTCTCTAGCCAACACTGAGGTGTTCCAAAAGGCCTACGGGGCAGAAGTTGCTTAGCTGGCCCTGAGCTTCTTGGCTCTACTTAGTATACTGGTACTGATACGGTTTCTAAAGCAAGGTCCCTAGCAGTTTGGGAAAGCTTACTAGGGTGAAACTAAAGCAGAACAGTGAGGAAGGCCTCATGGAGCTGCTCCATGACTCCCGTTTGGCAAGGCAAATCAGGGCCTTCCTTCGAGGTTAGGGCTCACGTTGACTTTGACTTTAGGTATAGAGCAGAGCAGGGTGAGCTTCCAACTAGGAACTGGAAGCACAAGGTTTCTTACGGGATAACTCAATATCTTCTCAGAAACATGCCGGCAGTGACTACAACTCTGGCAACAGCAATGCTTTTCAGGTATATTCGAGGCCACATGAACGGAGCTTTCATAATGGGCAAACAGGCCTTGTGCCAATAGTCTCCAATTTCTAGGTTGACACGCAGCATACTCGCTGAACCAGGGCTTCCTGGCTCTAGGCAATTTTCTGATATCGAAACGGGTGCTGAAGCAGGGTCTTTAGGAGTCTTGGAAAGCTTCCTACCGTTAAACTAAAGCAGAACAGCGTTGAAAGCCTCAGGGAACTGCTGCATGCCTCCCGTTTTGTAAGGATATTCAGGGCCTTACATAGAGGCTGGCGCTCCCTTGACTTTAACTTTAGTTACAGTGCAGAGCAAGGGGAGCTTCCAACTAGGAACTGGAAGCACAAGGTTTCTTATGGGAAAACTCAATATCTTATCAGAACTATGCATGCAGTGACGAAAACCCCGGCAACAACAAAGCCTTTCAGGAATCTTCGAGGCCGCATAAACGGTGCTTTCATAATGGGCAAAGAAGCCTTGTGCCATCAGTCTTCAATATGTAAGTTGATACGCAGCATTCACGCAGGACGAAAGCTTCCTGGCTCTAGGCAGTTTTCTGATACCGAAACGGGTGCTGAAGCAAGGTCTCTAGGTGTATTGGAAAGCTTACTACCGTAAAACTAAAGCAGAGCAGCGTTGAAGTCCTCATGGAGAAGCTGCATGCCTCCCGTTTTGTAAGGCTATTCAGGGCCTTACTTCGAGGCAAGTGCTCCCCTTGACTTTCACTTTAGTTATAGAGCAGAGCAGGGTGAGCTTCCACTAGGAACTGGAAGCACAAGGTTTCTTTCGGGAAAACTCATTTTCTTCGCAGAAGCAGGCAGGCAGTGACTAAATCCCTGGCAACAACAATGCTTCTCAGGTATCTTCGAGGCCGCATGAACGGAGCTTTCCTAATGAGAAAACAAGCCTTGTGCCATCAGTCTCCAATTTCTAGGTTGACACGCAGCATACACGGAGGACCAGAGCTTCCTGGCTCTCTGCAGTGTTCTGTTACCGAAACGGGTGCTGAAGGAAGGTTCCTAGGAGTCTTGGAAAGCTTACTACCGCTAAACTAAAGAAGAACAGCGATGAAGGCCTCATGGAACTGCTGCATGCCTCCCGCTTTGCAAGGATAATCAGAGCCTTACTTGGAGGTTGGTGCTCACGTTGACTCTCACTTTTGGTATAGAGGAGCGCAGGTTGAGCTTCCAACTTGGAACTGGAAGCACAAAGTTTCTTTCCAGAAAACTGATTTTCTTCTGTGAGACATGCCGGCAGTCACTAAAAGCACCGTAACAACAGTGCTTTTCTAGTAGCTTCGAGACTGCATGAGCGGAGCTTTCAAAATGGGAAAGCAAGATCTGTGTCTCAGTCTCACATTTCCGGATTGACACGCAGCATAAGGACATGTTGATGTTAACAAGTCAAAAGAGATTCACGATACCCAGTGTGGCTTTCCCTGATTCAACTTTTTTCTACGACAGCTTATCTGCCTGCAGCAAAGTGCCTAATCAAAGGATGCGTGAGGGAGACAGGTGCCTGTGCTTCTTCCAAAGACCTGCAGTGTTACACCAAGAACAGTGCTTAAATTGTACTTGGATGCAAGCCGACCACCTCCTTGAGGATGCGTGACTCTAAGTGCAAAAGGTGAAAAGGGATTCGAAGCAGAGTGTTTTTCTCAATAGGGTTCAGCTAGGGGAATGAGGTTACATCCATTGCATGGAGGACAGTCTAGAAGTGTATTCCTGAATCCTGTGTAGAGCTGAGGTCATCTGGCTCTCCCAGGGAGGAGTGCAGTGTGTTGCCTTTCTCTAGCCAACACTGAGGTGTTCCAAAAGGCCTACGGGGCAGAAGTTGCTTAGCTGGCCCTGAGCTTCTTGGCTCTACTCAGTATACTGGTACTGATACGGTTTCTAAAGCAAGGTCCCTAGCAGTCTGGAAAAGCTTACTAGGGTGAAACTAAAGCAGAACAGTGAAGAAGGCCTCATGGAGCTGCTCCATGACTCCCGTTTGGCAAGGCAAATCAGGGCCTTACTTCGAGGCTAGGGCTCACGTTGACTTTGACTTTAGGTATAGAGCAGAGCAGGGTGAGCTTCCAACTAGGAACTGGAAGCACAAGGGTTTCTTACGGGATAACTCAATATCTTCTCAGAAACATGCCGGCAGTGACTACAACTCTGGCAACAGCAATGCTTTTCAGGTATATTCGAGGCCACATGAACGGAGCTTTCATAATGGGCAAACAGGCCTTGTGCCAATAGTCTCCAATTTCTAGGTTGACACGCAGCATACTCGCTGAACCAGGGCTTCCTGGCTCTAGGCAATTTTCTGATATCGAAACGGGTGCTGAAGCAGGGTCTTTAGGAGTCTTGGAAAGCTTACTACCGTTAAACTAAAGCAGAACAGCGTTGAAAGCCTCAGGGAACTGCTGCATGCCTCCCGTTTTGTAAGGATATTCAGGGCCTTACATAGAGGCTGGCGCTCCCTTGACTTTAACTTTAGTTACAGTGCAGAGCAAGGGGAGCTTCCAACTAGGAACTGGAAGCACAAGGTTTCTTATGGGAAAACTCAATATCTTATCAGAACTATGCATGCAGTGACGAAAACCCCGGCAACAACAAAGCCTTTCAGGAATCTTCGAGGCCGCATAAACGGTGCTTTCATAATGGGCAAAGAAGCCTTGTGCCATCAGTCTTCAATATGTAAGTTGATACGCAGCATTCACGCAGGACGAAAGCTTCCTGGCTCTAGGCAGTTTTCTGATACCGAAACGGGTGCTGAAGCAAGGTCTCTAGGAGTATTGGAAAGCTTACTACCGTAAAACTAAAGCAGAGCAGCGTTGAAGTCCTCATGGAGAAGCTGCATGCCTCCCGTTTTGTAAGGCTATTCAGGGCCTTACTTCGAGGCAAGTGCTCCCCTTGACTTTCACTTTAGTTATAGAGCAGAGCAGGGTGAGCTTCCACTAGGAACTGGAAGCACAAGGTTTCTTTCGGGAAAACTCATTTTCTTCGCAGAAGCAGGCAGGCAGTGACTAAATCCCTGGCAACAACAATGCTTTTCAGGTATCTTCGAGGCCGCATGAACGGAGCTTTCCTAATGAGAAAACAAGCCTTGTGCCATCAGTCTCCAATTTCTAGGTTGACACGCAGCATACACGGAGGACCAGAGCTTCCTGGCTCTCTGCAGTGTTCTGTTACCGAAACGGGTGCTGAAGGAAGGTTCCTAGGAGTCTTGGAAAGCTTACTACCGCTAAACTAAAGAAGAACAGCGATGAAGGCCTCATGGAACTGCTGCATGCCTCCCGCTTTGCAAGGATAATCAGGGCCTTACTTGGAGGTTGGTGCTCACGTTGACTCTCACTTTTGGTATAGAGGAGCGCAGGTGGAGCTTCCAACTTGGAACTGGAAGCACAAAGTTTCTTTCCAGAAAACTCATTTTCTTCTGTGAGACATGCCGGCAGTCACTAAAAGCACCGTAACAACAGTGCTTTTCTAGTAGCTTCGAGACTGCATGAGCGGAGCTTTCAAAATGGGAAAGCAAGATCTGTGTCTCAGTCTCACATTTCCGGATTGACACGCAGCATAAGGACATGTTGATGTTAACAAGTCAAAAGAGATTCACGATACCCAGTGGGGCTTTCCCTGATTCAACTTTTTTCTACGACAGCTTATCTGCCTGCAGCAAAGTGCCTAAATAAAGGATGCGTGAGGGAGACAGGTGCCTGTGCTTCTTCCAAAGACCTGCAGTGTTACACCAAGAACAGTGCTTAAATTGTACTTGGATGCAAGCCGACCACCTCCTTGAGGATGCGTGACTCTAAGTGCAAAAGGTGAAAAGGGATTCGAAGCAGAGTGTTTTTCTCAATAGAGTTCAGCTAGTGGAATGAGGTTACATCCATTGCATGGAGGACAGTCTAGAAGTGTGTTCCTGAATCCTGTGTAGAGCTGAGGTCATCTGGCTCTCCCAGGGAGGAGTGCAGTGTGTTGCCTTTCTCTAGCCAACACTGAGGTGTTCCAAAAGGCCTACGGGGCAGAAGTTGCTTAGCTGGCCCTGAGCTTCTTGGCTCTACTTAGTATACTGGTACTGATACGGTTTCTAAAGCAAGGTCCCTAGCAGTTTGGGAAAGCTTACTAGGGTGAAACTAAAGCAGAACAGTGAGGAAGGCCTCATGGAGCTGCTCCATGACTCCCGTTTGGCAAGGCAAATCAGGGCCTTCCTTCGGGGTTAGGGCTCACGTTGACTTTGACTTTAGGTATAGAGCAGAGCAGGGTGAGCTTCCAACTAGGAACTGGAAGCACAAGGTTTCTTACGGGATAACTCAATATCTTCTCAGAAACATGCCGGCAGTGACTACAACTCTGGCAACAGCAATGCTTTTCAGGTATATTCGAGGCCACATGAACGGAGCTTTCATAATGGGCAAACAGGCCTTGTGCCAATAGTCTCCAATTTCTAGGTTGACACGCAGCATACTCGCTGAACCAGGGCTTCCTGGCTCTAGGCAATTTTCTGATATCGAAACGGGTGCTGAAGCAGGGTCTTTAGGAGTCTTGGAAAGCTTCCTACCGTTAAACTAAAGCAGAACAGCGTTGAAAGCCTCAGGGAACTGCTGCATGCCTCCCGTTTTGTAAGGATATTCAGGGCCTTACATAGAGGCTGGCGCTCCCTTGACTTTAACTTTAGTTACAGTGCAGAGCAAGGGGAGCTTCCAACTAGGAACTGGAAGCACAAGGTTTCTTATGGGAAAACTCAATATCTTATCAGAACTATGCATGCAGTGACGAAAACCCCGGCAACAACAAAGCCTTTCAGGAATCTTCGAGGCCGCATAAACGGTGCTTTCATAATGGGCAAAGAAGCCTTGTGCCATCAGTCTTCAATATGTAAGTTGATACGCAGCATTCACGCAGGACGAAAGCTTCCTGGCTCTAGGCAGTTTTCTGATACCGAAACGGGTGCTGAAGCAAGGTCTCTAGGTGTATTGGAAAGCTTACTACCGTAAAACTAAAGCAGAGCAGCGTTGAAGTCCTCATGGAGAAGCTGCATGCCTCCCGTTTTGTAAGGCTATTCAGGGCCTTACTTCGAGGCAAGTGCTCCCCTTGACTTTCACTTTAGTTATAGAGCAGAGCAGGGTGAGCTTCCACTAGGAACTGGAAGCACAAGGTTTCTTTCGGGAAAAC
Source organism: Balaenoptera physalus (assembly GCF_965194825.1). Classification (NCBI taxonomy): domain Eukaryota; kingdom Metazoa; phylum Chordata; class Mammalia; order Artiodactyla; family Balaenopteridae; genus Balaenoptera; species Balaenoptera physalus. Next base: position 45,374,034 of record NC_138899.1, on the reverse strand, counting down.
TCATTTTCTTCGCAGAAGCAGGCAGGCAGTGACTAAATCCCTGGCAACAACAATGCTTCTCAGGTATCTTCGAGGCCGCATGAACGGAGCTTTCCTAATGAGAAAACAAGCCTTGTGCCATCAGTCTCCAATTTCTAGGTTGACACGCAGCATACACGGAGGACCAGAGCTTCCTGGCTCTCTGCAGTGTTCTGTTACCGAAACGGGTGCTGAAGGAAGGTTCCTAGGAGTCTTGGAAAGCTTACTACCGCTAAACTAAAGAAGAACAGCGATGAAGGCCTCATGGAACTGCTGCATGCCTCCCGCTTTGCAAGGATAATCAGAGCCTTACTTGGAGGTTGGTGCTCACGTTGACTCTCACTTTTGGTATAGAGGAGCGCAGGTTGAGCTTCCAACTTGGAACTGGAAGCACAAAGTTTCTTTCCAGAAAACTCATTTTCTTCTCTGAGCCATGCCGGCAGTCACTAAAAGCATCGTAACAACAGTGCTTTTCTGGTAGCTTCGAGACTGCATGAGCGGAGCTTTCAAAATGGGAAAGCAAGATCTGTGTCTCAGTCTCACATTTCCGGATTGACACGCAGCATAAGGACATGTTGATGTTAACAAGTCAAAAGAGATTCACGATACCCAGTGTGGCTTTCCCTGATTCAACTTTTTTCTACGACAGCTTATCTGCCTGCAGCAAAGTGCCTAATCAAAGGATGCGTGAGGGAGACAGGTGCCTGTGCTTCTTCCAAAGACCTGCAGTGTTACACCAAGAACAGTGCTTAAATTGTACTTGGATGCAAGCCGACCACCTCCTTGAGGATGCGTGACTCTAAGTGCAAAAGGTGAAAAGGGATTCGAAGCAGAGTGTTTTTCTCAATAGGGTTCAGCTAGGGGAATGAGGTTACATCCATTGCATGGAGGACAGTCTAGAAGTGTATTCCTGAATCCTGTGTAGAGCTGAGGTCATCTGGCTCTCCCAGGGAGGAGTGCAGTGTGTTGCCTTTCTCTAGCCAACACTGAGGTGTTCCAAAAGGCCTACGGGGCAGAAGTTGCTTAGCTGGCCCTGAGCTTCTTGGCTCTACTCAGTATACTGGTACTGATACGGTTTCTAAAGCAAGGTCCCTAGCAGTCTGGAAAAGCTTACTAGGGTGAAACTAAAGCAGAACAGTGAAGAAGGCCTCATGGAGCTGCTCCATGACTCCCGTTTGGCAAGGCAAATCAGGGCCTTACTTCGAGGCTAGGGCTCACGTTGACTTTGACTTTAGGTATAGAGCAGAGCAGGGTGAGCTTCCAACTAGGAACTGGAAGCACAAGGGTTTCTTACGGGATAACTCAATATCTTCTCAGAAACATGCCGGCAGTGACTACAACTCTGGCAACAGCAATGCTTTTCAGGTATATTCGAGGCCACATGAACGGAGCTTTCATAATGGGCAAACAGGCCTTGTGCCAATAGTCTCCAATTTCTAGGTTGACACGCAGCATACTCGCTGAACCAGGGCTTCCTGGCTCTAGGCAATTTTCTGATATCGAAACGGGTGCTGAAGCAGGGTCTTTAGGAGTCTTGGAAAGCTTACTACCGTTAAACTAAAGCAGAACAGCGTTGAAAGCCTCAGGGAACTGCTGCATGCCTCCCGTTTTGTAAGGATATTCAGGGCCTTACATAGAGGCTGGCGCTCCCTTGACTTTAACTTTAGTTACAGTGCAGAGCAAGGGGAGCTTCCAACTAGGAACTGGAAGCACAAGGTTTCTTATGGGAAAACTCAATATCTTATCAGAACTATGCATGCAGTGACGAAAACCCCGGCAACAACAAAGCCTTTCAGGAATCTTCGAGGCCGCATAAACGGTGCTTTCATAATGGGCAAAGAAGCCTTGTGCCATCAGTCTTCAATATGTAAGTTGATACGCAGCATTCACGCAGGACGAAAGCTTCCTGGCTCTAGGCAGTTTTCTGATACCGAAACGGGTGCTGAAGCAAGGTCTCTAGGAGTATTGGAAAGCTTACTACCGTAAAACTAAAGCAGAGCAGCGTTGAAGTCCTCATGGAGAAGCTGCATGCCTCCCGTTTTGTAAGGCTATTCAGGGCCTTACTTCGAGGCAAGTGCTCCCCTTGACTTTCACTTTAGTTATAGAGCAGAGCAGGGTGAGCTTCCACTAGGAACTGGAAGCACAAGGTTTCTTTCGGGAAAACTCATTTTCTTCGCAGAAGCAGGCAGGCAGTGACTAAATCCCTGGCAACAACAATGCTTTTCAGGTATCTTCGAGGCCGCATGAACGGAGCTTTCCTAATGAGAAAACAAGCCTTGTGCCATCAGTCTCCAATTTCTAGGTTGACACGCAGCATACACGGAGGACCAGAGCTTCCTGGCTCTCTGCAGTGTTCTGTTACCGAAACGGGTGCTGAAGGAAGGTTCCTAGGAGTCTTGGAAAGCTTACTACCGCTAAACTAAAGAAGAACAGCGATGAAGGCCTCATGGAACTGCTGCATGCCTCCCGCTTTGCAAGGATAATCAGGGCCTTACTTGGAGGTTGGTGCTCACGTTGACTCTCACTTTTGGTATAGAGGAGCGCAGGTGGAGCTTCCAACTTGGAACTGGAAGCACAAAGTTTCTTTCCAGAAAACTCATTTTCTTCTGTGAGACATGCCGGCAGTCACTAAAAGCACCGTAACAACAGTGCTTTTCTAGTAGCTTCGAGACTGCATGAGCGGAGCTTTCAAAATGGGAAAGCAAGATCTGTGTCTCAGTCTCACATTTCCGGATTGACACGCAGCATAAGGACATGTTGATGTTAACAAGTCAAAAGAGATTCACGATACCCAGTGGGGCTTTCCCTGATTCAACTTTTTTCTACGACAGCTTATCTGCCTGCAGCAAAGTGCCTAAATAAAGGATGCGTGAGGGAGACAGGTGCCTGTGCTTCTTCCAAAGACCTGCAGTGTTACACCAAGAACAGTGCTTAAATTGTACTTGGATGCAAGCCGACCACCTCCTTGAGGATGCGTGACTCTAAGTGCAAAAGGTGAAAAGGGATTCGAAGCAGAGTGTTTTTCTCAATAGAGTTCAGCTAGTGGAATGAGGTTACATCCATTGCATGGAGGACAGTCTAGAAGTGTGTTCCTGAATCCTGTGTAGAGCTGAGGTCATCTGGCTCTCCCAGGGAGGAGTGCAGTGTGTTGCCTTTCTCTAGCCAACACTGAGGTGTTCCAAAAGGCCTACGGGGCAGAAGTTGCTTAGCTGGCCCTGAGCTTCTTGGCTCTACTTAGTATACTGGTACTGATACGGTTTCTAAAGCAAGGTCCCTAGCAGTTTGGGAAAGCTTACTAGGGTGAAACTAAAGCAGAACAGTGAGGAAGGCCTCATGGAGCTGCTCCATGACTCCCGTTTGGCAAGGCAAATCAGGGCCTTCCTTCGGGGTTAGGGCTCACGTTGACTTTGACTTTAGGTATAGAGCAGAGCAGGGTGAGCTTCCAACTAGGAACTGGAAGCACAAGGTTTCTTACGGGATAACTCAATATCTTCTCAGAAACATGCCGGCAGTGACTACAACTCTGGCAACAGCAATGCTTTTCAGGTATATTCGAGGCCACATGAACGGAGCTTTCATAATGGGCAAACAGGCCTTGTGCCAATAGTCTCCAATTTCTAGGTTGACACGCAGCATACTCGCTGAACCAGGGCTTCCTGGCTCTAGGCAATTTTCTGATATCGAAACGGGTGCTGAAGCAGGGTCTTTAGGAGTCTTGGAAAGCTTCCTACCGTTAAACTAAAGCAGAACAGCGTTGAAAGCCTCAGGGAACTGCTGCATGCCTCCCGTTTTGTAAGGATATTCAGGGCCTTACATAGAGGCTGGCGCTCCCTTGACTTTAACTTTAGTTACAGTGCAGAGCAAGGGGAGCTTCCAACTAGGAACTGGAAGCACAAGGTTTCTTATGGGAAAACTCAATATCTTATCAGAACTATGCATGCAGTGACGAAAACCCCGGCAACAACAAAGCCTTTCAGGAATCTTCGAGGCCGCATAAACGGTGCTTTCATAATGGGCAAAGAAGCCTTGTGCCATCAGTCTTCAATATGTAAGTTGATACGCAGCATTCACGCAGGACGAAAGCTTCCTGGCTCTAGGCAGTTTTCTGATACCGAAACGGGTGCTGAAGCAAGGTCTCTAGGTGTATTGGAAAGCTTACTACCGTAAAACTAAAGCAGAGCAGCGTTGAAGTCCTCATGGAGAAGCTGCATGCCTCCCGTTTTGTAAGGCTATTCAGGGCCTTACTTCGAGGCAAGTGCTCCCCTTGACTTTCACTTTAGTTATAGAGCAGAGCAGGGTGAGCTTCCACTAGGAACTGGAAGCACAAGGTTTCTTTCGGGAAAACTCATTTTCTTCGCAGAAGCAGGCAGGCAGTGACTAAATCCCTGGCAACAACAATGCTTCTCAGGTATCTTCGAGGCCGCATGAACGGAGCTTTCCTAATGAGAAAACAAGCCTTGTGCCATCAGTCTCCAATTTCTAGGTTGACACGCAGCATACACGGAGGACCAGAGCTTCCTGGCTCTCTGCAGTGTTCTGTTACCGAAACGGGTGCTGAAGGAAGGTTCCTAGGAGTCTTGGAAAGCTTACTACCGCTAAACTAAAGAAGAACAGCGATGAAGGCCTCATGGAACTGCTGCATGCCTCCCGCTTTGCAAGGATAATCAGAGCCTTACTTGGAGGTTGGTGCTCACGTTGACTCTCACTTTTGGTATAGAGGAGCGCAGGTTGAGCTTCCAACTTGGAACTGGAAGCACAAAGTTTCTTTCCAGAAAACTCATTTTCTTCTCTGAGCCATGCCGGCAGTAACTAAAAGCATCGTAACAACAGTGCTTTTCTGGTAGCTTCGAGACTGCATGAGCGGAGCTTTCAAAATGGGAAAGCAAGATCTGTGTCTCAGTCTCACATTTCCGGATTGACACGCAGCATAAGGACATGTTGATGTTAACAAGTCAAAAGAGATTCACGATACCCAGTGTGGCTTTCCCTGATTCAACTTTTTTCTACGACAGCTTATCTGCCTGCAGCAAAGTGCCTAATCAAAGGATGCGTGAGGGAGACAGGTGCCTGTGCTTCTTCCAAAGACCTGCAGTGTTACACCAAGAACAGTGCTTAAATTGTACTTGGATGCAAGCCGACCACCTCCTTGAGGATGCGTGACTCTAAGTGCAAAAGGTGAAAAGGGATTCGAAGCAGAGTGTTTTTCTCAATAGGGTTCAGCTAGGGGAATGAGGTTACATCCATTGCATGGAGGACAGTCTAGAAGTGTATTCCTGAATCCTGTGTAGAGCTGAGGTCATCTGGCTCTCCCAGGGAGGAGTGCAGTGTGTTGCCTTTCTCTAGCCAACACTGAGGTGTTCCAAAAGGCCTACGGGGCAGAAGTTGCTTAGCTGGCCCTGAGCTTCTTGGCTCTACTCAGTATACTGGTACTGATACGGTTTCTAAAGCAAGGTCCCTAGCAGTCTGGAAAAGCTTACTAGGGTGAAACTAAAGCAGAACAGTGAAGAAGGCCTCATGGAGCTGCTCCATGACTCCCGTTTGGCAAGGCAAATCAGGGCCTTCCTTCGAGGCTAGGGCTCACGTTGACTTTGACTTTAGGTATAGAGCAGAGCAGGGTGAGCTTCCAACTAGGAACTGGAAGCACAAGGGTTTCTTACGGGATAACTCAATATCTTCTCAGAAACATGCCGGCAGTGACTACAACTCTGGCAACAGCAATGCTTTTCAGGTATATTCGAGGCCACATGAACGGAGCTTTCATAATGGGCAAACAGGCCTTGTGCCAATAGTCTCCAATTTCTAGGTTGACACGCAGCATACTCGCTGAACCAGGGCTTCCTGGCTCTAGGCAATTTTCTGATATCGAAACGGGTGCTGAAGCAGGGTCTTTAGGAGTCTTGGAAAGCTTACTACCGTTAAACTAAAGCAGAACAGCGTTGAAAGCCTCAGGGAACTGCTGCATGCCTCCCGTTTTGTAAGGATATTCAGGGCCTTACATAGAGGCTGGCGCTCCCTTGACTTTAACTTTAGTTACAGTGCAGAGCAAGGGGAGCTTCCAACTAGGAACTGGAAGCACAAGGTTTCTTATGGGAAAACTCAATATCTTATCAGAACTATGCATGCAGTGACGAAAACCCCGGCAACAACAAAGCCTTTCAGGAATCTTCGAGGCCGCATAAACGGTGCTTTCATAATGGGCAAAGAAGCCTTGTGCCATCAGTCTTCAATATGTAAGTTGATACGCAGCATTCACGCAGGACGAAAGCTTCCTGGCTCTAGGCAGTTTTCTGATACCGAAACGGGTGCTGAAGCAAGGTCTCTAGGAGTATTGGAAAGCTTACTACCGTAAAACTAAAGCAGAGCAGCGTTGAAGTCCTCATGGAGAAGCTGCATGCCTCCCGTTTTGTAAGGCTATTCAGGGCCTTACTTCGAGGCAAGTGCTCCCCTTGACTTTCACTTTAGTTATAGAGCAGAGCAGGGTGAGCTTCCACTAGGAACTGGAAGCACAAGGTTTCTTTCGGGAAAACTCATTTTCTTCGCAGAAGCAGGCAGGCAGTGACTAAATCCCTGGCAACAACAATGCTTTTCAGGTATCTTCGAGGCCGCATGAACGGAGCTTTCCTAATGAGAAAACAAGCCTTGTGCCATCAGTCTCCAATTTCTAGGTTGACACGCAGCATACACGGAGGACCAGAGCTTCCTGGCTCTCTGCAGTTTTCTGTTACCGAAACAGGTGCTGAAGGAAGGTTCCTAGGAGTCTTGGAAAGCTTACTACCGCTAAACTAAAGAAGAACAGCGATGAAGGCCTCATGGAACTGCTGCATGCCTCCCGCTTTGCAAGGATAATCAGAGCCTTACTTGGAGGTTGGTGCTCACGTTGACTCTCACTTTTGGTATAGAGGAGCACAGGTTGAGCTTCCAACTTGGAACTGGAAGCACAAAGTTTCTTTCCAGAAAACTGATTTTCTTCTGTGAGACATGCCGGCAGTAACTAAAAGCACCGTAACAACAGTGCTTTTCTAGTAGCTTCGAGACTGCATGAGTGGAGCTTTCAAAATGGGAAAGCAAGATCTGTGTCTCAGTCTCACATTTCCGGATTGACACGCAGCATAAGGACATGTTGATGTTAACAAGTCAAAAGAGATTCACGATACCCAGTGTGGCTTTCCCTGATTCAACTTTTTTCTACGACAGCTTATCTGCCTGCAGCAAAGTGCCTAAACAAAGGATGCGTGAGGGAGACAGGTGCCTGTGCTTCTTCCAAAGACCTGCAGTGTTACACCAAGAACAGTGCTTAAATTGTACTTGGATGCAAGCCGACCACCTCCTTGAGGATGCGTGACTCTAAGTGCAAAAGGTGAAAAGGGATTCGAAGCAGAGTGTTTTTCTCAATAGAGTTCAGCTAGGGGAATGAGGTTACATCCATTGCATGGAGGACAGTCTAGAAGTGTATTCCTGAATCCTGTGTAGAGCTGAGGTCATCTGGCTCTCCCAGGGAGGAGTGCATTATGTTGCCTTTCTCTAGCCAACACTGAGGTGTTCCAAAAGGCCTACGGGGCAGAAGTTGCATAGCTGGCCCTGAGCTTCTTGGCTCTACTCAGTATACTGGTACTGATACGGTTTCTAAAGCAAGGTCCCTAGCAGTCTGGAAAAGCTTACTAGGGTGAAACTAAAGCAGAACAGTGAAGAAGGCCTCATGGAGCTGCTCCATGACTCCCGTTTGGCAAGGCAAATCAGGGCCTTCCTTCGAGGCTAGGGCTCACGTTGACTTTGACTTTAGGTATAGAGCAGAGCAGGGTGAGCTTCCAACTAGGAACTGGAAGCACAAGGTTTCTTACGGGATAACTCAATATCTTCTCAGAAACATGCCGGCAGTGACTACAACTCTGGCAACAGCAATGCTTTTCAGGTATATTCGAGGCCACATGAACGGAGCTTTCATAATGGGCAAACAGGCCTTGTGCCAATAGTCTCCAATTTCTAGGTTGACACGCAGCATACTCGCTGAACCAGGGCTTCCTGGCTCTAGGCAATTTTCTGATATCGAAACGGGTGCTGAAGCAGGGTCTTTAGGAGTCTTGGAAAGCTTACTACCGTTAAACTAAAGCAGAACAGCGTTGAAAGCCTCAGGGAACTGCTGCATGCCTCCCGTTTTGTAAGGATATTCAGGGCCTTACATAGAGGCTGGCGCTCCCTTGACTTTAACTTTAGTTACAGTGCAGAGCAAGGGGAGCTTCCAACTAGGAACTGGAAGCACAAGGTTTCTTATGGGAAAACTCAATATCTTATCAGAACTATGCATGCAGTGACGAAAACCCCGGCAACAACAAAGCCTTTCAGGAATCTTCGAGGCCGCATAAACGGTGCTTTCATAATGGGCAAAGAAGCCTTGTGCCATCAGTCTTCAATATGTAAGTTGATACGCAGCATTCACGCAGGACGAAAGCTTCCTGGCTCTAGGCAGTTTTCTGATACCGAAACGGGTGCTGAAGCAAGGTCTCTAGGAGTATTGGAAAGCTTACTACCGTAAAACTAAAGCAGAGCAGCGTTGAAGTCCTCATGGAGAAGCTGCATGCCTCCCGTTTTGTAAGGCTATTCAGGGCCTTACTTCGAGGCAAGTGCTCCCCTTGACTTTCGCTTTAGTTATAGAGCAGAGCAGGGTGAGCTTCCACTAGGAACTGGAAGCACAAGGTTTCTTTCGGGAAAACTCATTTTCTTCGCAGAAGCAGGCAGGCAGTGACTAAATCCCTGGCAACAACAATGTTTTCAAGGTATCTTCGAGGCCGCATGAACGGAGCTTTCCTAATAAGAAAACAAGCCTTGTGCCATCAGTCTCCAATTTCTAGGTTGACACGCAGCATACACGGAGGACCAGAGCTTCCTGGCTCTCTGCAGTGTTCTGTTACCGAAACGGGTGCTGAAGGAAGGTTCCTAGGAGTCTTGGAAAGCTTACTACCGCTAAACTAAAGAAGAACAGCGATGAAGGCCTCATGGAACTGCTGCATGCCTCCCGCTTTGCAAGGATAATCAGGGCCTTACTTGGAGGTTGGTGCTCACGTTGACTCTCACTTTTGGTATAGAGGAGCGCAGGTTGAGCTTCCAACTTGGAACTGGAAGCACAAAGTTTCTTTCCAGAAAACTCATTTTCTTCTGTGAGACATGCTGGCAGTCACTAAAAGCACCGTAACAACAGTGCTTTTCTAGTAGCTTCGAGACTGCATGAGCGGAGCTTTCAAAATGGGAAAGCAAGATCTGTGTCTCAGTCTCACATTTCCGGATTGACACGCAGCATAAAGACATGTTGATGTTAACAAGTCAAAACAGATTCACGATACCCAGTGGGGCTTTCCCTGATTCAACTTTTTTCTACGACAGCTTATCTGCCTGCAGCAAAGTGCCTAAACAAAGGATGCGTGAGGGAGACAGGTGCCTGTGCTTCTTCCAAAGACCTGCAGTGTTACACCAAGAACAGTGCTTAAATTGTACTTGGATGCAAGGCGACCACCTCCTTGAGGATGCGTGACTCTAAGTGCAAAAGGTGAAAAGGGATTCGAAGCAGAGTGTTTTTCTCAGTAGAGTTCAGCTAGGGGAATGAGGTTACATCCATTGCATGGAGGACAGTCTAGAAGTGTGTTCCTGAATCCTGTGTAGAGCTGAGGTCATCTGGCTCTCCCAGGGAGGAGTGCAGTGTGTTGCCTTTCTCTAGCCAACACTGAGGTGTTCCAAAAGGCCTACGGGGCAGAAGTTGCTTAGCTGGCCCTGAGCTTCTTGGCTCTACTCAGTATACTGGTACTGATACGGTTTCTAAAGCAAGGTCCCTAGCAGTCTGGAAAAGCTTACTAGGGTGAAACTAAAGCAGAACAGTGAAGAAGGCCTCATGGAGCTGCTCCATGACTCCCGTTTGGCAAGGCAAATCAGGGCCTTCCTTCGAGGCTAGGGCTCACGTTGACTTTGACTTTAGGTATAGAGCAGAGCAGGGTGAGCTTCCAACTAGGAACTGGAAGCACAAGGGTTTCTTACGGGATAACTCAATATCTTCTCAGAAACATGCCGGCAGTGACTACAACTCTGGCAACAGCAATGCTTTTCAGGTATATTCGAGGCCACATGAACGGAGCTTTCATAATGGGCAAACAGGCCTTGTGCCAATAGTCTCCAATTTCTAGGTTAACACGCAGCATACTCGCTGAACCAGGGCTTCCTGGCTCTAGGCAATTTTCTGATATCGAAACGGGTGCTGAAGCAGGGTCTTTAGGAGTCTTGGAAAGCTTCCTACCGTTAAACTAAAGCAGAACAGCGTTGAAAGCCTCAGGGAACTGCTGCATGCCTCCCGTTTTGTAAGGATATTCAGGGCCTTACATAGAGGCTGGCGCTCCCTTGACTTTAACTTTAGTTACAGTGCAGAGCAAGGGGAGCTTCCAACTAGGAACTGGAAGCACAAGGTTTCTTATGGGAAAACTCAATATCTTATCAGAACTATGCATGCAGTGACGAAAACCCCGGCAACAACAAAGCCTTTCAGGAATCTTCGAGGCCGCATAAACGGTGCTTTCATAATGGGCAAAGAAGCCTTGTGCCATCAGTCTTCAATATGTAAGTTGATACGCAGCATTCACGCAGGACGAAAGCTTCCTGGCTCTAGGCAGTTTTCTGATACGGAAACGGGTGCTGAAGCAAGGTCTCTAGGAGTATTGGAAAGCTTACTACCGTAAAACTAAAGCAGAGCAGCGTTGAAGTCCTCATGGAGAAGCTGCATGCCTCCCGTTTTGTAAGGCTATTCAGGGCCTTACTCCGAGGCAAGTGCTCCCCTTGACTTTCGCTTTAGTTATAGAGCAGAGCAGGGTGAGCTTCCACTAGGAACTGGAAGCACAAGGTTTCTTTCGGGAAAACTCATTTTCTTCGCAGAAGCAGGCAGGCAGTGACTAAATCCCTGGCAACAACAATGTTTTCAAGGTATCTTCGGGGCCGCATGAACGGAGCTTTCCTAATGAGAAAACAAGTCTTGTGCCATCAGTCTCCAATTTCTAGGTTGACACGCAGCATACACGGAGGACCAGAGCTTCCTGGCTCTCTGCAGTGTTCTGTTACCGAAACGGGTGCTGAAGGAAGGTTCCTAGGAGTCTTGGAAAGCTTACTACCGCTAAACTAAAGAAGAACAGCGATGAAGGCCTCATGGAACTGCTGCATGCCTCCCGCTTTGCAAGGATAATCAGGGCCCTACTTGGAGGTTGGTGCTCACGTTGACTCTCACTTTTGGTATAGAGGAGCGCAGGTTGAGCTTCCAACTTGGAACTGGAAGCACAAAGTTTCTTTCCAGAAAACTCATTTTCTTCTGTGAGACATGCCGGCAGTAACTAAAAGCACCGTAACAACAGTGCTTTTCTAGTAGCTTCGAGACTGCATGAGCGGAGCTTTCAAAATGGGCAAGCAAGATCTGTGTCTCAGTCTCACATTTCCGGATTGACACGCAGCATAAGGACATGTTGATGTTAACAAGTCAAAAGAGATTCACGATACCCAGTGGGGCTTTCCCTGATTCAACTTTTTTCTACGACAGCTTATCTGCCTGCAGCAAAGTGCCTAAACAAAGGATGCGTGAGGGAGACAGGTGCCTGTGCTTCTTCCAAAGACCTGCAGTGTTACACCAAGAACAGTGCTTAAATTGTACTTGGATGCAAGCCGACCACCTCCTTGAGGATGCGTGACTCTAAGTGCAAAAGGTGAAAAGGGATTCGAAGCAGAGTGTTTTTCTCAATAGAGTTCAGCTAGGGGAATGAGGTTACATCCATTGCATGGAGGACAGTCTAGAAGTGTGTTCCTGAATCCTGTGTAGAGCTGAGGTCATCTGGCTCTCCCAGGGAGGAGTGCAGTGTGTTGCCTTTCTCTAGCCAACACTGAGGTGTTCCAAAAGGCCTACGGGGCAGAAGTTGCTTAGCTGGCCCTGAGCTTCTTGGCTCTACTCAGTATACTGGTACTGATACGGTTTCTAAAGCAAGGTCCCTAGCAGTCTGGAAAAGCTTACTAGGGTGAAACTAAAGCAGAACAGTGAGGAAGGCCTCATGGAGCTGCTCCATGACTCCCGTTTGGCAAGGCAAATCAGGGCCTTCCTTCGAGGCTAGGGCTCACGTTGACTTTGACTTTAGGTATAGAGCAGAGCAGGGTGAGCTTCCAACTAGGAACTGGAAGCACAAGGGTTTCTTACGGGATAACTCAATATCTTCTCAGAAACATGCCGGCAGTGACTACAACTCTGGCAACAGCAATGCTTTTCAGGTATATTCGAGGCCACATGAACGGAGCTTTCATAATGGGCAAACAGGCCTTGTGCCAATAGTCTCCAATTTCTAGGTTGACACGCAGCATACTCGCTGAACCAGGGCTTCCTGGCTCTAGGCAATTTTCTGATATCGAAACGGGTGCTGAAGCAGGGTCTTTAGGAGTCTTGGAAAGCTTACTACCGTTAAACTAAAGCAGAACAGCGTTGAAAGCCTCAGGGAACTGCTGCATGCCTCCCGTTTTGTAAGGATATTCAGGGCCTTACATAGAGGCTGGCGCTCCCTTGACTTTAACTTTAGTTACAGTGCAGAGCAAGGGGAGCTTCCAACTAGGAACTGGAAGCACAAGGTTTCTTATGGGAAAACTCAATATCTTATCAGAACTATGCATGCAGTGACGAAAACCCCGGCAACAACAAAGCCTTTCAGGAATCTTCGAGGCCGCATAAACGGTGCTTTCATAATGGGCAAAGAAGCCTTGTGCCATCAGTCTTCAATATGTAAGTTGATACGCAGCATTCACGCAGGACGAAAGCTTCCTGGCTCTAGGCAGTTTTCTGATACCGAAACGGGTGCTGAAGCAAGGTCTCTAGGAGTATTGGAAAGCTTACTACCGTAAAACTAAAGCAGAGCGGCGTTGAAGTCCTCATGGAGAAGCTGCATGCCTCCCGTTTTGTAAGGCTATTCAGGGCCTTACTCCGAGGCAAGTGCTCCCCTTGACTTTCGCTTTAGTTATAGAGCAGAGCAGGGTGAGCTTCCACTAGGAACTGGAAGCACAAGGTTTCTTTCGGGAAAACTCATTTTCTTCGCAGAAGCAGGCAGGCAGTGACTAAATCCCTGGCAACAACAATGTTTTCAAGGTATCTTCGAGGCCGCATGAACGGAGCTTTCCTAATAAGAAAACAAGCCTTGTGCCATCAGTCTCCAATTTCTAGGTTAACACGCAGCATACACGGAGGACCAGAGCTTCCTGGCTCTCTGCAGTGTTCTGTTACCGAAACGGGTGCTGAAGGAAGGTTCCTAGGAGTCTTGGAAAGCTTACTACCGCTAAACTAAAGAAGAACAGCGATGAAGGCCTCATGGAACTGCTGCATGCCTCCCGCTTTGCAAGGATAATCAGGGCCCTACTTGGAGGTTGGTGCTCACGTTGACTCTCACTTTTGGTATAGAGGAGCGCAGGTTGAGCTTCCAACTTGGAACTGGAAGCACAAAGTTTCTTTCCAGAAAACTCATTTTCTTCTGTGAGACATGCCGGCAGTAACTAAAAGCACCGTAACAACAGTGCTTTTCTAGTAGCTTCGAGACTGCATGAGCGGAGCTTTCAAAATGGGAAAGCAAGATCTGTGTCTCAGTCTCACATTTCCGGATTGACACGCAGCATAAGGACATGTTGATGTTAACAAGTCAAAAGAGATTCACGATACCCAGTGGGGCTTTCCCTGATTCAACTTTTTTCTACGACAGCTTATCTGCCTGCAGCAAAGTGCCTAAACAAAGGATGCGTGAGGGAGACAGGTGCCTGTGCTTCTTCCAAAGACCTGCAGTGTTACACCAAGAACAGTGCTTAAATTGTACTTGGATGCAAGCCGACCACCTCCTTGAGGATGCGTGACTCTAAGTGCAAAAGGTGAAAAGGGATTCGAAGCAGAGTGTTTTTCTCAATAGAGTTCAGCTAGGGGAATGAGGTTACATCCATCGCATGGAGGACAGTCTAGAAGTGTGTTCCTGAATCCTGTGTAGAGCTGAGGTCATCTGGCTCTCCCAGGGAGGAGTGCAGTGTGTTGCCTTTCTCTAGCCAACACTGAGGTGTTCCAAAAGGCCTACGGGGCAGAAGTTGCTTAGCTGGCCCTGAGCTTCTTGGCTCTACTCAGTATACTGGTACTGATACGGTTTCTAAAGCAAGGTCCCTAGCAGTCTGGAAAAGCTTACTAGGGTGAAACTAAAGCAGAACAGTGAAGAAGGCCTCATGGAGCTGCTCCATGACTCCCGTTTGGCAAGGCAAATCAGGGCCTTCCTTCGAGGCTAGGGCTCACGTTGACTTTGACTTTAGGTATAGAGCAGAGCAGGGTGAGCTTCCAACTAGGAACTGGAAGCACAAGGGTTTCTTACGGGATAACTCAATATCTTCTCAGAAACATGCCGGCAGTGACTACAACTCTGGCAACAGCAATGCTTTTCAGGTATATTCGAGGCCACATGAACGGAGCTTTCATAATGGGCAAACAGGCCTTGTGCCAATAGTCTCCAATTTCTAGGTTGACACGCAGCATACTCGCTGAACCAGGGCTTCCTGGCTCTAGGCAATTTTCTGATATCGAAACGGGTGCTGAAGCAGGGTCTTTAGGAGTCTTGGAAAGCTTACTACCGTTAAACTAAAGCAGAACAGCGTTGAAAGCCTCAGGGAACTGCTGCATGCCTCCCGTTTTGTAAGGATATTCAGGGCCTTACATAGAGGCTGGCGCTCCCTTGACTTTAACTTTAGTTACAGTGCAGAGCAAGGGGAGCTTCCAACTAGGAACTGGAAGCACAAGGTTTCTTATGGGAAAACTCAATATCTTATCAGAACTATGCATGCAGTGACGAAAACCCCGGCAACAACAAAGCCTTTCAGGAATCTTCGAGGCCGCATAAACGGTGCTTTCATAATGGGCAAAGAAGCCTTGTGCCATCAGTCTTCAATATGTAAGTTGATACGCAGCATTCACGCAGGACGAAAGCTTCCTGGCTCTAGGCAGTTTTCTGATACCGAAACGGGTGCTGAAGCAAGGTCTCTAGGAGTATTGGAAAGCTTACTACCGTAAAACTAAAGCAGAGCGGCGTTGAAGTCCTCATGGAGAAGCTGCATGCCTCCCGTTTTGTAAGGCTATTCAGGGCCTTACTCCGAGGCAAGTGCTCCCCTTGACTTTCGCTTTAGTTATAGAGCAGAGCAGGGTGAGCTTCCACTAGGAACTGGAAGCACAAGGTTTCTTTCGGGAAAACTCATTTTCTTCGCAGAAGCAGGCAGGCAGTGACTAAATCCCTGGCAACAACAATGTTTTCAAGGTATCTTCGAGGCCGCATGAACGGAGCTTTCCTAATAAGAAAACAAGCCTTGTGCCATCAGTCTCCAATTTCTAGGTTAACACGCAGCATACACGGAGGACCAGAGCTTCCTGGCTCTCTGCAGTGTTCTGTTACCGAAACGGGTGCTGAAGGAAGGTTCCTAGGAGTCTTGGAAAGCTTACTACCGCTAAACTAAAGAAGAACAGCGATGAAGGCCTCATGGAACTGCTGCATGCCTCCCGCTTTGCAAGGATAATCAGGGCCCTAGTTGGAGGTTGGTGCTCACGTTGACTCTCACTTTTGGTATAGAGGAGCGCAGGTTGAGCTTCCAACTTGGAACTGGAAGCACAAAGTTTCTTTCCAGAAAACTCATTTTCTTCTGTGAGACATGCCGGCAGTAACTAAAAGCACCGTAACAACAGTGCTTTTCTAGTAGCTTCGAGACTGCATGAGCGGAGCTTTCAAAATGGGAAAGCAAGATCTGTGTCTCAGTCTCACATTTCCGGATTGACACGCAGCATAAGGACATGTTGATGTTAACAAGTCAAAAGAGATTCACGATACCCAGTGGGGCTTTCCCTGATTCAACTTTTTTCTACGACAGCTTATCTGCCTGCAGCAAAGTGCCTAAACAAAGGATGCGTGAGGGAGACAGGTGCCTGTGCTTCTTCCAAAGACCTGCAGTGTTACACCAAGAACAGTGCTTAAATTGTACTTGGATGCAAGCCGACCACCTCCTTGAGGATGCGTGACTCTAAGTGCAAAAGGTGAAAAGGGATTCGAAGCAGAGTGTTTTTCTCAATAGAGTTCAGCTAGGGGAATGAGGTTACATCCATCGCATGGAGGACAGTCTAGAAGTGTGTTCCTGAATCCTGTGTAGAGCTGAGGTCATCTGGCTCTCCCAGGGAGGAGTGCAGTGTGTTGCCTTTCTCTAGCCAACACTGAGGTGTTCCAAAAGGCCTACGGGGCAGAAGTTGCTTAGCTGGCCCTGAGCTTCTTGGCTCTACTCAGTATACTGGTACTGATACGGTTTCTAAAGCAAGGTCCCTAGCAGTCTGGAAAAGCTTACTAGGGTGAAACTAAAGCAGAACAGTGAAGAAGGCCTCATGGAGCTGCTCCATGACTCCCGTTTGGCAAGGCAAATCAGGGCCTTCCTTCGAGGCTAGGGCTCACGTTGACTTTGACTTTAGGTATAGAGCAGAGCAGGGTGAGCTTCCAACTAGGAACTGGAAGCACAAGGGTTTCTTACGGGATAACTCAATATCTTCTCAGAAACATGCCGGCAGTGACTACAACTCTGGCAACAGCAATGCTTTTCAGGTATATTCGAGGCCACATGAACGGAGCTTTCATAATGGGCAAACAGGCCTTGTGCCAATAGTCTCCAATTTCTAGGTTGACACGCAGCATACTCGCTGAACCAGGGCTTCCTGGCTCTAGGCAATTTTCTGATATCGAAACGGGTGCTGAAGCAGGGTCTTTAGGAGTCTTGGAAAGCTTACTACCGTTAAACTAAAGCAGAACAGCGTTGAAAGCCTCAGGGAACTGCTGCATGCCTCCCGTTTTGTAAGGATATTCAGGGCCTTACATAGAGGCTGGCGCTCCCTTGACTTTAACTTTAGTTACAGTGCAGAGCAAGGGGAGCTTCCAACTAGGAACTGGAAGCACAAGGTTTCTTATGGGAAAACTCAATATCTTATCAGAACTATGCATGCAGTGACGAAAACCCCGGCAACAACAAAGCCTTTCAGGAATCTTCGAGGCCGCATAAACGGTGCTTTCATAATGGGCAAAGAAGCCTTGTGCCATCAGTCTTCAATATGTAAGTTGATACGCAGCATTCACGCAGGACGAAAGCTTCCTGGCTCTAGGCAGTTTTCTGATACCGAAACGGGTGCTGAAGCAAGGTCTCTAGGAGTATTGGAAAGCTTACTACCGTAAAACTAAAGCAGAGCAGCGTTGAAGTCCTCATGGAGAAGCTGCATGCCTCCCGTTTTGTAAGGCTATTCAGGGCCTTACTTCGAGGCAAGTGCTCCCCTTGACTTTCGCTTTAGTTATAGAGCAGAGCAGGGTGAGCTTCCACTAGGAACTGGAAGCACAAGGTTTCTTTCGGGAAAACTCATTTTCTTCGCAGAAGCAGGCAGGCAGTGACTAAATCCCTGGCAACAACAATGTTTTCAAGGTATCTTCGAGGCCGCATGAACGGAGCTTTCCTAATAAGAAAACAAGCCTTGTGCCATCAGTCTCCAATTTCTAGGTTGACACGCAGCATACACGGAGGACCAGAGCTTCCTGGCTCTCTGCAGTGTTCTGTTACCGAAACGGGTGCTGAAGGAAGGTTCCTAGGAGTCTTGGAAAGCTTACTACCGCTAAACTAAAGAAGAACAGCGATGAAGGCCTCATGGAACTGCTGCATGCCTCCCGCTTTGCAAGGATAATCAGGGCCTTACTTGGAGGTTGGTGCTCACGTTGACTCTCACTTTTGGTATAGAGGAGCGCAGGTTGAGCTTCCAACTTGGAACTGGAAGCACAAAGTTTCTTTCCAGAAAACTCATTTTCTTCTGTGAGACATGCTGGCAGTCACTAAAAGCACCGTAACAACAGTGCTTTTCTAGTAGCTTCGAGACTGCATGAGCGGAGCTTTCAAAATGGGAAAGCAAGATCTGTGTCTCAGTCTCACATTTCCGGATTGACACGCAGCATAAAGACATGTTGATGTTAACAAGTCAAAACAGATTCACGATACCCAGTGGGGCTTTCCCTGATTCAACTTTTTTCTACGACAGCTTATCTGCCTGCAGCAAAGTGCCTAAACAAAGGATGCGTGAGGGAGACAGGTGCCTGTGCTTCTTCCAAAGACCTGCAGTGTTACACCAAGAACAGTGCTTAAATTGTACTTGGATGCAAGGCGACCACCTCCTTGAGGATGCGTGACTCTAAGTGCAAAAGGTGAAAAGGGATTCGAAGCAGAGTGTTTTTCTCAGTAGAGTTCAGCTAGGGGAATGAGGTTACATCCATTGCATGGAGGACAGTCTAGAAGTGTGTTCCTGAATCCTGTGTAGAGCTGAGGTCATCTGGCTCTCCCAGGGAGGAGTGCAGTGTGTTGCCTTTCTCTAGCCAACACTGAGGTGTTCCAAAAGGCCTACGGGGCAGAAGTTGCTTAGCTGGCCCTGAGCTTCTTGGCTCTACTCAGTATACTGGTACTGATACGGTTTCTAAAGCAAGGTCCCTAGCAGTCTGGAAAAGCTTACTAGGGTGAAACTAAAGCAGAACAGTGAAGAAGGCCTCATGGAGCTGCTCCATGACTCCCGTTTGGCAAGGCAAATCAGGGCCTTCCTTCGAGGCTAGGGCTCACGTTGACTTTGACTTTAGGTATAGAGCAGAGCAGGGTGAGCTTCCAACTAGGAACTGGAAGCACAAGGGTTTCTTACGGGATAACTCAATATCTTCTCAGAAACATGCCGGCAGTGACTACAACTCTGGCAACAGCAATGCTTTTCAGGTATATTCGAGGCCACATGAACGGAGCTTTCATAATGGGCAAACAGGCCTTGTGCCAATAGTCTCCAATTTCTAGGTTAACACGCAGCATACTCGCTGAACCAGGGCTTCCTGGCTCTAGGCAATTTTCTGATATCGAAACGGGTGCTGAAGCAGGGTCTTTAGGAGTCTTGGAAAGCTTCCTACCGTTAAACTAAAGCAGAACAGCGTTGAAAGCCTCAGGGAACTGCTGCATGCCTCCCGTTTTGTAAGGATATTCAGGGCCTTACATAGAGGCTGGCGCTCCCTTGACTTTAACTTTAGTTACAGTGCAGAGCAAGGGGAGCTTCCAACTAGGAACTGGAAGCACAAGGTTTCTTATGGGAAAACTCAATATCTTATCAGAACTATGCATGCAGTGACGAAAACCCCGGCAACAACAAAGCCTTTCAGGAATCTTCGAGGCCGCATAAACGGTGCTTTCATAATGGGCAAAGAAGCCTTGTGCCATCAGTCTTCAATATGTAAGTTGATACGCAGCATTCACGCAGGACGAAAGCTTCCTGGCTCTAGGCAGTTTTCTGATACGGAAACGGGTGCTGAAGCAAGGTCTCTAGGAGTATTGGAAAGCTTACTACCGTAAAACTAAAGCAGAGCAGCGTTGAAGTCCTCATGGAGAAGCTGCATGCCTCCCGTTTTGTAAGGCTATTCAGGGCCTTACTCCGAGGCAAGCGCTCCCCTTGACTTTCGCTTTAGTTATAGAGCAGAGCAGGGTGAGCTTCCACTAGGAACTGGAAGCACAAGGTTTCTTTCGGGAAAACTCATTTTCTTCGCAGAAGCAGGCAGGCAGTGACTAAATCCCTGGCAACAACAATGTTTTCAAGGTATCTTCGGGGCCGCATGAACGGAGCTTTCCTAATGAGAAAACAAGTCTTGTGCCATCAGTCTCCAATTTCTAGGTTGACACGCAGCATACACGGAGGACCAGAGCTTCCTGGCTCTCTGCAGTGTTCTGTTACCGAAACGGGTGCTGAAGGAAGGTTCCTAGGAGTCTTGGAAAGCTTACTACCGCTAAACTAAAGAAGAACAGCGATGAAGGCCTCATGGAACTGCTGCATGCCTCCCGCTTTGCAAGGATAATCAGGGCCCTACTTGGAGGTTGGTGCTCACGTTGACTCTCACTTTTGGTATAGAGGAGCGCAGGTTGAGCTTCCAACTTGGAACTGGAAGCACAAAGTTTCTTTCCAGAAAACTCATTTTCTTCTGTGAGACATGCCGGCAGTAACTAAAAGCACCGTAACAACAGTGCTTTTCTAGTAGCTTCGAGACTGCATGAGCGGAGCTTTCAAAATGGGCAAGCAAGATCTGTGTCTCAGTCTCACATTTCCGGATTGACACGCAGCATAAGGACATGTTGATGTTAACAAGTCAAAAGAGATTCACGATACCCAGTGGGGCTTTCCCTGATTCAACTTTTTTCTACGACAGCTTATCTGCCTGCAGCAAAGTGCCTAAACAAAGGATGCGTGAGGGAGACAGGTGCCTGTGCTTCTTCCAAAGACCTGCAGTGTTACACCAAGAACAGTGCTTAAATTGTACTTGGATGCAAGCCGACCACCTCCTTGAGGATGCGTGACTCTAAGTGCAAAAGGTGAAAAGGGATTCGAAGCAGAGTGTTTTTCTCAATAGAGTTCAGCTAGGGGAATGAGGTTACATCCATTGCATGGAGGACAGTCTAGAAGTGTGTTCCTGAATCCTGTGTAGAGCTGAGGTCATCTGGCTCTCCCAGGGAGGAGTGCAGTGTGTTGCCTTTCTCTAGCCAACACTGAGGTGTTCCAAAAGGCCTACGGGGCAGAAGTTGCTTAGCTGGCCCTGAGCTTCTTGGCTCTACTCAGTATACTGGTACTGATACGGTTTCTAAAGCAAGGTCCCTAGCAGTCTGGAAAAGCTTACTAGGGTGAAACTAAAGCAGAACAGTGAGGAAGGCCTCATGGAGCTGCTCCATGACTCCCGTTTGGCAAGGCAAATCAGGGCCTTCCTTCGAGGCTAGGGCTCACGTTGACTTTGACTTTAGGTATAGAGCAGAGCAGGGTGAGCTTCCAACTAGGAACTGGAAGCACAAGGGTTTCTTACGGGATAACTCAATATCTTCTCAGAAACATGCCGGCAGTGACTACAACTCTGGCAACAGCAATGCTTTTCAGGTATATTCGAGGCCACATGAACGGAGCTTTCATAATGGGCAAACAGGCCTTGTGCCAATAGTCTCCAATTTCTAGGTTGACACGCAGCATACTCGCTGAACCAGGGCTTCCTGGCTCTAGGCAATTTTCTGATATCGAAACGGGTGCTGAAGCAGGGTCTTTAGGAGTCTTGGAAAGCTTACTACCGTTAAACTAAAGCAGAACAGCGTTGAAAGCCTCAGGGAACTGCTGCATGCCTCCCGTTTTGTAAGGATATTCAGGGCCTTACATAGAGGCTGGCGCTCCCTTGACTTTAACTTTAGTTACAGTGCAGAGCAAGGGGAGCTTCCAACTAGGAACTGGAAGCACAAGGTTTCTTATGGGAAAACTCAATATCTTATCAGAACTATGCATGCAGTGACGAAAACCCCGGCAACAACAAAGCCTTTCAGGAATCTTCGAGGCCGCATAAACGGTGCTTTCATAATGGGCAAAGAAGCCTTGTGCCATCAGTCTTCAATATGTAAGTTGATACGCAGCATTCACGCAGGACGAAAGCTTCCTGGCTCTAGGCAGTTTTCTGATACCGAAACGGGTGCTGAAGCAAGGTCTCTAGGAGTATTGGAAAGCTTACTACCGTAAAACTAAAGCAGAGCGGCGTTGAAGTCCTCATGGAGAAGCTGCATGCCTCCCGTTTTGTAAGGCTATTCAGGGCCTTACTCCGAGGCAAGTGCTCCCCTTGACTTTCGCTTTAGTTATAGAGCAGAGCAGGGTGAGCTTCCACTAGGAACTGGAAGCACAAGGTTTCTTTCGGGAAAACTCATTTTCTTCGCAGAAGCAGGCAGGCAGTGACTAAATCCCTGGCAACAACAATGTTTTCAAGGTATCTTCGAGGCCGCATGAACGGAGCTTTCCTAATAAGAAAACAAGCCTTGTGCCATCAGTCTCCAATTTCTAGGTTAACACGCAGCATACACGGAGGACCAGAGCTTCCTGGCTCTCTGCAGTGTTCTGTTACCGAAACGGGTGCTGAAGGAAGGTTCCTAGGAGTCTTGGAAAGCTTACTACCGCTAAACTAAAGAAGAACAGCGATGAAGGCCTCATGGAACTGCTGCATGCCTCCCGCTTTGCAAGGATAATCAGGGCCCTAGTTGGAGGTTGGTGCTCACGTTGACTCTCACTTTTGGTATAGAGGAGCGCAGGTTGAGCTTCCAACTTGGAACTGGAAGCACAAAGTTTCTTTCCAGAAAACTCATTTTCTTCTGTGAGACATGCCGGCAGTAACTAAAAGCACCGTAACAACAGTGCTTTTCTAGTAGCTTCGAGACTGCATGAGCGGAGCTTTCAAAATGGGAAAGCAAGATCTGTGTCTCAGTCTCACATTTCCGGATTGACACGCAGCATAAGGACATGTTGATGTTAACAAGTCAAAAGAGATTCACGATACCCAGTGGGGCTTTCCCTGATTCAACTTTTTTCTACGACAGCTTATCTGCCTGCAGCAAAGTGCCTAAACAAAGGATGCGTGAGGGAGACAGGTGCCTGTGCTTCTTCCAAAGACCTGCAGTGTTACACCAAGAACAGTGCTTAAATTGTACTTGGATGCAAGCCGACCACCTCCTTGAGGATGCGTGACTCTAAGTGCAAAAGGTGAAAAGGGATTCGAAGCAGAGTGTTTTTCTCAATAGAGTTCAGCTAGGGGAATGAGGTTACATCCATCGCATGGAGGACAGTCTAGAAGTGTGTTCCTGAATCCTGTGTAGAGCTGAGGTCATCTGGCTCTCCCAGGGAGGAGTGCAGTGTGTTGCCTTTCTCTAGCCAACACTGAGGTGTTCCAAAAGGCCTACGGGGCAGAAGTTGCTTAGCTGGCCCTGAGCTTCTTGGCTCTACTCAGTATACTGGTACTGATACGGTTTCTAAAGCAAGGTCCCTAGCAGTCTGGAAAAGCTTACTAGGGTGAAACTAAAGCAGAACAGTGAAGAAGGCCTCATGGAGCTGCTCCATGACTCCCGTTTGGCAAGGCAAATCAGGGCCTTCCTTCGAGGCTAGGGCTCACGTTGACTTTGACTTTAGGTATAGAGCAGAGCAGGGTGAGCTTCCAACTAGGAACTGGAAGCACAAGGGTTTCTTACGGGATAACTCAATATCTTCTCAGAAACATGCCGGCAGTGACTACAACTCTGGCAACAGCAATGCTTTTCAGGTATATTCGAGGCCACATGAACGGAGCTTTCATAATGGGCAAACAGGCCTTGTGCCAATAGTCTCCAATTTCTAGGTTGACACGCAGCATACTCGCTGAACCAGGGCTTCCTGGCTCTAGGCAATTTTCTGATATCGAAACGGGTGCTGAAGCAGGGTCTTTAGGAGTCTTGGAAAGCTTACTACCGTTAAACTAAAGCAGAACAGCGTTGAAAGCCTCAGGGAACTGCTGCATGCCTCCCGTTTTGTAAGGATATTCAGGGCCTTACATAGAGGCTGGCGCTCCCTTGACTTTAACTTTAGTTACAGTGCAGAGCAAGGGGAGCTTCCAACTAGGAACTGGAAGCACAAGGTTTCTTATGGGAAAACTCAATATCTTATCAGAACTATGCATGCAGTGACGAAAACCCCGGCAACAACAAAGCCTTTCAGGAATCTTCGAGGCCGCATAAACGGTGCTTTCATAATGGGCAAAGAAGCCTTGTGCCATCAGTCTTCAATATGTAAGTTGATACGCAGCATTCACGCAGGACGAAAGCTTCCTGGCTCTAGGCAGTTTTCTGATACCGAAACGGGTGCTGAAGCAAGGTCTCTAGGAGTATTGGAAAGCTTACTACCGTAAAACTAAAGCAGAGCGGCGTTGAAGTCCTCATGGAGAAGCTGCATGCCTCCCGTTTTGTAAGGCTATTCAGGGCCTTACTCCGAGGCAAGTGCTCCCCTTGACTTTCGCTTTAGTTATAGAGCAGAGCAGGGTGAGCTTCCACTAGGAACTGGAAGCACAAGGTTTCTTTCGGGAAAACTCATTTTCTTCGCAGAAGCAGGCAGGCAGTGACTAAATCCCTGGCAACAACAATGTTTTCAAGGTATCTTCGAGGCCGCATGAACGGAGCTTTCCTAATAAGAAAACAAGCCTTGTGCCATCAGTCTCCAATTTCTAGGTTAACACGCAGCATACACGGAGGACCAGAGCTTCCTGGCTCTCTGCAGTGTTCTGTTACCGAAACGGGTGCTGAAGGAAGGTTCCTAGGAGTCTTGGAAAGCTTACTACCGCTAAACTAAAGAAGAACAGCGATGAAGGCCTCATGGAACTGCTGCATGCCTCCCGCTTTGCAAGGATAATCAGGGCCCTAGTTGGAGGTTGGTGCTCACGTTGACTCTCACTTTTGGTATAGAGGAGCGCAGGTTGAGCTTCCAACTTGGAACTGGAAGCACAAAGTTTCTTTCCAGAAAACTCATTTTCTTCTGTGAGACATGCCGGCAGTAACTAAAAGCACCGTAACAACAGTGCTTTTCTAGTAGCTTCGAGACTGCATGAGCGGAGCTTTCAAAATGGGAAAGCAAGATCTGTGTCTCAGTCTCACATTTCCGGATTGACACGCAGCATAAGGACATGTTGATGTTAACAAGTCAAAAGAGATTCACGATACCCAGTGGGGCTTTCCCTGATTCAACTTTTTTCTACGACAGCTTATCTGCCTGCAGCAAAGTGCCTAAACAAAGGATGCGTGAGGGAGACAGGTGCCTGTGCTTCTTCCAAAGACCTGCAGTGTTACACCAAGAACAGTGCTTAAATTGTACTTGGATGCAAGCCGACCACCTCCTTGAGGATGCGTGACTCTAAGTGCAAAAGGTGAAAAGGGATTCGAAGCAGAGTGTTTTTCTCAATAGAGTTCAGCTAGGGGAATGAGGTTACATCCATCGCATGGAGGACAGTCTAGAAGTGTGTTCCTGAATCCTGTGTAGAGCTGAGGTCATCTGGCTCTCCCAGGGAGGAGTGCAGTGTGTTGCCTTTCTCTAGCCAACACTGAGGTGTTCCAAAAGGCCTACGGGGCAGAAGTTGCTTAGCTGGCCCTGAGCTTCTTGGCTCTACTCAGTATACTGGTACTGATACGGTTTCTAAAGCAAGGTCCCTAGCAGTCTGGAAAAGCTTACTAGGGTGAAACTAAAGCAGAACAGTGAAGAAGGCCTCATGGAGCTGCTCCATGACTCCCGTTTGGCAAGGCAAATCAGGGCCTTCCTTCGAGGCTAGGGCTCACGTTGACTTTGACTTTAGGTATAGAGCAGAGCAGGGTGAGCTTCCAACTAGGAACTGGAAGCACAAGGGTTTCTTACGGGATAACTCAATATCTTCTCAGAAACATGCCGGCAGTGACTACAACTCTGGCAACAGCAATGCTTTTCAGGTATATTCGAGGCCACATGAACGGAGCTTTCATAATGGGCAAACAGGCCTTGTGCCAATAGTCTCCAATTTCTAGGTTGACACGCAGCATACTCGCTGAACCAGGGCTTCCTGGCTCTAGGCAATTTTCTGATATCGAAACGGGTGCTGAAGCAGGGTCTTTAGGAGTCTTGGAAAGCTTACTACCGTTAAACTAAAGCAGAACAGCGTTGAAAGCCTCAGGGAACTGCTGCATGCCTCCCGTTTTGTAAGGATATTCAGGGCCTTACATAGAGGCTGGCGCTCCCTTGACTTTAACTTTAGTTACAGTGCAGAGCAAGGGGAGCTTCCAACTAGGAACTGGAAGCACAAGGTTTCTTATGGGAAAACTCAATATCTTATCAGAACTATGCATGCAGTGACGAAAACCCCGGCAACAACAAAGCCTTTCAGGAATCTTCGAGGCCGCATAAACGGTGCTTTCATAATGGGCAAAGAAGCCTTGTGCCATCAGTCTTCAATATGTAAGTTGATACGCAGCATTCACGCAGGACGAAAGCTTCCTGGCTCTAGGCAGTTTTCTGATACCGAAACGGGTGCTGAAGCAAGGTCTCTAGGAGTATTGGAAAGCTTACTACCGTAAAACTAAAGCAGAGCAGCGTTGAAGTCCTCATGGAGAAGCTGCATGCCTCCCGTTTTGTAAGGCTATTCAGGGCCTTACTTCGAGGCAAGTGCTCCCCTTGACTTTCGCTTTAGTTATAGAGCAGAGCAGGGTGAGCTTCCACTAGGAACTGGAAGCACAAGGTTTCTTTCGGGAAAACTCATTTTCTTCGCAGAAGCAGGCAGGCAGTGACTAAATCCCTGGCAACAACAATGTTTTCAAGGTATCTTCGAGGCCGCATGAACGGAGCTTTCCTAATAAGAAAACAAGCCTTGTGCCATCAGTCTCCAATTTCTAGGTTGACACGCAGCATACACGGAGGACCAGAGCTTCCTGGCTCTCTGCAGTGTTCTGTTACCGAAACGGGTGCTGAAGGAAGGTTCCTAGGAGTCTTGGAAAGCTTACTACCGCTAAACTAAAGAAGAACAGCGATGAAGGCCTCATGGAACTGCTGCATGCCTCCCGCTTTGCAAGGATAATCAGGGCCTTACTTGGAGGTTGCTGCTCACGTTGACTCTCACTTTTGGTATAGAGGAGCGCAGGTTGAGCTTCCAACTTGGAACTGGAAGCACAAAGTTTCTTTCCAGAAAACTCATTTTCTTCTGTGAGACATGCTGGCAGTAACTAAAAGCACCGTAACAACAGTGCTTTTCTAGTAGCTTCGAGACTGCATGAGCGGAGCTTTCAAAATGGGAAAGCAAGATCTGTGTCTCAGTCTCACATTTCCGGATTGACACGCAGCATAAGGACATGTTGATGTTAACAAGTCAAAAGAGATTCACGATACCCAGTGGGGCTTTCCCTGATTCAACTTTTTTCTACGACAGCTTATCTGCCTGCAGCAAAGTGCCTAAACAAAGGATGCGTGAGGGAGACAGGTGCCTGTGCTTCTTCCAAAGACCTGCAGTGTTACACCAAGAACAGTGCTTAAATTGTACTTGGATGCAAGCCGACCACCTCCTTGAGGATGCATGACTCTAAGTGCAAAAGGTGAAAAGGGATTCGAAGCAGAGTGTTTTTCTCAATAGAGTTCAGCTAGGGGAATGAGGTTACATCCATCGCATGGAGGACAGTCTAGAAGTGTGTTCCTGAATCCTGTGTAGAGCTGAGGTCATCTGGCTCTCCCAGGGAGGAGTGCAGTGTGTTGCCTTTCTCTAGCCAACACTGAGGTGTTCCAAAAGGCCTACGGGGCAGAAGTTGCTTAGCTGGCCCTGAGCTTCTTGGCTCTACTCAGTATACTGGTACTGATACGGTTTCTAAAGCAAGGTCCCTAGCAGTCTGGAAAAGCTTACTAGGGTGAAACTAAAGCAGAACAGTGAAGAAGGCCTCATGGAGCTGCTCCATGACTCCCGTTTGGCAAGGCAAATCAGGGCCTTCCTTCGAGGCTAGGGCTCACGTTGACTTTGACTTTAGGTATAGAGCAGAGCAGGGTGAGCTTCCAACTAGGAACTGGAAGCACAAGGGTTTCTTACGGGATAACTCAATATCTTCTCAGAAACATGCCGGCAGTGACTACAACTCTGGCAACAACAATGCTTTTCAGGTATATTCGAGGCCACATGAACGGAGCTTTCATAATGGGCAAACAGGCCTTGTGCCAATAGTCTCCAATTTCTAGGTTGACACGCAGCATACTCGCTGAACCAGGGCTTCCTGGCTCTAGGCAATTTTCTGATATCGAAACGGGTGCTGAAGCAGGGTCTTTAGGAGTCTTGGAAAGCTTCCTACCGTTAAACTAAAGCAGAACAGCGTTGAAAGCCTCAGGGAACTGCTGCATGCCTCCCGTTTTGTAAGGATATTCAGGGCCTTACATAGAGGCTGGCGCTCCCTTGACTTTAACTTTAGTTACAGTGCAGAGCAAGGGGAGCTTCCAACTAGGAACTGGAAGCACAAGGTTTCTTATGGGAAAACTCAATATCTTATCAGAACTATGCATGCAGTGACGAAAACCCCGGCAACAACAAAGCCTTTCAGGAATCTTCGAGGCCGCATAAACGGTGCTTTCATAATGGGCAAAGAAGCCTTGTGCCATCAGTCTTCAATATGTAAGTTGATACGCAGCATTCACTCAGGACGAAAGCTTCCTGGCTCTAGGCAGTTTTCTGATACCGAAACGGGTGCTGAAGCAAGGTCTCTAGGAGTATTGGAAAGCTTACTACCGTAAAACTAAAGCAGAGCAGCGTTGAAGTCCTCATGGAGAAGCTGCATGCCTCCCGTTTTGTAAGGCTATTCAGGGCCTTACTTCGAGGCAAGTGCTCCCCTTGACTTTCGCTTTAGTTATAGAGCAGAGCAGGGTGAGCTTCCACTAGGAACTGGAAGCACAAGGTTTCTTTCGGGAAAACTCATTTTCTTCGCAGAAGCAGGCAGGCAGTGACTAAATCCCTGGCAACAACAATGTTTTCAAGGTATCTTCGAGGCCGCATGAACGGAGCTTTCCTAATAAGAAAACAAGCCTTGTGCCATCAGTCTCCAATTTCTAGGTTGACACGCAGCATACACGGAGGACCAGAGCTTCCTGGCTCTCTGCAGTGTTCTGTTACCGAAACGGGTGCTGAAGGAAGGTTCCTAGGAGTCTTGGAAAGCTTACTACCGCTAAACTAAAGAAGAACAGCGATGAAGGCCTCATGGAACTGCTGCATGCCTCCCGCTTTGCAAGGATAATCAGGGCCTTACTTGGAGGTTGGTGCTCACGTTGACTCTCACTTTTGGTATAGAGGAGCGCAGGTTGAGCTTCCAACTTGGAACTGGAAGCACAAAGTTTCTTTCCAGAAAACTCATTTTCTTCTGTGAGACATGCTGGCAGTAACTAAAAGCACCGTAACAACAGTGCTTTTCTAGTAGCTTCGAGACTGCATGAGCGGAGCTTTCAAAATGGGAAAGCAAGATCTGTGTCTCAGTCTCACATTTCCGGATTGACACGCAGCATAAGGACATGTTGATATTAACAAGTCAAAAGAGATTCACGATACACAGTGGGGCTTTCCCTGATTCAACTTTTTTCTACGACAGCTTATCTGCCTGCAGCAAAGTGCATAAACAAAGGATGCGTGAGGGAGACAGGTGCCTGTGCTTCTTCCAAAGACCTGCAGTGTTACACCAAGAACAGTGCTTAAATTGTACTTGGATGCAAGCCGACCACCTCCTTGAGGATGCGTGACTCTAAGTGCAAAAGGTGAAAAGGGATTCGAAGCAGAGTGTTTTTCTCAATAGAGTTCAGCTAGGGGAATGAGGTTACATCCATCGCATGGAGGACAGTCTAGAAGTGTGTTCCTGAATCCTGTGTAGAGCTGAGGTCATCTGGCTCTCCCAGGGAGGAGTGCAGTGTGTTGCCTTTCTCTAGCCAACACTGAGGTGTTCCAAAAGGCCTACGGGGCAGAAGTTGCTTAGCTGGCCCTGAGCTTCTTGGCTCTACTCAGTATACTGGTACTGATACGGTTTCTAAAGCAAGGTCCCTAGCAGTCTGGAAAAGCTTACTAGGGTGAAACTAAAGCAGAACAGTGAAGAAGGCCTCATGGAGCTGCTCCATGACTCCCGTTTGGCAAGGCAAATCAGGGCCTTCCTTCGAGGCTAGGGCTCACGTTGACTTTGACTTTAGGTATAGAGCAGAGCAGGGTGAGCTTCCAACTAGGAACTGGAAGCACAAGGGTTTCTTACGGGATAACTCAATATCTTCTCAGAAACATGCCGGCAGTGACTACAACTCTGGCAACAGCAATGCTTTTCAGGTATATTCGAGGCCACATGAACGGAGCTTTCATAATGGGCAAACAGGCCTTGTGCCAATAGTCTCCAATTTCTAGGTTGACACGCAGCATACTCGCTGAACCAGGGCTTCCTGGCTCTAGGCAATTTTCTGATATCGAAACGGGTGCTGAAGCAGGGTCTTTAGGAGTCTTGGAAAGCTTCCTACCGTTAAACTAAAGCAGAACAGCGTTGAAAGCCTCAGGGAACTGCTGCATGCCTCCCGTTTTGTAAGGATATTCAGGGCCTTACATAGAGGCTGGCGCTCCCTTGACTTTAACTTTAGTTACAGTGCAGAGCAAGGGGAGCTTCCAACTAGGAACTGGAAGCACAAGGTTTCTTATGGGAAAACTCAATATCTTATCAGAACTATGCATGCAGTGACGAAAACC
Source organism: Balaenoptera physalus (assembly GCF_965194825.1). Taxonomy (NCBI): domain Eukaryota; kingdom Metazoa; phylum Chordata; class Mammalia; order Artiodactyla; family Balaenopteridae; genus Balaenoptera; species Balaenoptera physalus. Next base: position 45,343,879 of record NC_138899.1, on the reverse strand, counting down.
CCGGCAACAACAAAGCCTTTCAGGAATCTTCGAGGCCGCATAAACGGTGCTTTCATAATGGGCAAAGAAGCCTTGTGCCATCAGTCTTCAATATGTAAGTTGATACGCAGCATTCACTAAGGACGAAAGCTTCCTGGCTCTAGGCAGTTTTCTGATACCGAAACGGGTGCTGAAGCAAGGTCTCTAGGAGTATTGGAAAGCTTACTACCGTAAAACTAAAGCAGAGCAGCGTTGAAGTCCTCATGGAGAAGCTGCATGCCTCCCGTTTTGTAAGGCTATTCAGGGCCTTACTTCGAGGCAAGTGCTCCCCTTGACTTTCGCTTTAGTTATAGAGCAGAGCAGGGTGAGCTTCCACTAGGAACTGGAAGCACAAGGTTTCTTTCGGGAAAACTCATTTTCTTCGCAGAAGCAGGCAGGCAGTGACTAAATCCCTGGCAACAACAATGTTTTCAAGGTATCTTCGAGGCCGCATGAACGGAGCTTTCCTAATGAGAAAACAAGCCTTGTGCTATCAGTCTCCAATTTCTAGGTTGACACGCAGCATACACGGAGGACCAGAGCTTCCTGGCTCTCTGCAGTGTTCTGTTACCGAAACGGGTGCGGAAGGAAGGTTCCTAGGAGTCTTGGAAAGCTTACTACCGCTAAACTAAAGAAGAACAGCGATGAAGGCCTCATGGAACTGCTGCATGCCTCCCGCTTTGCAAGGATAATCAGGGCCTTACTTGGAGGTTGGTGCTCACGTTGACTCTCACTTTTGGTATAGAGGAGCGCAGGTTGAGCTTCCAACTTGGAACTGGAAGCACAAAGTTTCTTTCCAGAAAACTCATTTTCTTCTGTGAGACATGCCGGCAGTCACTAAAAGCACCGTAACAACAGTGCTTTTCTAGTAGCTTCGAGACTGCATGAGCGGAGCTTTCAAAATGGGAAAGCAAGATCTGTGTCTCAGTCTCACATTTCCGGATTGACACGCAGCATAAGGACATGTTGATGTTAACAAGTCAAAAGAGATTCACGATACCCAGTGTGGCTTTCCCTGATTCAACTTTTTTCTACGACAGCTTATCTGCCTGCAGCAAAGTGCCTAAACAAAGGATGCGTGAGGGAGACAGGTGCCTGTGCTTCTTCCAAAGACCTGCAGTGTTACACCAAGAACAGTGCTTAAATTGTACTTGGATGCAAGCCGACCACCTCCTTGAGGATGCGTGACTCTAAGTGCAAAAGGTGAAAAGGGATTCGAAGCAGAGTGTTTTTCTCAATAGAGTTCAGCTAGGGGAATGAGGTTACATCCATTGCATGGAGGACAGTCTAGAAGTGTGTTCCTGAATCCTGTGTAGAGCTGAGGTCATCTGGCTCTCCCAGGGAGGAGTGCAGTGTGTTGCCTTTCTCTAGCCAACACTGAGGTGTTCCAAAAGGCCTACGGGGCAGAAGTTGCTTAGCTGGCCCTGAGCTTCTTGGCTCTACTTAGTATACTGGTACTGATACGGTTTCTAAAGCAAGGTCCCTAGCAGTCTGGGAAAGCTTACTAGGGTGAAACTAAAGCAGAACAGTGAGGAAGGCCTCATGGAGCTGCTCCATGACTCCCGTTTGGCAAGGCAAATCAGGGCCTTCCTTCGAGGCTAGGGCTCACGTTGACTTTGACTTTAGGTATAGAGCAGAGCAGGGTGAGCTTCCAACTAGGAACTGGAAGCACAAGGTTTCTTACGGGATAACTCAATATCTTCTCAGAAACATGCCGGCAGTGACTACAACTCTGGCAACAGCAATGCTTTTCAGGTATATTCGAGGCCACATGAACGGAGCTTTCATAATGGGCAAACAGGCCTTGTGCCAATAGTCTCCAATTTCTAGGTTGACACGCAGCATACTCGCTGAACCAGGGCTTCCTGGCTCTAGGCAATTTTCTGATATCGAAACGGGTGCTGAAGCAGGGTCTTTAGGAGTCTTGGAAAGCTTACTACCGTTAAACTAAAGCAGAACAGCGTTGAAAGCCTCAGGGAACTGCTGCATGCCTCCCGTTTTGTAAGGATATTCAGGGCCTTACATAGAGGCTGGCGCTCCCTTGACTTTAACTTTAGTTACAGTGCAGAGCAAGGGGAGCTTCCAACTAGGAACTGGAAGCACAAGGTTTCTTATGGGAAAACTCAATATCTTATCAGAACTATGCATGCAGTGACGAAAACCCCGGCAACAACAAAGCCTTTCAGGAATCTTCGAGGCCGCATAAACGGTGCTTTCATAATGGGCAAAGAAGCCTTGTGCCATCAGTCTTCAATATGTAAGTTGATACGCAGCATTCACGCAGGACGAAAGCTTCCTGGCTCTAGGCAGTTTTCTGATACCGAAACGGGTGCTGAAGCAAGGTCTCTAGGAGTATTGGAAAGCTTACTACCGTAAAACTAAAGCAGAGCAGCGTTGAAGTCCTCATGGAGAAGCTGCATGCCTCCCGTTTTGTAAGGCTATTCAGGGCCTTACTTCGAGGCAAGTGCTCCCCTTGACTTTCACTTTAGTTATAGAGCAGAGCAGGGTAAGCTTCCACTAGGAACTGGAAGCACAAGGTTTCTATCGGGAAAACTCATTTTCTTCGCAGAAGCAGGCAGGCAGTGACTAAATCCCTGGCAACAACAATGTTTTCAAGGTATCTTCGAGGCCGCATGAACGGAGCTTTCCTAATGAGAAAACAAGCCTTGTGCCATCAGTCTCCAATTTCTAGGTTGACACGCAGCATACACGGAGGACCAGAGCTTCCTGGCTCTCTGCAGTGTTCTGTTACCGAAACGGGTGCTGAAGGAAGGTTCCTAGGAGTCTTGGAAAGCTTACTACCGCTAAACTAAAGAAGAACAGCGATGAAGGCCTCATGGAACTGCTGCATGCCTCCCGCTTTGCAAGGAAAATCAGGGCCTTACTTGGAGGTTGGTGCTCACGTTGACTCTCACTTTTGGTATAGAGGAGCGCAGTTGGAGCTTCCAACTTGGAACTGGAAGCACAAAGTTTCTTTCCAGAAAACTCATTTTCTTCTGTGAGACATGCCGGCAGTCACTAAAAGCACCGTAACAACAGTGCTTTTCTAGTAGCTTCGAGACTGCATGAGCGGAGCTTTCAAAATGGGAAAGCAAGATCTGTGTCTCAGTCTCACATTTCCGGATTGACACGCAGCATAAGGACATGTTGATGTTAACAAGTCAAAAGAGATTCACGATACCCAGTGGGGCTTTCCCTGATTCAACTTTTTTCTACGACAGCTTATCTGCCTGCAGCAAAGTGCCTAAATAAAGGATGCGTGAGGGAGACAGGTGCCTGTGCTTCTTCCAAAGACCTGCAGTGTTACACCAAGAACAGTGCTTAAATTGTACTTGGATGCAAGCCGACCACCTCCTTGAGGATGCGTGACTCTAAGTGCAAAAGGTGAAAAGGGATTCGAAGCAGAGTGTTTTTCTCAATAGAGTTCAGCTAGTGGAATGAGGTTACATCCATTGCATGGAGGACAGTCTAGAAGTGTGTTCCTGAATCCTGTGTAGAGCTGAGGTCATCTGGCTCTCCCAGGGAGGAGTGCAGTGTGTTGCCTTTCTCTAGCCAACACTGAGGTGTTCCAAAAGGCCTACGGGGCAGAAGTTGCTTAGCTGGCCCTGAGCTTCTTGGCTCTACTTAGTATACTGGTACTGATACGGTTTCTAAAGCAAGGTCCCTAGCAGTTTGGGAAAGCTTACTAGGGTGAAACTAAAGCAGAACAGTGAGGAAGGCCTCATGGAGCTGCTCCATGACTCCCGTTTGGCAAGGCAAATCAGGGCCTTCCTTCGAGGTTAGGGCTCACGTTGACTTTGACTTTAGGTATAGAGCAGAGCAGGGTGAGCTTCCAACTAGGAACTGGAAGCACAAGGTTTCTTACGGGATAACTCAATATCTTCTCAGAAACATGCCGGCAGTGACTACAACTCTGGCAACAGCAATGCTTTTCAGGTATATTCGAGGCCACATGAACGGAGCTTTCATAATGGGCAAACAGGCTTTGTGCCAATAGTCTCCAATTTCTAGGTTGACACGCAGCATACTCGCTGAACCAGGGCTTCCTGGCTCTAGGCAATTTTCTGATATCGAAACGGGTGCTGAAGCAGGGTCTTTAGGAGTCTTGGAAAGCTTCCTACCGTTAAACTAAAGCAGAACAGCGTTGAAAGCCTCAGGGAACTGCTGCATGCCTCCCGTTTTGTAAGGATATTCAGGGCCTTACATAGAGGCTGGCGCTCCCTTGACTTTAACTTTAGTTACAGTGCAGAGCAAGGGGAGCTTCCAACTAGGAACTGGAAGCACAAGGTTTCTTATGGGAAAACTCAATATCTTATCAGAACTATGCATGCAGTGACGAAAACCCCGGCAACAACAAAGCCTTTCAGGAATCTTCGAGGCCGCATAAACGGTGCTTTCATAATGGGCAAAGAAGCCTTGTGCCATCAGTCTTCAATATGTAAGTTGATACGCAGCATTCACGCAGGACGAAAGCTTCCTGGCTCTAGGCAGTTTTCTGATACCGAAACGGGTGCTGAAGCAAGGTCTCTAGGTGTATTGGAAAGCTTACTACCGTAAAACTAAAGCAGAGCAGCGTTGAAGTCCTCATGGAGAAGCTGCATGCCTCCCGTTTTGTAAGGCTATTCAGGGCCTTACTTCGAGGCAAGTGCTCCCCTTGACTTTCACTTTAGTTATAGAGCAGAGCAGGGTGAGCTTCCACTAGGAACTGGAAGCACAAGGTTTCTTTCGGGAAAACTCATTTTCTTCGCACAAGCAGGCAGGCAGTGACTAAATCCCTGGCAACAACAATGCTTCTCAGGTATCTTCGAGGCCGCATGAACGGAGCTTTCCTAATGAGAAAACAAGCCTTGTGCCATCAGTCTCCAATTTCTAGGTTGACACGCAGCATACACGGAGGACCAGAGCTTCCTGGCTCTCTGCAGTGTTCTGTTACCGAAACGGGTGCTGAAGGAAGGTTCCTAGGAGTCTTGGAAAGCTTACTACCGCTAAACTAAAGAAGAACAGCGATGAAGGCCTCATGGAACTGCTGCATGCCTCCCGCTTTGCAAGGATAATCAGAGCCTTACTTGGAGGTTGGTGCTCACGTTGACTCTCACTTTTGTATAGAGGAGCGCAGGTTGAGCTTCCAACTTGGAACTGGAAGCACAAAGTTTCTTTCCAGAAAACTGATTTTCTTCTGTGAGACATGCCGGCAGTCACTAAAAGCACCGTAACAACAGTGCTTTTCTAGTAGCTTCGAGACTGCATGAGCGGAGCTTTCAAAATGGGAAAGCAAGATCTGTGTCTCAGTCTCACATTTCCGGATTGACACGCAGCATAAGGACATGTTGATGTTAACAAGTCAAAAGAGATTCACGATACCCAGTGTGGCTTTCCCTGATTCAACTTTTTTCTACGACAGCTTATCTGCCTGCAGCAAAGTGCCTAATCAAAGGATGCGTGAGGGAGACAGGTGCCTGTGCTTCTTCCAAAGACCTGCAGTGTTACACCAAGAACAGTGCTTAAATTGTACTTGGATGCAAGCCGACCACCTCCTTGAGGATGCGTGACTCTAAGTGCAAAAGGTGAAAAGGGATTCGAAGCAGAGTGTTTTTCTCAATAGGGTTCAGCTAGGGGAATGAGGTTACATCCATTGCATGGAGGACAGTCTAGAAGTGTATTCCTGAATCCTGTGTAGAGCTGAGGTCATCTGGCTCTCCCAGGGAGGAGTGCAGTGTGTTGCCTTTCTCTAGCCAACACTGAGGTGTTCCAAAAGGCCTACGGGGCAGAAGTTGCTTAGCTGGCCCTGAGCTTCTTGGCTCTACTCAGTATACTGGTACTGATACGGTTTCTAAAGCAAGGTCCCTAGCAGTCTGGAAAAGCTTACTAGGGTGAAACTAAAGCAGAACAGTGAAGAAGGCCTCATGGAGCTGCTCCATGACTCCCGTTTGGCAAGGCAAATCAGGGCCTTCCTTCGAGGCTAGGGCTCACGTTGACTTTGACTTTAGGTATAGAGCAGAGCAGGGTGAGCTTCCAACTAGGAACTGGAAGCACAAGGGTTTCTTACGGGATAACTCAATATCTTCTCAGAAACATGCCGGCAGTGACTACAACTCTGGCAACAGCAATGCTTTTCAGGTATATTCGAGGCCACATGAACGGAGCTTTCATAATGGGCAAACAGGCCTTGTGCCAATAGTCTCCAATTTCTAGGTTGACACGCAGCATACTCGCTGAACCAGGGCTTCCTGGCTCTAGGCAATTTTCTGATATCGAAACGGGTGCTGAAGCAGGGTCTTTAGGAGTCTTGGAAAGCTTACTACCGTTAAACTAAAGCAGAACAGCGTTGAAAGCCTCAGGGAACTGCTGCATGCCTCCCGTTTTGTAAGGATATTCAGGGCCTTACATAGAGGCTGGCGCTCCCTTGACTTTAACTTTAGTTACAGTGCAGAGCAAGGGGAGCTTCCAACTAGGAACTGGAAACACAAGGTTTCTTATGGGAAAACTCAATATCTTATCAGAACTATGCATGCAGTGACGAAAACCCCGGCAACAACAAAGCCTTTCAGGAATCTTCGAGGCCGCATAAACGGTGCTTTCATAATGGGCAAAGAAGCCTTGTGCCATCAGTCTTCAATATGTAAGTTGATACGCAGCATTCACGCAGGACGAAAGCTTCCTGGCTCTAGGCAGTTTTCTGATACCGAAACGGGTGCTGAAGCAAGGTCTCTAGGAGTATTGGAAAGCTTACTACCGTAAAACTAAAGCAGAGCAGCGTTGAAGTCCTCATGGAGAAGCTGCATGCCTCCCGTTTTGTAAGGCTATTCAGGGCCTTACTTCGAGGCAAGTGCTCCCCTTGACTTTCACTTTAGTTATAGAGCAGAGCAGGGTGAGCTTCCACTAGGAACTGGAAGCACAAGGTTTCTTTCGGGAAAACTCATTTTCTTCGCAGAAGCAGGCAGGCAGTGACTAAATCCCTGGCAACAACAATGCTTTTCAGGTATCTTCGAGGCCGCATGAACGGAGCTTTCCTAATGAGAAAACAAGCCTTGTGCCATCAGTCTCCAATTTCTAGGTTGACACGCAGCATACACGGAGGACCAGAGCTTCCTGGCTCTCTGCAGTTTTCTGTTACCGAAACAGGTGCTGAAGGAAGGTTCCTAGGAGTCTTGGAAAGCTTACTACCGCTAAACTAAAGAAGAACAGCGATGAAGGCCTCATGGAACTGCTGCATGCCTCCCGCTTTGCAAGGATAATCAGAGCCTTACTTGGAGGTTGGTGCTCACGTTGACTCTCACTTTTGGTATAGAGGAGCACAGGTTGAGCTTCCAACTTGGAACTGGAAGCACAAAGTTTCTTTCCAGAAAACTGATTTTCTTCTGTGAGACATGCCGGCAGTAACTAAAAGCACCGTAACAACAGTGCTTTTCTAGTAGCTTCGAGACTGCATGAGTGGAGCTTTCAAAATGGGAAAGCAAGATCTGTGTCTCAGTCTCACATTTCCGGATTGACACGCAGCATAAGGACATGTTGATGTTAACAAGTCAAAAGAGATTCACGATACCCAGTGTGGCTTTCCCTGATTCAACTTTTTTCTACGACAGCTTATCTGCCTGCAGCAAAGTGCCTAAACAAAGGATGCGTGAGGGAGACAGGTGCCTGTGCTTCTTCCAAAGACCTGCAGTGTTACACCAAGAACAGTGCTTAAATTGTACTTGGATGCAAGCCGACCACCTCCTTGAGGATGCGTGACTCTAAGTGCAAAAGGTGAAAAGGGATTCGAAGCAGAGTGTTTTTCTCAATAGAGTTCAGCTAGGGGAATGAGGTTACATCCATTGCATGGAGGACAGTCTAGAAGTGTATTCCTGAATCCTGTGTAGAGCTGAGGTCATCTGGCTCTCCCAGGGAGGAGTGCATTATGTTGCCTTTCTCTAGCCAACACTGAGGTGTTCCAAAAGGCCTACGGGGCAGAAGTTGCATAGCTGGCCCTGAGCTTCTTGGCTCTACTCAGTATACTGGTACTGATACGGTTTCTAAAGCAAGGTCCCTAGCAGTCTGGAAAAGCTTACTAGGGTGAAACTAAAGCAGAACAGTGAAGAAGGCCTCATGGAGCTGCTCCATGACTCCCGTTTGGCAAGGCAAATCAGGGCCTTCCTTCGAGGCTAGGGCTCACGTTGACTTTGACTTTAGGTATAGAGCAGAGCAGGGTGAGCTTCCAACTAGGAACTGGAAGCACAAGGTTTCTTACGGGATAACTCAATATCTTCTCAGAAACATGCCGGCAGTGACTACAACTCTGGCAACAGCAATGCTTTTCAGGTATATTCGAGGCCACATGAACGGAGCTTTCATAATGGGCAAACAGGCCTTGTGCCAATAGTCTCCAATTTCTAGGTTGACACGCAGCATACTCGCTGAACCAGGGCTTCCTGGCTCTAGGCAATTTTCTGATATCGAAACGGGTGCTGAAGCAGGGTCTTTAGGAGTCTTGGAAAGCTTACTACCGTTAAACTAAAGCAGAACAGCGTTGAAAGCCTCAGGGAACTGCTGCATGCCTCCCGTTTTGTAAGGATATTCAGGGCCTTACATAGAGGCTGGCGCTCCCTTGACTTTAACTTTAGTTACAGTGCAGAGCAAGGGGAGCTTCCAACTAGGAACTGGAAGCACAAGGTTTCTTATGGGAAAACTCAATATCTTATCAGAACTATGCATGCAGTGACGAAAACCCCGGCAACAACAAAGCCTTTCAGGAATCTTCGAGGCCGCATAAACGGTGCTTTCATAATGGGCAAAGAAGCCTTGTGCCATCAGTCTTCAATATGTAAGTTGATACGCAGCATTCACGCAGGACGAAAGCTTCCTGGCTCTAGGCAGTTTTCTGATACCGAAACGGGTGCTGAAGCAAGGTCTCTAGGAGTATTGGAAAGCTTACTACCGTAAAACTAAAGCAGAGCAGCGTTGAAGTCCTCATGGAGAAGCTGCATGCCTCCCGTTTTGTAAGGCTATTCAGGGCCTTACTTCGAGGCAAGTGCTCCCCTTGACTTTCACTTTAGTTATAGAGCAGAGCAGGGTGAGCTTCCACTAGGAACTGGAAGCACAAGGTTTCTTTCGGGAAAACTCATTTTCTTCGCAGAAGCAGGCAGGCAGTGACTAAATCCCTGGCAACAACAATGTTTTCAAGGTATCTTCGAGGCCGCATGAACGGAGCTTTCCTAATAAGAAAACAAGCCTTGTGCCATCAGTCTCCAATTTCTAGGTTGACACGCAGCATACACGGAGGACCAGAGCTTCCTGGCTCTCTGCAGTGTTCTGTTACCGAAACGGGTGCTGAAGGAAGGTTCCTAGGAGTCTTGGAAAGCTTACTACCGCTAAACTAAAGAAGAACAGCGATGAAGGCCTCATGGAACTGCTGCATGCCTCCCGCTTTGCAAGGATAATCAGGGCCTTACTTGGAGGTTGGTGCTCACGTTGACTCTCACTTTTGGTATAGAGGAGCGCAGGTTGAGCTTCCAACTTGGAACTGGAAGCACAAAGTTTCTTTCCAGAAAACTCATTTTCTTCTGTGAGACATGCTGGCAGTCACTAAAAGCACCGTAACAACAGTGCTTTTCTAGTAGCTTCGAGACTGCATGAGCGGAGCTTTCAAAATGGGAAAGCAAGATCTGTGTCTCAGTCTCACATTTCCGGATTGACACGCAGCATAAGGACATGTTGATGTTAAAAAGTCAAAAGAGATTCACGATACCCAGTGGGGCTTTCCCTGATTCAACTTTTTTCTACGACAGCTTATCTGCCTGCAGCAAAGTGCCTAAACAAAGGATGCGTGAGGGAGACAGGTGCCTGTGCTTCTTCCAAAGACCTGCAGTGTTACACCAAGAACAGTGCTTAAATTGTACTTGGATGCAAGGCGACCACCTCCTTGAGGATGCGTGACTCTAAGTGCAAAAGGTGAAAAGGGATTCGAAGCAGAGTGTTTTTCTCAGTAGAGTTCAGCTAGGGGAATGAGGTTACATCCATTGCATGGAGGACAGTCTAGAAGTGTGTTCCTGAATCCTGTGTAGAGCTGAGGTCATCTGGCTCTCCCAGGGAGGAGTGCAGTGTGTTGCCTTTCTCTAGCCAACACTGAGGTGTTCCAAAAGGCCTACGGGGCAGAAGTTGCTTAGCTGGCCCTGAGCTTCTTGGCTCTACTCAGTATACTGGTACTGATACGGTTTCTAAAGCAAGGTCCCTAGCAGTCTGGAAAAGCTTACTAGGGTGAAACTAAAGCAGAACAGTGAAGAAGGCCTCATGGAGCTGCTCCATGACTCCCGTTTGGCAAGGCAAATCAGGGCCTTCCTTCGAGGCTAGGGCTCACGTTGACTTTGACTTTAGGTATAGAGCAGAGCAGGGTGAGTTTCCAACTAGGAACTGGAAGCACAAGGGTTTCTTACGGGATAACTCAATATCTTCTCAGAAACATGCCGGCAGTGACTACAACTCTGGCAACAGCAATGCTTTTCAGGTATATTCGAGGCCACATGAACGGAGCTTTCATAATGGGCAAACAGGCCTTGTGCCAATAGTCTCCAATTTCTAGGTTGACACGCAGCATACTCGCTGAACCAGGGCTTCCTGGCTCTAGGCAATTTTCTGATATCGAAACGGGTGCTGAAGCAGGGTCTTTAGGAGTCTTGGAAAGCTTACTACCGTTAAACTAAAGCAGAACAGCGTTGAAAGCCTCACGGAACTGCTGCATGCCTCCCGTTTTGTACGGATACTCAGGGCCTTACATAGAGGCTGGCGCTCCCTTGACTTTAACTTTAGTTACAGTGCAGAGCAAGGGGAGCTTCCAACTAGGAACTGGAAGCACAAGGTTTCTTATGGGAAAACTCAATATCTTATCAGAACTATGCATGCAGTGACGAAAACCCCGGCAACAACAAAGCCTCTCAGGAATCTTCGAGGCCGCATAAACGGTGCTTTCATAATGGGCAAAGAAGCCTTGTGCCATCAGTCTTCAATATGTAAGTTGATACGCAGCATTCACGCAGGACGAAAGCTTCCTGGCTCTAGGCAGTTTTCTGATACCGAAACGGGTGCTGAAGCAAGGTCTCTAGGAGTATTGGAAAGCTTACTACCGTAAAACTAAAGCAGAGCAGCGTTGAAGTCCTCATGGAGAAGCTGCATGCCTCCCGTTTTGTAAGGCTATTCAGGGCCTTACTTCGAGGCAAGTGCTCCCCTTGACTTTCACTTTAGTTATAGAGCAGAGCAGGGTGAGCTTCCACTAGGAACTGGAAGCACAAGGTTTCTTTCGGGAAAACTCATTTTCTTCGCAGAAGCAGGCAGGCAGTGACTAAATCCCTGGCAACAACAATGTTTTCAAGGTATCTTCGAGGCCGCATGAACGGAGCTTTCCTAATAAGAAAACAAGCCTTGTGCCATCAGTCTCCAATTTCTAGGTTGACACGCAGCATACACGGAGGACCAGAGCTTCCTGGCTCTCTGCAGTGTTCTGTTACCGAAACGGGTGCTGAAGGAAGGTTCCTAGGAGTCTTGGAAAGCTTACCACCGCTAAACTAAAGAAGAACAGCGATGAAGGCCTCATGGAACTGCTGCATGCCTCCCGCTTTGCAAGGATAATCAGGGCCTTACTTGGAGGTTGGTGCTCACGTTGACTCTCACTTTTGGTATAGAGGAGCGCAGGTTGAGCTTCCAACTTGGAACTGGAAGCACAAAGTTTCTTTCCAGAAAACTCATTTTCTTCTGTGAGACATGCTGGCAGTCACTAAAAGCACCGTAACAACAGTGCTTTTCTAGTAGCTTCGAGACTGCATGAGCGGAGCTTTCAAAATGGGAAAGCAAGATCTGTGTCTCAGTCTCACATTTCCGGATTGACACGCAGCATAAGGACATGTTGATGTTAACAAGTCAAAAGAGATTCACGATACCCAGTGGGGCTTTCCCTGATTCAACTTTTTTCTACGACAGCTTATCTGCCTGCAGCAAAGTGCCTAAACAAAGGATGCGTGAGGGAGACAGGTGCCTGTGCTTCTTCCAAAGACCTGCAGTGTTACACCAAGAACAGTGCTTAAATTGTACTTGGATGCAAGGCGACCACCTCCTTGAGGATGCGTGACTCTAAGTGCAAAAGGTGAAAAGGGATTCGAAGCAGAGTGTTTTTCTCAGTAGAGTTCAGCTAGGGGAATGAGGTTACATCCATTGCATGGAGGACAGTCTAGAAGTGTGTTCCTGAATCCTGTGTAGAGCTGAGGTCATCTGGCTCTCCCAGGGAGGAGTGCAGTGTGTTGCCTTTCTCTAGCCAACACTGAGGTGTTCCAAAAGGCCTACGGGGCAGAAGTTGCTTAGCTGGCCCTGAGCTTCTTGGCTCTACTCAGTATACTGGTACTGATACGGTTTCTAAAGCAAGGTCCCTAGCAGTCTGGAAAAGCTTACTAGGGTGAAACTAAAGCAGAACAGTGAAGAAGGCCTCATGGAGCTGCTCCATGACTCCCGTTTGGCAAGGCAAATCAGGGCCTTCCTTCGAGGCTAGGGCTCACGTTGACTTTGACTTTAGGTATAGAGCAGAGCAGGGTGAGCTTCCAACTAGGAACTGGAAGCACAAGGGTTTCTTACGGGATAACTCAATATCTTCTCAGAAACATGCCGGCAGTGACTACAACTCTGGCAACAGCAATGCTTTTCAGGTATATTCGAGGCCACATGAACGGAGCTTTCATAATGGGCAAACAGGCCTTGTGCCAATAGTCTCCAATTTCTAGGTTGACACGCAGCATACTCGCTGAACCAGGGCTTCCTGGCTCTAGGCAATTTTCTGATATCGAAACGGGTGCTGAAGCAGGGTCTTTAGGAGTCTTGGAAAGCTTACTACCGTTAAACTAAAGCAGAACAGCGTTGAAAGCCTCACGGAACTGCTGCATGCCTCCCGTTTTGTACGGATACTCAGGGCCTTACATAGAGGCTGGCGCTCCCTTGACTTTAACTTTAGTTACAGTGCAGAGCAAGGGGAGCTTCCAACTAGGAACTGGAAGCACAAGGTTTCTTATGGGAAAACTCAATATCTTATCAGAACTATGCATGCAGTGACGAAAACCCCGGCAACAACAAAGCCTCTCAGGAATCTTCGAGGCCGCATAAACGGTGCTTTCATAATGGGCAAAGAAGCCTTGTGCCATCAGTCTTCAATATGTAAGTTGATACGCAGCATTCACGCAGGACGAAAGCTTCCTGGCTCTAGGCAGTTTTCTGATACCGAAACGGGTGCTGAAGCAAGGTCTCTAGGAGTATTGGAAAGCTTACTACCGTAAAACTAAAGCAGAGCAGCGTTGAAGTCCTCATGGAGAAGCTGCATGCCTCCCGTTTTGTAAGGCTATTCAGGGCCTTACTTCGAGGCAAGTGCTCCCCTTGACTTTCACTTTAGTTATAGAGCAGAGCAGGGTGAGCTTCCACTAGGAACTGGAAGCACAAGGTTTCTTTCGGGAAAACTCATTTTCTTCGCAGAAGCAGGCAGGCAGTGACTAAATCCCTGGCAACAACAATGTTTTCAAGGTATCTTCGAGGCCGCATGAACGGAGCTTTCCTAATAAGAAAACAAGCCTTGTGCCATCAGTCTCCAATTTCTAGGTTGACACGCAGCATACACGGAGGACCAGAGCTTCCTGGCTCTCTGCAGTGTTCTGTTACCGAAACGGGTGCTGAAGGAAGGTTCCTAGGAGTCTTGGAAAGCTTACTACCGCTAAACTAAAGAAGAACAGCGATGAAGGCCTCATGGAACTGCTGCATGCCTCCCGCTTTGCAAGGATAATCAGGGCCTTACTTGGAGGTTGGTGCTCACGTTGACTCTCACTTTTGGTATAGAGGAGCGCAGGTTGAGCTTCCAACTTGGAACTGGAAGCACAAAGTTTCTTTCCAGAAAACTCATTTTCTTCTGTGAGACATGCTGGCAGTCACTAAAAGCACCGTAACAACAGTGCTTTTCTAGTAGCTTCGAGACTGCATGAGCGGAGCTTTCAAAATGGGAAAGCAAGATCTGTGTCTCAGTCTCACATTTCCGGATTGACACGCAGCATAAGGACATGTTGATGTTAACAAGTCAAAAGAGATTCACGATACCCAGTGGGGCTTTCCCTGATTCAACTTTTTTCTACGACAGCTTATCTTCCTGCAGCAAAGTGCCTAAACAAAGGATGCGTGAGGGAGACAGGTGCCTGTGCTTCTTCCAAAGACCTGCAGTGTTACACCAAGAACAGTGCTTAAATTGTACTTGGATGCAAGGCGACCACCTCCTTGAGGATGCGTGACTCTAAGTGCAAAAGGTGAAAAGGGATTCGAAGCAGAGTGTTTTTCTCAGTAGAGTTCAGCTAGGGGAATGAGGTTACATCCATTGCATGGAGGACAGTCTAGAAGTGTGTTCCTGAATCCTGTGTAGAGCTGAGGTCATCTGGCTCTCCCAGGGAGGAGTGCAGTGTGTTGCCTTTCTCTAGCCAACACTGAGGTGTTCCAAAAGGCCTACGGGGCAGAAGTTGCTTAGCTGGCCCTGAGCTTCTTGGCTCTACTCAGTATACTTGTACTGATACGGTTTCTAAAGCAAGGTCCCTAGCAGTCTGGAAAAGCTTACTAGGGTGAAACTAAAGCAGAACAGTGAAGAAGGCCTCATGGAGCTGCTCCATGACTCCCGTTTGGCAAGGCAAATCAGGGCCTTCCTTCGAGGCTAGGGCTCACGTTGACTTTGACTTTAGGTATAGAGCAGAGCAGGGTGAGCTTCCAACTAGGAACTGGAAGCACAAGGGTTTCTTACGGGATAACTCAATATCTTCTCAGAAACATGCCGGCAGTGACTACAACTCTGGCAACAGCAATGCTTTTCAGGTATATTCGAGGCCACATGAACGGAGCTTTCATAATGGGCAAACAGGCCTTGTGCCAATAGTCTCCAATTTCTAGGTTGACACGCAGCATACTCGCTGAACCAGGGCTTCCTGGCTCTAGGCAATTTTCTGATATCGAAACGGGTGCTGAAGCAGGGTCTTTAGGAGTCTTGGAAAGCTTACTACCGTTAAACTAAAGCAGAACAGCGTTGAAAGCCTCACGGAACTGCTGCATGCCTCCCGTTTTGTACGGATACTCAGGGCCTTACATAGAGGCTGGCGCTCCCTTGACTTTAACTTTAGTTACAGTGCAGAGCAAGGGGAGCTTCCAACTAGGAACTGGAAGCACAAGGTTTCTTATGGGAAAACTCAATATCTTATCAGAACTATGCACGCAGTGACGAAAACCCCGGCAACAACAAAGCCTTTCAGGAATCTTCGAGGCCGCATAAACGGTGCTTTCATAATGGGCAAAGAAGCCTTGTGCCATCAGTCTTCAATATGTAAGTTGATACGCAGCATTCACGCAGGACGAAAGCTTCCTGGCTCTAGGCAGTTTTCTGATACCGAAACGGGTGCTGAAGCAAGGTCTCTAGGAGTATTGGAAAGCTTACTACCGTAAAACTAAAGCAGAGCAGCGTTGAAGTCCTCATGGAGAAGCTGCATGCCTCCCGTTTTGTAAGGCTATTCAGGGCCTTACTTCGAGGCAAGTGCTCCCCTTGACTTTCACTTTAGTTATAGAGCAGAGCAGGGTGAGCTTCCACTAGGAACTGGAAGCACAAGGTTTCTTTCGGGAAAACTCATTTTCTTCGCAGAAGCAGGCAGGCAGTGACTAAATCCCTGGCAACAACAATGTTTTCAAGGTATCTTCGAGGCCGCATGAACGGAGCTTTCCTAATAAGAAAACAAGCCTTGTGCCATCAGTCTCCAATTTCTAGGTTGACACGCAGCATACACGGAGGACCAGAGCTTCCTGGCTCTCTGCAGTGTTCTGTTACCGAAACGGGTGCTGAAGGAAGGTTCCTAGGAGTCTTGGAAAGCTTACTACCGCTAAACTAAAGAAGAACAGCGATGAAGGCCTCATGGAACTGCTGCATGCCTCCCGCTTTGCAAGGATAATCAGGGCCTTACTTGGAGGTTGGTGCTCACGTTGACTCTCACTTTTGGTATAGAGGAGCGCAGGTTGAGCTTCCAACTTGGAACTGGAAGCACAAAGTTTCTTTCCAGAAAACTCATTTTCTTCTGTGAGACATGCTGGCAGTAACTAAAAGCACCGTAACAACAGTGCTTTTCTAGTAGCTTCGAGACTGCATGAGCGGAGCTTTCAAAATGGGAAAGCAAGATCTGTGTCTCAGTCTCACATTTCCGGATTGACACGCAGCATAAGGACATGTTGATGTTAACAAGTCAAAAGAGATTCACGATACCCAGTGGGGCTTTCCCTGATTCAACTTTTTTCTACGACAGCTTATCTGCCTGCAGCCAAGTGCCTAAACAAAGGATGCGTGAGGGAGACAGGGGCCTGTCCTTCTTCCAAAGACCTGCAGTGTTACACCAAGAACAGTGCTTAAATTGTACTTGGATGCAAGCCGACCACCTCCTTGAGGATGCGTGACTCTAAGTGCAAAAGGTGAAAAGGGATTCGAAGCAGAGTGTTTTTCTCAATAGAGTTCAGCTAGGGGAATGAGGTTACATCCATTGCATGGAGGACAGTCTAGAAGTGAGTTCCTGAATCCTGTGTAGAGCTGAGGTCATCTGGCTCTCCCAGGGAGGAGTGCAGTGTGTTGCCTTTCTCTAGCCAACACTGAGGTGTTCCAAAAGGCCTACGGGGCAGAAGTTGCTTAGCTGGCCCTGAGCTTCTTGGCTCTACTCAGTATACTGGTACTGATACGGTTTCTAAAGCAAGGTCCCTAGCAGTCTGGAAAAGCTTACTAGGGTGAAACTAAAGCAGAACAGTGAAGAAGGCCTCATGGAGCTGCTCCATGACTCCCGTTTGGCAAGGCAAATCAGGGCCTTCCTTCGAGGCTAGGGCTCACGTTGACTTTGACTTTAGGTATAGAGCAGAGCAGGGTGAGCTTCCAACTAGGAACTGGAAGCACAAGGGTTTCTTACGGGATAACTCAATATCTTCTCAGAAACATGCCGGCAGTGACTACAACTCTGGCAACAGCAATGCTTTTCAGGTATATTCGAGGCCACATGAACGGAGCTTTCATAATGGGCAAACAGGCCTTGTGCCAATAGTCTCCAATTTCTAGGTTGACACGCAGCATACTCGCTGAACCAGGGCTTCCTGGCTCTAGGCAATTTTCTGATATCGAAACGGGTGCTGAAGCAGGGTCTTTAGGAGTCTTGGAAAGCTTACTACCGTTAAACTAAAGCAGAACAGCGTTGAAAGCCTCAGGGAACTGCTGCATGCCTCCCGTTTTGTAAGGATATTCAGGGCCTTACATAGAGGCTGGCGCTCCCTTGACTTTAACTTTAGTTACAGTGCAGAGCAAGGGGAGCTTCCAGCTAGGAACTGGAAGCACAAGGTTTCTTATGGGAAAACTCAATATCTTATCAGAACTATGCATGCAGTGACGAAAACCCCGGCAACAACAAAGCCTTTCAGGAATCTTCGAGGCCGCATAAACGGTGCTTTCATAATGGGCAAAGAAGCCTTGTGCCATCAGTCTTCAATATGTAAGTTGATACGCAGCATTCACGCAGGACGAAAGCTTCCTGGCTCTAGGCAGTTTTCTGATACCGAAACGGGTGCTGAAGCAAGGTCTCTAGGAGTATTGGAAAGCTTACTACCGTAAAACTAAAGCAGAGCAGCGTTGAAGTCCTCATGGAGAAGCTGCATGCCTCCCGTTTTGTAAGGCTATTCAGGGCCTTACTTCGAGGCAAGTGCTCCCCTTGACTTTCACTTTAGTTATAGAGCAGAGCAGGGTGAGCTTCCACTAGGAACTGGAAGCACAAGGTTTCTTTCGGGAAAACTCATTTTCTTCGCAGAAGCAGGCAGGCAGTGACTAAATCCCTGGCAACAACAATGTTTTCAAGGTATCTTCGAGGCCGCATGAACGGAGCTTTCCTAATAAGAAAACAAGCCTTGTGCCATCAGTCTCCAATTTCTAGGTTGACACGCAGCATACACGGAGGACCAGAGCTTCCTGGCTCTCTGCAGTGTTCTGTTACCGAAACGGGTGCTGAAGGAAGGTTCCTAGGAGTCTTGGAAAGCTTACTACCGCTAAACTAAAGAAGAACAGCGATGAAGGCCTCATGGAACTGCTGCATGCCTCCCGCTTTGCAAGGATAATCAGGGCCTTACTTGGAGGTTGGTGCTCACGTTGACTCTCACTTTTGGTATAGAGGAGCGCAGGTGGAGCTTCCAACTTGGAACTGGAAGCACAAAGTTTCTTTCCAGAAAACTCATTTTCTTCTGTGAGACATGCTGGCAGTAACTAAAAGCACCGTAACAACAGTGCTTTTCTAGTAGCTTCGAGACTGCATGAGCGGAGCTTTCAAAATGGGAAAGCAAGATCTGTGTCTCAGTCTCACATTTCCGGATTGACACGCAGCATAAGGACATGTTGATGTTAACAAGTCAAAAGAGATTCACGATACCCAGTGGGGCTTTCCCTGATTCAACTTTTTTCTACGACAGCTTATCTGCCTGCAGCCAAGTGCCTAAACAAAGGATGCGTGAGGGAGACAGGTGCCTGTGCTTCTTCCAAAGACCTGCAGTGTTACACCAAGAACAGTGCTTAAATTGTACTTGGATGCAAGCCGACCACCTCCTTGAGGATGCGTGACTCTAAGTGCAAAAGGTGAAAAGGGATTCGAAGCAGAGTGTTTTTCTCAATAGAGTTCAGCTAGGGGAATGAGGTTACATCCATTGCATGGAGGACAGTCTAGAAGTGTGTTCCTGAATCCTGTGTAGAGCTGAGGTCATCTGGCTCTCCCAGGGAGGAGTGCAGTGTGTTGCCTTTCTCTAGCCAACACTGAGGTGTTCCAAAAGGCCTACGGGGCAGAAGTTGCTTAGCTGGCCCTGAGCTTCTTGGCTCTACTCAGTATACTGGTACTGATACGGTTTCTAAAGCAAGGTCCCTAGCAGTCTGGAAAAGCTTACTAGGGTGAAACTAAAGCAGAACAGTGAAGAAGGCCTCATGGAGCTGCTCCATGACTCCCGTTTGGCAAGGCAAATCAGGGCCTTCCTTCGAGGCTAGGGCTCACGTTGACTTTGACTTTAGGTATAGAGCAGAGCAGGGTGAGCTTCCAACTAGGAACTGGAAGCACAAGGTTTCTTTCGGGAAAACTCATTTTCCTCGCACAAGCAGGCAGGCAGTGACTAAATCCCTGGCAACAACAATGCTTTTCAGGTATCTTCGAGGCCGCATGAACGGAGCTTTCCTAATGAGAAAACAAGCCTTGTGCCATCAGTCTCCAATTTCCAGGTTGACACGCAGCATACACGGAGGACCAGAGCTTCCTGGCTCTCTGCGGTGTTCTGTTACCAAAACGGGGGATGAAGGAAGGTTCCTAGGAGTCTTGGAAAGCTTACTACCGCTAAACTAAAGAAGAACAGCGATGAAGGCCTCATGGAACTGCTGCATGCCTCCCGCTTTGCAAGGATAATCAGGGCCTTACTTGGAGGTTGGTGCTCACGTTGACTCTCACTTTTGGTATAGAGGAGCGCAGGTGGAGCTTCCAACTTGGAACTGGAAGCACAAAGTTTCTTTCCAGAAAACTCATTTTCTTCTCTGAGCCATGCCGGCAGTAACTAAAAGCACCGTAACAACAGTGCTTTTCTGGTAGCTTGGAGACTGCATGAGTGGAGCTTTCAAAATGGGAAAGCAAGATCTGTGCCTCAGTCTCACATTTCCTGACTGACATGCAGCATAAGGACATGTTGATGTTAACAAGTCAAAACAGATTCACGATACCCAGTGGGGCTTTCCCTGATTCAACTTTTTTCTACGACAGCTTATCTGCCTGCAGCCAAGTGCCTAAACAAAGGATGCGTGAGGGAGACAGGTGCCTGTGCTTCTTCCAAAGACCTGCAGTGTTACACCAAGAACAGTGCTTAAATTGTACTTGGATGCAAGCCGACCAGCTCCTTCAGGATGCGTGACTCTAAGTGTAAAAGGTGAAAAGGGATTCGAAGCAGAGTGTTTTTCTCAATAGAGTTCAGCTAGGGGAATGAGGTTACATCCATTGCATGGAGGACAGTCTAGAAGTGTGTTCCTGAATCCTGTGTAGAGCTGAGGTCATCTGGCTCTCCCAGGGAGGAGTGCAGTGTGTTGCCTTTCTCTAGCCAACACTGAGGTGTTCCAAAAGGCCTACGGGGCAGAAGTTGCTTAGCTGGCCATGAGCTTCTTGGCTCTACTCAGTATACTGGTACTGAAACGGTTTCTAAAGCAAGGTCCCTAGGAGTCTGGAAAAGCTTACTACGGTGAAACTAAAGCAGAACAGTGAAGAAGGCCTCATGGAGCTGCTCCATGCCTCCCGTTTGGCAAGGCAAATCAGGGCCTTCCTTCGAGGCTAGGGCTCACGTTGACTTTGACTTTAGGTATAGAGCAGAGCAGGGTGAGCTTCCAACTAGGAACTGGAAGCACAGGGTTTCTTATGGGATAACTCAATATCTTCTCAGAAACATGCCGGCAGTGACTACAACTCTGGCAACAGCAATGCTTTTCAGGTATATTCGAGGCCACATGAACGGAGCTTTCATAATGGGCAAACAGGCCTTGTGCCATCAGTCTCCAATTTCTAGGTTGACACGCAGCATACTCGCTGAACCAGGGCTTCCTGGCTCTAGGCAATTTTCTGATATCGAAACGGGTGCTGAAGCAGGGTCTTTAGGAGTCTTGGAAAGCTTACTACCGTTAAATTAAAGCAGAACTGCGTTGAAAGCCTCAAAGAACTGCTGCATGCCTCCCGTTTTGTAAGGATATTCAGGGCCTTACATAGAGGCTGGCGCTCCCATGACTTTAACTTTAGTTACAGTGCAGAGCAAGGGGAGCTTCCAACTAGGAACTGGAAGCACAAGGTTTCTTATGGGAAAACTCAATATCTTATCAGAACTATGCATGCAGTGACTAAAACCCCGGCAACAACAAAGCCTTTCAGGAATCTTCGAGGCCGCATAAACGGTGCTTTCATAATGGGCAAAGAAGCCTTGTGCCATCAGTCTTCAATATGTAAGTTGATACGCAGCATTCACGGAGGACGAAAGCTTCCTGGCTCTAGGCAGTTTTCTGATACCGAAACGGGTGCTGAAGCCAGGTCTCTAGGAGTATTGGAAAGCTTACTACCGTAAAACTAAAGCAGAGCAGCGTTGAAGTCCTCATGGAGATGCTGCATGCCTCCCGTTTTGTAAGGCTATTCAGGGCCTTACTTCGAGGCAAGTGCTCCCCTTGACTTTCACTTTAGTTATAGAGCAGAGCAGGGTGAGCTTCCAACTAGGAACTGGAAGCACAAGGTTTCTTTCGGGAAAACTCATTTTCCTCGCACAAGCAGGCAGGCAGTGACTAAATCCCTGGCAACAACAATGCTTTTCAGGTATCTTCGAGGCCGCATGAACGGAGCTTTCCTAATGAGAAAACAAGCCTTGTGCCATCAGTCTCCAATTTCCAGGTTGACACGCAGCATACACGGAGGACCAGAGCTTCCTGGCTCTCTGCGGTGTTCTGTTACCAAAACGGGTGCTGAAGGAAGGTTCCTAGGAGTCTTGGAAAGCTTACTACCGCTAAACTAAAGAAGAACAGCGATGAAGGCCTCATGGAACTGCTGCATGCCTCCCGCTTTGCAAGGATAATCAGGGCCTTACTTGGAGGTTGGTGCTCACGTTGACTCTCACTTTTGGTATAGAGGAGCGCAGGTGGAGCTTCCAACTTGGAACTGGAAGCACAAAGTTTCTTTCCAGAAAACTCATTTTCTTCTCTGAGCCATGCCGGCAGTAACTAAAAGCACCGTAACAACAGTGCTTTTCTGGTAGCTTGGAGACTGCATGAGTGGAGCTTTCAAAATGGGAAAGCAAGATCTGTGCCTCAGTCTCACATTTCCTGACTGACATGCAGCATAAGGACATGTTGATGTTAACAAGTCAAAACAGATTCACGATACCCAGTGGGGCTTTCCCTGATTCAACTTTTTTCTACGACAGCTTATCTGCTTGCAGCCAAGTGCCTAAACAAAGGATGCGTGAGGGAGACAGGTGCCTGTGCTTCTTCCAAAGACCTGCAGTGTTACACCAAGAACAGTGCTTAAATTGTACTTGGATGCAAGCCGACCAGCTCCTTCAGGATGCGTGACTCTAAGTGTAAAAGGTGAAAAGGGATTCGAAGCAGAGTGTTTTTCTCAATAGAGTTCAGCTAGGGGAATGAGGTTACATCCATTGCATGGAGGACAGTCTAGAAGTGTGTTCCTGAATCCTGTGTAGAGCTGAGGTCATCTGGCTCTCCCAGGGAGGAGTGCAGTGTGTTGCCTTTCTCTAGCCAACACTGAGGTGTTCCAAAAGGCCTACGGGGCAGAAGTTGCTTAGCTGGCCCTGAGCTTCTTGGCTCTACTCAGTATACTGGTACTGATACGGTTTCTAAAGCAAGGTCCCTAGCAGTCTGGAAAAGCTTACTAGGGTGAAACTAAAGCAGAACAGTGAAGAAGGCCTCATGGAGCTGCTCCATGACTCCCGTTTGGCAAGGCAAATCAGGGCCTTCCTTCGAGGCTAGGGCTCACGTTGACTTTGACTTTAGGTATAGAGCAGAGCAGGGTGAGCTTCCAACTAGGAACTGGAAGCACAAGGGTTTCTTACGGGATAACTCAATATCTTCTCAGAAACATGCCGGCAGTGACTACAACTCTGGCAACAGCAATGCTTTTCAGGTATATTCGAGGCCACATGAACGGAGCTTTCATAATGGGCAAACAGGCCTTGTGCCAATAGTCTCCAATTTCTAGGTTGACACGCAGCATACTCGCTGAACCAGGGCTTCCTGGCTCTAGGCAATTTTCTGATATCGAAACGGGTGCTGAAGCAGGGTCTTTAGGAGTCTTGGAAAGCTTACTACCGTTAAACTAAAGCAGAACAGCGTTGAAAGCCTCAGGGAACTGCTGCATGCCTCCCGTTTTGTAAGGATATTCAGGGCCTTACATAGAGGCTGGCGCTCCGTTGACTTTAACTTTAGTTACAGTGCAGAGCAAGGGGAGCTTCCAACTAGGAACTGGAAGCACAAGGTTTCTTATGGGAAAACTCAATATCTTATCAGAACTATGCACGCAGTGACGAAAACCCCGGCAACAACAAAGCCTTTCAGGAATCTTCGAGGCCGCATAAACGGTGCTTTCATAATGGGCAAAGAAGCCTTGTGCCATCAGTCTTCAATATGTAAGTTGATACGCAGCATTCACGCAGGACGAAAGCTTCCTGGCTCTAGGCAGTTTTCTGATACCGAAACGGGTGCTGAAGCCAGGTCTCTAGGAGTATTGGAAAGCTTACTACCGTAAAACTAAAGCAGAGCAGCGTTGAAGTCCTCATGGAGAAGCTGCATGCCTCCCGTTTTGTAAGGCTATTCAGGGCCTTACTTCGAGGCAAGTGCTCCCCTTGACTTTCACTTTAGTTATAGAGCAGAGCAGGGTGAGCTTCCACTAGGAACTGGAAGCACAAGGTTTCTTTCGGGAAAACTCATTTTCTTCGCAGAAGCAGGCAGGCAGTGACTAAATCCCTGGCAACAACAATGTTTTCAAGGTATCTTCGAGGCCGCATGAACGGAGCTTTCCTAATAAGAAAACAAGCCTTGTGCCATCAGTCTCCAATTTCTAGGTTGACACGCAGCATACACGGAGGACCAGAGCTTCCTGGCTCTCTGCAGTGTTCTGTTACCGAAACGGGTGCTGAAGGAAGGTTCCTAGGAGTCTTGGAAAGCTTACTACCGCTAAACTAAAGAAGAACAGCGATGAAGGCCTCATGGAACTGCTGCATGCCTCCCGCTTTGCAAGGATAATCAGGGCCTTACTTGGAGGTTGGTGCTCACGTTGACTCTCACTTTTGGTATAGAGGAGCGCAGGTTGAGCTTCCAACTTGGAACTGGAAGCACAAAGTTTCTTTCCAGAAAACTCATTTTCTTCTGTGAGACATGCTGGCAGTAACTAAAAGCACCGTAACAACAGTGCTTTTCTAGTAGCTTCGAGACTGCATGAGCGGAGCTTTCAAAATGGGAAAGCAAGATCTGTGTCTCAGTCTCACATTTCCGGATTGACACGCAGCATAAGGACATGTTGATGTTAACAAGTCAAAAGAGATTCACGATACCCAGTGGGGCTTTCCCTGATTCAACATTTTTCTACGACAGCTTATCTGCCTGCAGCCAAGTGCCTAAACAAAGGATGCGTGAGGGAGACAGGGGCCTGTCCTTCTTCCAAAGACCTGCAGTGTTACACCAAGAACAGTGCTTAAATTGTACTTGGATGCAAGCCGACCACCTCCTTGAGGATGCGTGACTCTAAGTGCAAAAGGTGAAAAGGGATTCGAAGCAGAGTGTTTTTCTCAATAGAGTTCAGCTAGGGGAATGAGGTTACATCCATTGCATGGAGGACAGTCTAGAAGTGAGTTCCTGAATCCTGTGTAGAGCTGAGGTCATCTGGCTCTCCCAGGGAGGAGTGCAGTGTGTTGCCTTTCTCTAGCCAACACTGAGGTGTTCCAAAAGGCCTACGGGGCAGAAGTTGCTTAGCTGGCCCTGAGCTTCTTGGCTCTACTCAGTATACTGGTACTGATACGGTTTCTAAAGCAAGGTCCCTAGCAGTCTGGAAAAGCTTACTAGGGTGAAACTAAAGCAGAACAGTGAAGAAGGCCTCATGGAGCTGCTCCATGACTCCCGTTTGGCAAGGCAAATCAGGGCCTTCCTTCGAGGCTAGGGCTCACGTTGACTTTGACTTTAGGTATAGAGCAGAGCAGGGTGAGCTTCCAACTAGGAACTGGAAGTACAAGGGTTTCTTACGGGATAACTCAATATCTTCTCAGAAACATGCCGGCAGTGACTACAACTCTGGCAACAGCAATGCTTTTCAGGTATATTCGAGGCCACATGAACGGAGCTTTCATAATGGGCAAACAGGCCTTGTGCCAATAGTCTCCAATTTCTAGGTTGACACGCAGCATACTCGCTGAACCAGGGCTTCCTGGCTCTAGGCAATTTTCTGATATCGAAACGGGTGCTGAAGCAGGGTCTTTAGGAGTCTTGGAAAGCTTACTACCGTTAAACTAAAGCAGAACAGCGTTGAAAGCCTCAGGGAACTGCTGCATGCCTCCCGTTTTGTAAGGATATTCAGGGCCTTACATAGAGGCTGGCGCTCCCTTGACTTTAACTTTAGTTACAGTGCAGAGCAAGGGGAGCTTCCAACTAGGAACTGGAAGCACAAGGTTTCTTATGGGAAAACTCAATATCTTATCAGAACTATGCATGCAGTGACGAAAACCCCGGCAACAACAAAGCCTTTCAGGAATCTTCGAGGCCGCATAAACGGTGCTTTCATAATGGGCAAAGAAGCCTTGTGCCATCAGTCTTCAATATGTAAGTTGATACGCAGCATTCACGCAGGACGAAAGCTTCCTGGCTCTAGGCAGTTTTCTGATACCGAAACGGGTGCTGAAGCCAGGTCTCTAGGAGTATTGGAAAGCTTACTACCGTAAAACTAAAGCAGAGCAGCGTTGAAGTCCTCATGGAGAAGCTGCATGCCTCCCGTTTTGTAAGGCTATTCAGGGCCTTACTTCGAGGCAAGTGCTCCCCTTGACTTTCACTTTAGTTATAGAGCAGAGCAGGGTGAGCTTCCACTAGGAACTGGAAGCACAAGGTTTCTTTCGGGAAAACTCATTTTCTTCGCAGAAGCAGGCAGGCAGTGACTAAATCCCTGGCAACAACAATGTTTTCAAGGTATCTTCGAGGCCGCATGAACGGAGCTTTCCTAATAAGAAAACAAGCCTTGTGCCATCACTCTCCAATTTCTAGGTTGACACGCAGCATACACGGAGGACCAGAGCTTCCTGGCTCTCTGCAGTGTTCTGTTACCGAAACGGGTGCTGCAGGAAGGTTCCTAGGAGTCTTGGAAAGCTTACTACCGCTAAACTAAAGAAGAACAGCGATGAAGGCCTCATGGAACTGCTGCATGCCTCCCGCTTTGCAAGGATAATCAGGGCCTTACTTGGAGGTTGGTGCTCACGTTGACTCTCACTTTTGGTATAGAGGAGCGCAGGTTGAGCTTCCAACTTGGAACTGGAAGCACAAAGTTTCTTTCCAGAAAACTCATTTTCTTCTGTGAGACATGCTGGCAGTAACTAAAAGCACCGTAACAACAGTGCTTTTCTAGTAGCTTCGAGACTGCATGAGCGGAGCTTTCAAAATGGGAAAGCAAGATCTGTGTCTCAGTCTCACATTTCCGGATTGACACGCAGCATAAGGACATGTTGATGTTAACAAGTCAAAAGAGATTCACGATACCCAGTGGGGCTTTCCCTGATTCAACTTTTTTCTACGACAGCTTATCTGCCTGCAGCCAAGTGCCTAAACAAAGGATGCGTGAGGGAGACAGGGGCCTGTCCTTCTTCCAAAGACCTGCAGTGTTACACCAAGAACAGTGCTTAAATTGTACTTGGATGCAAGCCGACCACCTCCTTGAGGATGCGTGACTCTAAGTGAAAAAGGTGAAAAGGGATTCGAAGCAGAGTGTTTTTCTCAATAGAGTTCAGCTAGGGGAATGAGGTTACATCCATTGCATGGAGGACAGTCTAGAAGTGAGTTCCTGAATCCTGTGTAGAGCTGAGGTCATCTGGCTCTCCCAGGGAGGAGTGCAGTGTGTTGCCTTTCTCTAGCCAACACTGAGGTGTTCCAAAAGGCCTACGGGGCAGAAGTTGCTTAGCTGGCCCTGAGCTTCTTGGCTCTACTCAGTATACTGGTACTGATACGGTTTCTAAAGCAAGGTCCCTAGCAGTCTGGAAAAGCTTACTAGGGTGAAACTAAAGCAGAACAGTGAAGAAGGCCTCATGGAGCTGCTCCATGACTCCCGTTTGGCAAGGCAAATCAGGGCCTTCCTTCGAGGCTAGGGCTCACGTTGACTTTGACTTTAGGTATAGAGCAGAGCAGGGTGAGCTTCCAACTAGGAACTGGAAGCACAAGGGTTTCTTACGGGATAACTCAATATCTTCTCAGAAACATGCCGGCAGTGACTACAACTCTGGCAACAGCAATGCTTTTCAGGTATATTCGAGGCCACATGAACGGAGCTTTCATAATGGGCAAACAGGCCTTGTGCCAATAGTCTCCAATTTCTAGGTTGACACGCAGCATACTCGCTGAACCAGGGCTTCCTGGCTCTAGGCAATTTTCTGATATCGAAACGGGTGCTGAAGCAGGGTCTTTAGGAGTCTTGGAAAGCTTACTACCGTTAAACTAAAGCAGAACAGCGTTGAAAGCCTCAGGGAACTGCTGCATGCCTCCCGTTTTGTAAGGATATTCAGGGCCTTACATAGAGGCTGGAGCTCCCTTGACTTTAACTTTTGTTACAGTGCAGAGCAAGGGGAGCTTCCAGCTAGGAACTGGAAGCACAAGGTTTCTTATGGGAAAACTCAATATCTTATCAGAACTATGCATGCAGTGACGAAAACCCCGGCAACAACAAAGCCTTTCAGGAATCTTCAAGGCCGCATAAACGGTGCTTTCATAATGGGCAAAGAAGCCTTGTGCCATCAGTCTTCAATATGTAAGTTGATACGCAGCATTCACGCAGGACGAAAGCTTCCTGGCTCTAGGCAGTTTTCTGATACCGAAACGGGTGCTGAAGCAAGGTCTCTAGGAGTATTGGAAAGCTTACTACCGTAAAACTAAAGCAGAGCAGCGTTGAAGTCCTCATGGAGAAGCTGCATGCCTCCCGTTTTGTAAGGCTATTCAGGGCCTTACTTCGAGGCAAGTGCTCCCCTTGACTTTCACTTTAGTTATAGAGCAGAGCAGGGTGAGCTTCCACTAGGAACTGGAAGCACAAGGTTTCTTTCGGGAAAACTCATTTTCTTCGCAGAAGCAGGCAGGCAGTGACTAAATCCCTGGCAACAACAATGTTTTCAAGGTATCTTCGAGGCCGCATGAACGGAGCTTTCCTAATAAGAAAACAAGCCTTGTGCCATCAGTCTCCAATTTCTAGGTTGACACGCAGCATACACGGAGGACCAGAGCTTCCTGGCTCTCTGCAGTGTTCTGTTACCGAAACGGGTGCTGAAGGAAGGTTCCTAGGAGTCTTGGAAAGCTTACTACCGCTAAACTAAAGAAGAACAGCGATGAAGGCCTCATGGAACTGCTGCATGCCTCCCGCTTTGCAAGGATAATCAGGGCCTTACTTGGAGGTTGGTGCTCACGTTGACTCTCACTTTTGGTATAGAGGAGCGCAGGTGGAGCTTCCAACTTGGAACTGGAAGCACAAAGTTTCTTTCCAGAAAACTCATTTTCTTCTGTGAGACATGCTGGCAGTAACTAAAAGCACCGTAACAACAGTGCTTTTCTAGTAGCTTCGAGACTGCATGAGCGGAGCTTTCAAAATGGGAAAGCAAGATCTGTGTCTCAGTCTCACATTTCCGGATTGACACGCAGCATAAGGACATGTTGATGTTAACAAGTCAAAAGAGATTCACGATACCCAGTGGGGCTTTCCCTGATTCAACTTTTTTCTACGACAGCTTATCTGCCTGCAGCCAAGTGCCTAAACAAAGGATGCGTGAGGGAGACAGGTGCCTGTGCTTCTTCCAAAGACCTGCAGTGTTACACCAAGAACAGTGCTTAAATTGTACTTGGATGCAAGCCGACCACCTCCTTGAGGATGCGTGACTCTAAGTGCAAAAGGTGAAAAGGGATTCGAAGCAGAGTGTTTTTCTCAATAGAGTTCAGCTAGGGGAATGAGGTTACATCCATTGCATGGAGGACAGTCTAGAAGTGTGTTCCTGAATCCTGTGTAGAGCTGAGGTCATCTGGCTCTCCCAGGGAGGAGTGCAGTGTGTTGCCTTTCTCTAGCCAACACTGAGGTGTTCCAAAAGGCCTACGGGGCAGAAGTTGCTTAGCTGGCCCTGAGCTTCTTGGCTCTACTCAGTATACTGGTACTGATACGGTTTCTAAAGCAAGGTCCCTAGCAGTCTGGAAAAGCTTACTAGGGTGAAACTAAAGCAGAACAGTGAAGAAGGCCTCATGGAGCTGCTCCATGACTCCCGTTTGGCAAGGCAAATCAGGGCCTTCCTTCGAGGCTAGGGCTCACATTGACTTTGACTTTAGGTATAGAGCAGAGCAGGGTGAGCTTCCAACTAGGAACTGGAAGCACAAGGGTTTCATACGGGATAACTCAGTATCTTCTCAGAAACATGCCGGCAGTGACTACAACTCTGGCAACAGCAATGCTTTTCAGGTATATTCGAGGCCACATGAACGGAGCTTTCATAATGGGCAAACAGGCCTTGTGCCAATAGTCTCCAATTTCTAGGTTGACACGCAGCATACTCGCTGAACCAGGGCTTCCTGGCTCTAGGCAATTTTCTGATATCGAAACGGGTGCTGAAGCAGGGTCTTTAGGAGTCTTGGAAAGCTTACTACCGTTAAACTAAAGCAGAACAGCGTTGAAAGCCTCAGGGAACTGCTGCATGCCTCCCGTTTTGTAAGGATATTCAGGGCCTTACATAGAGGCTGGCGCTCCCTTGACTTTAACTTTAGTTACAGTGCAGAGCAAGGGGAGCTTCCAACTAGGAACTGGAAGCACAAGGTTTCTTATGGGAAAACTCAATATCTTATCAGAACTATGCATGCAGTGACGAAAACCCCGGCAACAACAAAGCCTTTCAGGAATCTTCGAGGCCGCATAAACGGTGCTTTCATAATGGGCAAAGAAGCCTTGTGCCATCAGTCTTCAATATGTAAGTTGATACGCAGCATTCACGCAGGACGAAAGCTTCCTGGCTCTAGGCAGTTTTCTGATACCGAAACGGGTGCTGAAGCCAGGTCTCTAGGAGTATTGGAAAGCTTACTACCGTAAAACTAAAGCAGAGCAGCGTTGAAGTCCTCATGGAGAAGCTGCATGCCTCCCGTTTTGTAAGGCTCTTCAGGGCCTTACTTCGAGGCAAGTGCTCCCCTTGACTTTCACTTTAGTTATAGAGCAGAGCAGGGTGAGCTTCCACTAGGAACTGGAAGCACAAGGTTTCTTTCGGGAAAACTCATTTTCTTCGCAGAAGCAGGCAGGCAGTGACTAAATCCCTGGCAACAACAATGTTTTCAAGGTATCTTCGAGGCCGCATGAACGGAGCTTTCCTAATGAGAAAACAAGTCTTGTGCCATCAGTCTCCAATTTCTAGGTTGACACGCAGCATACACGGAGGACCAGAGCTTCCTGGCTCTCTGCAGTGTTCTGTTACCGAAACGGGGGCTGAAGGAAGGTTCCTAGGAGTCTTGGAAAGCTTACTACCGCTAAACTAAAGAAGAACAGCGATGAAGGCCTCATGGAACTGCTGCATGCCTCCCGCTTTGCAAGGATAATCAGGGCCCTACTTGGAGGTTGGTGCTCACGTTGACTCTCACTTTTGGTATAGAGGAGCGCAGGTTGAGCTTCCAACTTGGAACTGGAAGCACAAAGTTTCTTTCCAGAAAACTCATTTTCTTCTGTGAGACATGCCGGCAGTAACTAAAAGCACCGTAACAACAGTGCTTTTCTAGTAGCTTCGAGACTGCATGAGCGGAGCTTTCAAAATGGGCAAGCAAGATCTGTGTCTCAGTCTCACATTTCCGGATTGACACGCAGCATAAGGACATGTTGATGTTAACAAGTCAAAAGAGATTCACGATACCCAGTGGGGCTTTCCCTGATTCAACTTTTTTCTACGACAGCTTATCTGCCTGCAGCAAAGTGCCTAAACAAAGGATGCGTGAGGGAGACAGGTGCCTGTGCTTCTTCCAAGGACCTGCAGTGTTACACCAAGAACAGTGCTTAAATTGTACTTGGATGCAAGCCGACCACCTCCTTGAGGATGCGTGACTCTAAGTGCAAAAGGTGAAAAGGGATTCGAAGCAGAGTGTTTTTCTCAATAGAGTTCAGCTAGGGGAATGAGGTTACATCCATTGCATGGAGGACAGTCTAGAAGTGTGTTCCTGAATCCTGTGTAGAGCTGAGGTCATCTGGCTCTCCCAGGGAGGAGTGCAGTGTGTTGCCTTTCTCTAGCCAACACTGAGGTGTTCCAAAAGGCCTACGGGGCAGAAGTTGCTTAGCTGGCCCTGAGCTTCTTGGCTCTACTCAGTATACTGGTACTGATACGGTTTCTAAAGCAAGGTCCCTAGCAGTCTGGAAAAGCTTACTAGGGTGAAACTAAAGCAGAACAGTGAGGAAGGCCTCATGGAGCTGCTCCATGACTCCCGTTTGGCAAGGCAAATCAGGGCCTTCCTTCGAGGCTAGGGCTCACGTTGACTTTGACTTTAGGTATAGAGCAGAGCAGGGTGAGCTTCCAACTAGGAACTGGAAGCACAAGGGTTTCTTACGGGATAACTCAATATCTTCTCAGAAACATGCCGGCAGTGACTACAACTCTGGCAACAGCAATGCTTTTCAGGTATATTCGAGGCCACATGAACGGAGCTTTCATAATGGGCAAACAGGCCTTGTGCCAATAGTCTCCAATTTCTAGGTTGACACGCAGCATACTCGCTGAACCAGGGCTTCCTGGCTCTAGGCAATTTTCTGATATCGAAACGGGTGCTGAAGCAGGGTCTTTAGGAGTCTTGGAAAGCTTACTACCGTTAAACTAAAGCAGAACAGCGTTGAAAGCCTCAGGGAACTGCTGCATGCCTCCCGTTTTGTAAGGATATTCAGGGCCTTACATAGAGGCTGGCGCTCCCTTGACTTTAACTTTTGTTACAGTGCAGAGCAAGGGGAGCTTCCAGCTAGGAACTGGAAGCACAAGGTTTCTTATGGGAAAACTCAATATCTTATCAGAACTATGCATGCAGTGACGAAAACCCCGGCAACAACAAAGCCTTTCAGGAATCTTCGAGGCCGCATAAACGGTGCTTTCATAATGGGCAAAGAAGCCTTGTGCCATCAGTCTTCAATATGTAAGTTGATACGCAGCATTCACGCAGGACGAAAGCTTCCTGGCTCTAGGCAGTTTTCTGATACCGAAACGGGTGCTGAAGCAAGGTCTCTAGGAGTATTGGAAAGCTTACTACCGTAAAACTAAAGCAGAGCAGCGTTGAAGTCCTCATGGAGAAGCTGCATGCCTCCCGTTTTGTAAGGCTATTCAGGGCCTTACCTCGAGGCAAGTGCTCCCCTTGACTTTCACTTTAGTTATAGAGCAGAGCAGGGTGAGCTTCCACTAGGAACTGGAAGCACAAGGTTTCTTTCGGGAAAACTCATTTTCTTCGCAGAAGCAGGCAGTCAGTGACTAAATCCCTGGCAACAACAATGTTTTCAAGGTATCTTCGAGGCCGCATGAACGGAGCTTTCCTAATGAGAAAACAAGTCTTGTGCCATCAGTCTCCAATTTCTAGGTTGACACGCAGCATACACGGAGGACCAGAGCTTCCTGGCTCTCTGCAGTGTTCTGTTACCGAAACGGGGGCTGAAGGAAGGTTCCTAGGAGTCTTGGAAAGCTTACTACCGCTAAACTAAAGAAGAACAGCGATGAAGGCCTCATGGAACTGCTGCATGCCTCCCGCTTTGCAAGGATAATCAGGACCCTACTTGGAGGTTGGTGCTCACGTTGACTCTCACTTTTGGTATAGAGGAGCGCAGGTTGAGCTTCCAACTTGGAACTGGAAGCACAAAGTTTCTTTCCAGAAAACTCATTTTCTTCTGTGAGACATGCCGGCAGTAACTAAAAGCACCGTAACAACAGTGCTTTTCTAGTAGCTTCGAGACTGCATGAGCGGAGCTTTCAAAATGGGCAAGCAAGATCTGTGTCTCAGTCTCACATTTCCGGATTGACACGCAGCATAAGGACATGTTGATGTTAACAAGTCAAAAGAGATTCACGATACCCAGTGGGGCTTTCCCTGATTCAACTTTTTTCTACGACAGCTTATCTGCCTGCAGCAAAGTGCCTAAACAAAGGATGCGTGAGGGAGACAGGTGCCTGTGCTTCTTCCAAAGACCTGCAGTGTTACACCAAGAACAGTGCTTAAATTGTACTTGGATGCAAGCCGACCACCTCCTTGAGGATGCGTGACTCTAAGTGCAAAAGGTGAAAAGGGATTCGAAGCAGAGTGTTTTTCTCAATAGAGTTCAGCTAGGGGAATGAGGTTACATCCATTGCATGGAGGACAGTCTAGAAGTGTGTTCCTGAATCCTGTGTAGAGCTGAGGTCATCTGGCTCTCCCAGGGAGGAGTGCAGTGTGTTGCCTTTCTCTAGCCAACACTGAGGTGTTCCAAAAGGCCTACGGGGCAGAAGTTGCTTAGCTGGCCCTGAGCTTCTTGGCTCTACTCAGTATACTGGTACTGATACGGTTTCTAAAGCAAGGTCCCTAGCAGTCTGGAAAAGCTTACTAGGGTGAAACTAAAGCAGAACAGTGAGGAAGGCCTCATGGAGCTGCTCCATGACTCCCGTTTGGCAAGGCAAATCAGGGCCTTCCTTCGAGGCTAGGGCTCACGTTGACTTTGACTTTAGGTATAGAGCAGAGCAGGGTGAGCTTCCAACTAGGAACTGGAAGCACAAGGGTTTCTTACGGGATAACTCAATATCTTCTCAGAAACATG
This sequence comes from Balaenoptera physalus, assembly GCF_965194825.1. Classification (NCBI taxonomy): domain Eukaryota; kingdom Metazoa; phylum Chordata; class Mammalia; order Artiodactyla; family Balaenopteridae; genus Balaenoptera; species Balaenoptera physalus. The sequence continues at coordinate 45,310,283 of NC_138899.1, read as the reverse complement.
CCGGCAGTGACTACAACTCTGGCAACAGCAATGCTTTTCAGGTATATTCGAGGCCACATGAACGGAGCTTTCATAATGGGCAAACAGGCCTTGTGCCAATAGTCTCCAATTTCTAGGTTGACACGCAGCATACTCGCTGAACCAGGGCTTCCTGGCTCTAGGCAATTTTCTGATATCGAAACGGGTGCTGAAGCAGGGTCTTTAGGAGTCTTGGAAAGCTTCCTACCGTTAAACTAAAGCAGAACAGCGTTGAAAGCCTCAGGGAACTGCTGCATGCCTCCCGTTTTGTAAGGATATTCAGGGCCTTACATAGAGGCTGGCGCTCCCTTGACTTTAACTTTAGTTACAGTGCAGAGCAAGGGGAGCTTCCAACTAGGAACTGGAAGCACAAGGTTTCTTATGGGAAAACTCAATATCTTATCAGAACTATGCATGCAGTGACGAAAACCCCGGCAACAACAAAGCCTTTCAGGAATCTTCGAGGCCGCATAAACGGTGCTTTCATAATGGGCAAAGAAGCCTTGTGCCATCAGTCTTCAATATGTAAGTTGATACGCAGCATTCACGCAGGACGAAAGCTTCCTGGCTCTAGGCAGTTTTCTGATACCGAAACGGGTGCTGAAGCCAGGTCTCTAGGAGTATTGGAAAGCTTACTACCGTAAAACTAAAGCAGAGCAGCGTTGAAGTCCTCATGGAGAAGCTGCATGCCTCCCGTTTTGTAAGGCTATTCAGGGCCTTACCTCGAGGCAAGTGCTCCCCTTGACTTTCACTTTAGTTATAGAGCAGAGCAGGGTGAGCTTCCACTAGGAACTGGAAGCACAAGGTTTCTTTCGGGAAAACTCATTTTCTTCGCAGAAGCAGGCAGGCAGTGACTAAATCCCTGGCAACAACAATGTTTTCAAGGTATCTTCGAGGCCGCATGAACGGAGCTTTCCTAATGAGAAAACAAGTCTTGTGCCATCAGTCTCCAATTTCTAGGTTGACACGCAGCATACACGGAGGACCAGAGCTTCCTGGCTCTCTGCAGTGTTCTGTTACCGAAACGGGGGCTGAAGGAAGGTTCCTAGGAGTCTTGGAAAGCTTACTACCGCTAAACTAAAGAAGAACAGCGATGAAGGCCTCATGGAACTGCTGCATGCCTCCCGCTTTGCAAGGATAATCAGGGCCCTACTTGGAGGTTGGTGCTCACGTTGACTCTCACTTTTGGTATAGAGGAGCGCAGGTTGAGCTTCCAACTTGGAACTGGAAGCACAAAGTTTCTTTCCAGAAAACTCATTTTCTTCTGTGAGACATGCCGGCAGTAACTAAAAGCACCGTAACAACAGTGCTTTTCTAGTAGCTTCGAGACTGCATGAGCGGAGCTTTCAAAATGGGCAAGCAAGATCTGTGTCTCAGTCTCACATTTCCGGATTGACACGCAGCATAAGGACATGTTGATGTTAACAAGTCAAAAGAGATTCACGATACCCAGTGGGGTTTTCCCTGATTCAACTTTTTTCTACGACAGCTTATCTGCCTGCAGCAAAGTGCCTAAACAAAGGATGCGTGAGGGAGACAGGTGCCTGTGCTTCTTCCAAAGACCTGCAGTGTTACACCAAGAACAGTGCTTAAATTGTACTTGGATGCAAGCCGACCACCTCCTTGAGGATGCGTGACTCTAAGTGCAAAAGGTGAAAAGGGATTCGAAGCAGAGTGTTTTTCTCAATAGAGTTCAGCTAGGGGAATGAGGTTACATCCATTGCATGGAGGACAGTCTAGAAGTGTGTTCCTGAATCCTGTGTAGAGCTGAGGTCATCTGGCTCTCCCAGGGAGGAGTGCAGTGTGTTGCCTTTCTCTAGCCAACACTGAGGTGTTCCAAAAGGCCTACGGGGCAGAAGTTGCTTAGCTGGCCCTGAGCTTCTTGGCTCTACTCAGTATACTGGTACTGATACGGTTTCTAAAGCAAGGTCCCTAGCAGTCTGGAAAAGCTTACTAGGGTGAAACTAAAGCAGAACAGTGAGGAAGGCCTCATGGAGCTGCTCCATGACTCCCGTTTGGCAAGGCAAATCAGGGCCTTCCTTCGAGGCTAGGGCTCACGTTGACTTTGACTTTAGGTATAGAGCAGAGCAGGGTGAGCTTCCAACTAGGAACTGGAAGCACAAGGGTTTCTTACGGGATAACTCAATATCTTCTCAGAAACATGCCGGCAGTGACTACAACTCTGGCAACAGCAATGCTTTTCAGGTATATTCGAGGCCACATGAACGGAGCTTTCATAATGGGCAAACAGGCCTTGTGCCAATAGTCTCCAATTTCTAGGTTGACACGCAGCATACTCGCTGAACCAGGGCTTCCTGGCTCTAGGCAATTTTCTGATATCGAAACGGGTGCTGAAGCAGGGTCTTTAGGAGTCTTGGAAAGCTTCCTACCGTTAAACTAAAGCAGAACAGCGTTGAAAGCCTCAGGGAACTGCTGCATGCCTCCCGTTTTGTAAGGATATTCAGGGCCTTACATAGAGGCTGGCGCTCCCTTGACTTTAACTTTAGTTACAGTGCAGAGCAAGGGGAGCTTCCAACTAGGAACTGGAAGCACAAGGTTTCTTATGGGAAAACTCAATATCTTATCAGAACTATGCATGCAGTGACGAAAACCCCGGCAACAACAAAGCCTTTCAGGAATCTTCGAGGCCGCATAAACGGTGCTTTCATAATGGGCAAAGAAGCCTTGTGCCATCAGTCTTCAATATGTAAGTTGATACGCAGCATTCACGCAGGACGAAAGCTTCCTGGCTCTAGGCAGTTTTCTGATACCGAAACGGGTGCTGAAGCAAGGTCTCTAGGAGTATTGGAAAGCTTACTACCGTAAAACTAAAGCAGAGCAGCGTTGAAGTCCTCATGGAGAAGCTGCATGCCTCCCGTTTTGTAAGGCTATTCAGGGCCTTACCTCGAGGCAAGTGCTCCCCTTGACTTTCACTTTAGTTATAGAGCAGAGCAGGGTGAGCTTCCACTAGGAACTGGAAGCACAAGGTTTCTTTCGGGAAAACTCATTTTCTTCGCAGAAGCAGGCAGGCAGTGACTAAATCCCTGGCAACAACAATGTTTTCAAGGTATCTTCGAGGCCGCATGAACGGAGCTTTCCTAATGAGAAAACAAGTCTTGTGCCATCAGTCTCCAATTTCTAGGTTGACACGCAGCATACACGGAGGACCAGAGCTTCCTGGCTCTCTGCAGTGTTCTGTTACCGAAACGGGGGCTGAAGGAAGGTTCCTAGGAGTCTTGGAAAGCTTACTACCGCTAAACTAAAGAAGAACAGCGATGAAGGCCTCATGGAACTGCTGCATGCCTCCCGCTTTGCAAGGATAATCAGGGCCCTACTTGGAGGTTGGTGCTCACGTTGACTCTCACTTTTGGTATAGAGGAGCGCAGGTTGAGCTTCCAACTTGGAACTGGAAGCACAAAGTTTCTTTCCAGAAAACTCATTTTCTTCTGTGAGACATGCCGGCAGTAACTAAAAGCACCGTAACAACAGTGCTTTTCTAGTAGCTTCGAGACTGCATGAGCGGAGCTTTCAAAATGGGCAAGCAAGATCTGTGTCTCAGTCTCACATTTCCGGATTGACACGCAGCATAAGGACATGTTGATGTTAACAAGTCAAAAGAGATTCACGATACCCAGTGGGGCTTTCCCTGATTCAACTTTTTTCTACGACAGCTTATCTGCCTGCAGCAAAGTGCCTAAACAAAGGATGCGTGAGGGAGACAGGTGCCTGTGCTTCTTCCAAAGACCTGCAGTGTTACACCAAGAACAGTGCTTAAATTGTACTTGGATGCAAGCCGACCACCTCCTTGAGGATGCGTGACTCTAAGTGCAAAAGGTGAAAAGGGATTCGAAGCAGAGTGTTTTTCTCAATAGAGTTCAGCTAGGGGAATGAGGTTACATCCATTGCATGGAGGACAGTCTAGAAGTGTGTTCCTGAATCCTGTGTAGAGCTGAGCTCATCTGGCTCTCCCAGGGAGGAGTGCAGTGTGTTGCCTTTCTCTAGCCAAAACTGAGGTGTTCCAAAAGGCCTACGGGGCAGAAGTTGCTTAGCTGGCCCTGAGCTTCTTGGCTCTACTCAGTATACTGGTACTGATACGGTTTCTAAAGCAAGGTCCCTAGCAGTCTGGAAAAGCTTACTAGGGTGAAACTAAAGCAGAACAGTGAGGAAGGCCTCATGGAGCTGCTCCATGACTCCCGTTTGGCAAGGCAAATCAGGGCCTTCCTTCGAGGCTAGGGCTCACGTTGACTTTGACTTTACGTATAGAGCAGAGCAGGGTGAGCTTCCAACTAGGAACTGGAAGCACAAGGGTTTCTTACGGGATAACTCAATATCTTCTCAGAAACATGCCGGCAGTGACTACAACTCTGGCAACAGCAATGCTTTTCAGGTATATTCGAGGCCACATGAACGGAGCTTTCATAATGGGCAAACAGGCCTTGTGCCAATAGTCTCCAATTTCTAGGTTGACACGCAGCATACTCGCTGAACCAGGGCTTCCTGGCTCTAGGCAATTTTCTGATATCGAAACGGGTGCTGAAGCAGGGTCTTTAGGAGTCTTGGAAAGCTTACTACCGTTAAACTAAAGCAGAACAGCGTTGAAAGCCTCAGGGAACTGCTGCATGCCTCCCGTTTTGTAAGGATATTCAGGGCCTTACATAGAGGCTGGCGCTCCCTTGACTTTAACTTTAGTTACAGTGCAGAGCAAGGGGAGCTTCCAACTAGGAACTGGAAGCACAAGGTTTCTTATGGGAAAACTCAATATCTTATCAGAACTATGCATGCAGTGACGAAAACCCCGGCAACAACAAAGCCTTTCAGGAATCTTCGAGGCCGCATAAACGGTGCTTTCATAATGGGCAAAGAAGCCTTGTGCCATCAGTCTTCAATATGTAAGTTGATACGCAGCATTCACGCAGGACGAAAGCTTCCTGGCTCTAGGCAGTTTTCTGATACCGAAACGGGTGCTGAAGCAAGGTCTCTAGGAGTATTGGAAAGCTTACTACCGTAAAACTAAAGCAGAGCAGCGTTGAAGTCCTCATGGAGAAGCTGCATGCCTCCCGTTTTGTAAGGCTATTCAGGGCCTTACCTCGAGGCAAGTGCTCCCCTTGACTTTCACTTTAGTTATAGAGCAGAGCAGGGTGAGCTTCCACTAGGAACTGGAAGCACAAGGTTTCTTTCGGGAAAACTCATTTTCTTCGCAGAAGCAGGCAGTCAGTGACTAAATCCCTGGCAACAACAATGTTTTCAAGGTATCTTCGAGGCCGCATGAACGGAGCTTTCCTAATGAGAAAACAAGTCTTGTGCCATCAGTCTCCAATTTCTAGGTTGACACGCAGCATACACGGAGGACCAGAGCTTCCTGGCTCTCTGCAGTGTTCTGTTACCGAAACGGGGGCTGAAGGAAGGTTCCTAGGAGTCTTGGAAAGCTTACTACCGCTAAACTAAAGAAGAACAGCGATGAAGGCCTCATGGAACTGCTGCATGCCTCCCGCTTTGCAAGGATAATCAGGGCCCTACTTGGAGGTTGGTGCTCACGTTGACTCTCACTTTTGGTATAGAGGAGCGCAGGTTGAGCTTCCAACTTGGAACTGGAAGCACAAAGTTTCTTTCCAGAAAACTCATTTTCTTCTGTGAGATATGCCGGCAGTAACTAAAAGCACCGTAACAACAGTGCTTTTCTAGTAGCTTCGAGACTGCATGAGCGGAGCTTTCAAAATGGGCAAGCAAGATCTGTGTCTCAGTCTCACATTTCCGGATTGACACGCAGCATAAGGACATGTTGATGTTAACAAGTCAAAAGAGATTCACGATACCCAGTGGGGCTTTCCCTGATTCAACTTTTTTCTACGACAGCTTATCTGCCTGCAGCAAAGTGCCTAAACAAAGGATGCGTGAGGGAGACAGGTGCCTGTGCTTCTTCCAAAGACCTGCAGTGTTACACCAAGAACAGTGCTTAAATTGTACTTGGATGCAAGCCGACCACCTCCTTGAGGATGCGTGACTCTAAGTGCAAAAGGTGAAAAGGGATTCGAAGCAGAGTGTTTTTCTCAATAGAGTTCAGCTAGGGGAATGAGGTTACATCCATTGCATGGAGGACAGTCTAGAAGTGTGTTCCTGAATCCTGTGTAGAGCTGAGGTCATCTGGCTCTCCCAGGGAGGAGTGCAGTGTGTTGCCTTTCTCTAGCCAACACTGAGGTGTTCCAAAAGGCCTACGGGGCAGAAGTTGCTTAGCTGGCCCTGAGCTTCTTGGCTCTACTCAGTATACTGGTACTGATACGGTTTCTAAAGCAAGGTCCCTAGCAGTCTGGAAAAGCTTACTAGGGTGAAACTAAAGCAGAACAGTGAAGAAGGCCTCATGGAGCTGCTCCATGACTCCCGTTTGGCAAGGCAAATCAGGGCCTTCCTTCGAGGCTAGGGCTCACGTTGACTTTGACTTTACGTATAGAGCAGAGCAGGGTGAGCTTCCAACTAGGAACTGGAAGCACAAGGGTTTCTTACGGGATAACTCAATATCTTCTCAGAAACATGCCGGCAGTGACTACAACTCTGGCAACAGCAATGCTTTTCAGGTATATTCGAGGCCACATGAACGGAGCTTTCATAATGGGCAAACAGGCCTTGTGCCAATAGTCTCCAATTTCTAGGTTGACACGCAGCATACTCGCTGAACCAGGGCTTCCTGGCTCTAGGCAATTTTCTGATATCGAAACGGGTGCTGAAGCAGGGTCTTTAGGAGTCTTGGAAAGCTTACTACCGTTAAACTAAAGCAGAACAGCGTTGAAAGCCTCAGGGAACTGCTGCATGCCTCCCGTTTTGTAAGGATATTCAGGGCCTTACATAGAGGCTGGCGCTCCCTTGACTTTAACTTTAGTTACAGTGCAGAGCAAGGGGAGCTTCCAACTAGGAACTGGAAGCACAAGGTTTCTTATGGGAAAACTCAATATCTTATCAGAACTATGCATGCAGTGACGAAAACCCCGGCAACAACAAAGCCTTTCAGGAATCTTCGAGGCCGCATAAACGGTGCTTTCATAATGGGCAAAGAAGCCTTGTGCCATCAGTCTTCAATATGTAAGTTGATACGCAGCATTCACGCAGGACGAAAGCTTCCTGGCTCTAGGCAGTTTTCTGATACCGAAACGGGTGCTGAAGCAAGGTCTCTAGGAGTATTGGAAAGCTTACTACCGTAAAACTAAAGCAGAGCAGCGTTGAAGTCCTCATGGAGAAGCTGCATGCCTCCCGTTTTGTAAGGCTATTCAGGGCCTTACTTCGAGGCAAGTGCTCCCCTTGACTTTCACTTTAGTTATAGAGCAGAGCAGGGTGAGCTTCCACTAGGAACTGGAAGCACAAGGTTTCTTTCGGGAAAACTCATTTTCTTCGCAGAAGCAGGCAGGCAGTGACTAAATCCCTGGCAACAACAATGTTTTCAAGGTATCTTCGAGGCCGCATGAACGGAGCTTTCCTAATGAGAAAACAAGTCTTGTGCCATCAGTCTCCAATTTCTAGGTTGACACGCAGCATACACGGAGGACCAGAGCTTCCTGGCTCTCTGCGGGGTTCTGTTACCGAAACGGGGGCTGAAGGAAGGTTCCTAGGAGTCTTGGAAAGCTTACTACCGCTAAACTAAAGAAGAACAGCGATGAAGGCCTCATGGAACTGCTGCATGCCTCCCGCTTTGCAAGGATAATCAGGGCCCTACTTGGAGGTTGGTGCTCACGTTGACTCTCACTTTTGGTATAGAGGAGCGCAGGTTGAGCTTCCAACTTGGAACTGGAAGCACAAAGTTTCTTTCCAGAAAACTCATTTTCTTCTGTGAGACATGCCGGCAGTCACTAAAAGCACCGTAACAACAGTGCTTTTCTAGTAGCTTTGAGACTGCATGAGCGGAGCTTTCAAAATGGGCAAGCAAGATCTGTGTCTCAGTCTCACATTTCCGGATTGACACGCAGCATAAGGACATGTTGATGTTAACAAGTCAAAAGAGATTCACGATACCCAGTGGGGCTTTCCCTGATTCAACTTTTTTCTACGACAGCTTATCTGCCTGCAGCAAAGTGCCTAAACAAAGGATGCGTGAGGGAGACAGGTGCCTGTGCTTCTTCCAAAGACCTGCAGTGTTACACCAAGAACAGTGCTTAAATTGTACTTGGATGCAAGCCGACCACCTCCTTGAGGATGCGTGACTCTAAGTGCAAAAGGTGAAAAGGGATTCGAAGCAGAGTGTTTTTCTCAATAGAGTTCAGCTAGGGGAATGAGGTTACATCCATTGCATGGAGGACAGTCTAGAAGTGTGTTCCTGAATCCTGTGTAGAGCTGAGGTCATCTGGCTCTCCCAGGGAGGAGTGCAGTGTGTTGCCTTTCTCTAGCCAACACTGAGGTGTTCCAAAAGGCCTACGGGGCAGAAGTTGCTTAGCTGGCCCTGAGCTTCTTGGCTCTACTCAGTATACTGGTACTGATACGGTTTCTAAAGCAAGGTCCCTAGCAGTCTGGAAAAGCTTACTAGGGTGAAACTAAAGCAGAACAGTGAAGAAGGCCTCATGGAGCTGCTCCATGACTCCCGTTTGGCAAGGCAAATCAGGGCCTTCCTTCGAGGCTAGGGCTCACGTTGACTTTGACTTTACGTATAGAGCAGAGCAGGGTGAGCTTCCAACTAGGAACTGGAAGCACAAGGGTTTCTTACGGGATAACTCAATATCTTCTCAGAAACATGCCGGCAGTGACTACAACTCTGGCAACAGCAATGCTTTTCAGGTATATTCGAGGCCACATGAACGGAGCTTTCATAATGGGCAAACAGGCCTTGTGCCAATAGTCTCCAATTTCTAGGTTGACACGCAGCATACTCGCTGAACCAGGGCTTCCTGGCTCTAGGCAATTTTCTGATATCGAAACGGGTGCTGAAGCAGGGTCTTTAGGAGTCTTGGAAAGCTTACTACCGTTAAACTAAAGCAGAACAGCGTTGAAAGCCTCAGGGAACTGCTGCATGCCTCCCGTTTTGTAAGGATATTCAGGGCCTTACATAGAGGCTGGCGCTCCCTTGACTTTAACTTTAGTTACAGTGCAGAGCAAGGGGAGCTTCCAACTAGGAACTGGAAGCACAAGGTTTCTTATGGGAAAACTCAATATCTTATCAGAACTATGCATGCAGTGACGAAAACCCCGGCAACAACAAAGCCTTTCAGGAATCTTCGAGGCCGCATAAACGGTGCTTTCATAATGGGCAAAGAAGCCTTGTGCCATCAGTCTTCAATATGTAAGTTGATACGCAGCATTCACGCAGGACGAAAGCTTCCTGGCTCTAGACAGTTTTCTGATACCGAAACGGGTGCTGAAGCAAGGTCTCTAGGAGTATTGGAAAGCTTACTACCGTAAAACTAAAGCAGAGCAGCGTTGAAGTCCTCATGGAGAAGCTGCATGCCTCCCGTTTTGTAAGGCTATTCAGGGCCTTACTTCGAGGCAAGTGCTCCCCTTGACTTTCACTTTAGTTATAGAGCAGAGCAGGGTGAGCTTCCACTAGGAACTGGAAGCACAAGGTTTCTTTCGGGAAAACTCATTTTCTTCGCAGAAGCAGGCAGGCAGTGACTAAATCCCTGGCAACAACAATGTTTTCAAGGTATCTTCGAGGCCGCATGAACGGAGCTTTCCTAATGAGAAAACAAGTCTTGTGCCATCAGTCTCCAATTTCTAGGTTGACACGCAGCATACACGGAGGACCAGAGCTTCCTGGCTCTCTGCAGTGTTCTGTTACCTAAACGGGGGCTGAAGGAAGGTTCCTAGGAGTCTTGGAAAGCTTACTACCGCTAAACTAAAGAAGAACAGCGATGAAGGCCTCATGGAACTGCTGCATGCCTCCCGCTTTGCAAGGATAATCAGGGCCCTACTTGGAGGTTGGTGCTCACGTTGACTCTCACTTTTGGTATAGAGGAGCGCAGGTTGAGCTTCCAACTTGGAACTGGAAGCACAAAGTTTCTTTCCAGAAAACTCATTTTCTTCTGTGAGACATGCCGGCAGTCACTAAAAGCACCGTAACAACAGTGCTTTTCTAGTAGCTTCGAGACTGCATGAGCGGAGCTTTCAAAATGGGCAAGCAAGATCTGTGTCTCAGTCTCACATTTCCGGATTGACACGCAGCATAAGGACATGTTGATGTTAACAAGTCAAAAGAGATTCACGATACCCAGTGGGGCTTTCCCTGATTCAACTTTTTTCTACGACAGCTTATCTGCCTGCAGCAAAGTGCCTAAACAAAGGATGCGTGAGGGAGACAGGTGCCTGTGCTTCTTCCAAAGACCTGCAGTGTTACACCAAGAACAGTGCTTAAATTGTACTTGGATGCAAGCCGACCACCTCCTTGAGGATGCGTGACTCTAAGTGCAAAAGGTGAAAAGGGATTCGAAGCAGAGTGTTTTTCTCAATAGAGTTCAGCTAGGGGAATGAGGTTACATCCATTGCATGGAGGACAGTCTAGAAGTGTGTTCCTGAATCCTGTGTAGAGCTGAGGTCATCTGGCTCTCCCAGGGAGGAGTGCAGTGTGTTGCCTTTCTCTAGCCAACACTGAGGTGTTCCAAAAGGCCTACGGGGCAGAAGTTGCTTAGCTGGCCCTGAGCTTCTTGGCTCTACTCAGTATACTGGTACTGATACGGTTTCTAAAGCAAGGTCCCTAGCAGTCTGGAAAAGCTTACTAGGGTGAAACTAAAGCAGAACAGTGAGGAAGGCCTCATGGAGCTGCTCCATGACTCCCGTTTGGCAAGGCAAATCAGGGCCTTCCTTCGAGGCTAGGGCTCACGTTGACTTTGACTTTAGGTATAGAGCAGAGCAGGGTGAGCTTCCAACTAGGAACTGGAAGCACAAGGGTTTCTTACGGGATAACTCAATATCTTCTCAGAAACATGCCGGCAGTGACTACAACTCTGGCAACAGCAATGCTTTTCAGGTATATTCGAGGCCACATGAACGGAGCTTTCATAATGGGCAAACAGGCTTTGTGCCAATAGTCTCCAATTTCTAGGTTGACACGCAGCATACTCGCTGAACCAGGGCTTCCTGGCTCTAGGCAATTTTCTGATATCGAAACGGGTGCTGAAGCAGGGTCTTTAGGAGTCTTGGAAAGCTTACTACCGTTAAACTAAAGCAGAACAGCGTTGAAAGCCTCAGGGAACTGCTGCATGCCTCCCGTTTTGTAAGGATATTCAGGGCCTTACATAGAGGCTGGCGCTCCCTTGACTTTAACTTTTGTTACAGTGCAGAGCAAGGGGAGCTTCCAGCTAGGAACTGGAAGCACAAGGTTTCTTATGGGAAAACTCAATATCTTATCAGAACTATGCATGCAGTGACGAAAACCCCGGCAACAACAAAGCCTTTCAGGAATCTTCGAGGCCGCATAAACGGTGCTTTCATAATGGGCAAAGAAGCCTTGTGCCATCAGTCTTCAATATGTAAGTTGATACGCAGCATTCACGCAGGACGAAAGCTTCCTGGCTCTAGGCAGTTTTCTGATACCGAAACGGGTGCTGAAGCAAGGTCTCTAGGAGTATTGGAAAGCTTACTACCGTAAAACTAAAGCAGAGCAGCGTTGAAGTCCTCATGGAGAAGCTGCATGCCTCCCGTTTTGTAAGGCTATTCAGGGCCTTACCTCGAGGCAAGTGCTCCCCTTGACTTTCACTTTAGTTATAGAGCAGAGCAGGGTGAGCTTCCACTAGGAACTGGAAGCACAAGGTTTCTTTCGGGAAAACTCATTTTCTTCGCAGAAGCAGGCAGTCAGTGACTAAATCCCTGGCAACAACAATGTTTTCAAGGTATCTTCGAGGCCGCATGAACGGAGCTTCCCTAATGAGAAAACAAGTCTTGTGCCATCAGTCTCCAATTTCTAGGTTGACACGCAGCATACACGGAGGACCAGAGCTTCCTGGCTCTCTGCAGTGTTCTGTTACCGAAACGGGGGCTGAAGGAAGGTTCCTAGGAGTCTTGGAAAGCTTACTACCGCTAAACTAAAGAAGAACAGCGATGAAGGCCTCATGGAACTGCTGCATGCCTCCCGCTTTGCAAGGATAATCAGGGCCCTACTTGGAGGTTGGTGCTCACGTTGACTCTCACTTTTGGTATAGAGGAGCGCAGGTTGAGCTTCCAACTTGGAACTGGAAGCACAAAGTTTCTTTCCAGAAAACTCATTTTCTTCTGTGAGACATGCCGGCAGTCACTAAAAGCACCGTAACAACAGTGCTTTTCTAGTAGCTTCGAGACTGCATGAGCGGAGCTTTCAAAATGGGCAAGCAAGATCTGTGTCTCAGTCTCACATTTCCGGATTGACACGCAGCATAAGGACATGTTGATGTTAACAAGTCAAAAGAGATTCACGATACCCAGTGGGGCTTTCCCTGATTCAACTTTTTTCTACGACAGCTTATCTGCCTGCAGCAAAGTGCCTAAACAAAGGATGCGTGAGGGAGACAGGTGCCTGTGCTTCTTCCAAAGACCTGCAGTGTTACACCAAGAACAGTGCTTAAATTGTACTTGGATGCAAGCCGACCACCTCCTTGAGGATGCGTGACTCTAAGTGCAAAAGGTGAAAAGGGATTCGAAGCAGAGTGTTTTTCTCAATAGAGTTCAGCTAGGGGAATGAGGTTACATCCATTGCATGGAGGACAGTCTAGAAGTGTGTTCCTGAATCCTGTGTAGAGCTGAGGTCATCTGGCTCTCCCAGGGAGGAGTGCAGTGTGTTGCCTTTCTCTAGCCAACACTGAGGTGTTCCAAAAGGCCTACGGGGCAGAAGTTGCTTAGCTGGCCCTGAGCTTCTTGGCTCTACTCAGTATACTGGTACTGATACGGTTTCTAAAGCAAGGTCCCTAGCAGTCTGGAAAAGCTTACTAGGGTGAAACTAAAGCAGAACAGTGAGGAAGGCCTCATGGAGCTGCTCCATGACTCCCGTTTGGCAAGGCAAATCAGGGCCTTCCTTCGAGGCTAGGGCTCACGTTGACTTTGACTTTAGGTATAGAGCAGAGCAGGGTGAGCTTCCAACTAGGAACTGGAAGCACAAGGGTTTCTTACGGGATAACTCAATATCTTCTCAGAAACATGCCGGCAGTGACTACAACTCTGGCAACAGCAATGCTTTTCAGGTATATTCGAGGCCACATGAACGGAGCTTTCATAATGGGCAAACAGGCTTTGTGCCAATAGTCTCCAATTTCTAGGTTGACACGCAGCATACTCGCTGAACCAGGGCTTCCTGGCTCTAGGCAATTTTCTGATATCGAAACGGGTGCTGAAGCAGGGTCTTTAGGAGTCTTGGAAAGCTTACTACCGTTAAACTAAAGCAGAACAGCGTTGAAAGCCTCAGGGAACTGCTGCATGCCTCCCGTTTTGTAAGGATATTCAGGGCCTTACATAGAGGCTGGCGCTCCCTTGACTTTAACTTTTGTTACAGTGCAGAGCAAGGGGAGCTTCCAGCTAGGAACTGGAAGCACAAGGTTTCTTATGGGAAAACTCAATATCTTATCAGAACTATGCATGCAGTGACGAAAACCCCGGCAACAACAAAGCCTTTCAGGAATCTTCGAGGCCGCATAAACGGTGCTTTCATAATGGGCAAAGAAGCCTTGTGCCATCAGTCTTCAATATGTAAGTTGATACGCAGCATTCACGCAGGACGAAAGCTTCCTGGCTCTAGGCAGTTTTCTGATACCGAAACGGGTGCTGAAGCAAGGTCTCTAGGAGTATTGGAAAGCTTACTACCGTAAAACTAAAGCAGAGCAGCGTTGAAGTCCTCATGGAGAAGCTGCATGCCTCCCGTTTTGTAAGGCTATTCAGGGCCTTACCTCGAGGCAAGTGCTCCCCTTGACTTTCACTTTAGTTATAGAGCAGAGCAGGGTGAGCTTCCACTAGGAACTGGAAGCACAAGGTTTCTTTCGGGAAAACTCATTTTCTTCGCAGAAGCAGGCAGTCAGTGACTAAATCCCTGGCAACAACAATGTTTTCAAGGTATCTTCGAGGCCGCATGAACGGAGCTTCCCTAATGAGAAAACAAGTCTTGTGCCATCAGTCTCCAATTTCTAGGTTGACACGCAGCATACACGGAGGACCAGAGCTTCCTGGCTCTCTGCAGTGTTCTGTTACCGAAACGGGGGCTGAAGGAAGGTTCCTAGGAGTCTTGGAAAGCTTACTACCGCTAAACTAAAGAAGAACAGCGATGAAGGCCTCATGGAACTGCTGCATGCCTCCCGCTTTGCAAGGATAATCAGGGCCCTACTTGGAGGTTGGTGCTCACGTTGACTCTCACTTTTGGTATAGAGGAGCGCAGGTTGAGCTTCCAACTTGGAACTGGAAGCACAAAGTTTCTTTCCAGAAAACTCATTTTCTTCTGTGAGACATGCCGGCAGTCACTAAAAGCACCGTAACAACAGTGCTTTTCTAGTAGCTTCGAGACTGCATGAGCGGAGCTTTCAAAATGGGCAAGCAAGATCTGTGTCTCAGTCTCACATTTCCGGATTGACACGCAGCATAAGGACATGTTGATGTTAACAAGTCAAAAGAGATTCACGATACCCAGTGGGGCTTTCCCTGATTCAACTTTTTTCTACGACAGCTTATCTGCCTGCAGCAAAGTGCCTAAACAAAGGATGCGTGAGGGAGACAGGTGCCTGTGCTTCTTCCAAAGACCTGCAGTGTTACACCAAGAACAGTGCTTAAATTGTACTTGGATGCAAGCCGACCACCTCCTTGAGGATGCGTGACTCTAAGTGCAAAAGGTGAAAAGGGATTCGAAGCAGAGTGTTTTTCTCAATAGAGTTCAGCTAGGGGAATGAGGTTACATCCATTGCATGGAGGACAGTCTAGAAGTGTGTTCCTGAATCCTGTGTAGAGCTGAGGTCATCTGGCTCTCCCAGGGAGGAGTGCAGTGTGTTGCCTTTCTCTAGCCAACACTGAGGTGTTCCAAAAGGCCTACGGGGCAGAAGTTGCTTAGCTGGCCCTGAGCTTCTTGGCTCTACTCAGTATACTGGTACTGATACGGTTTCTAAAGCAAGGTCCCTAGCAGTCTGGAAAAGCTTACTAGGGTGAAACTAAAGCAGAACAGTGAGGAAGGCCTCATGGAGCTGCTCCATGACTCCCGTTTGGCAAGGCAAATCAGGGCCTTCCTTCGAGGCTAGGGCTCACGTTGACTTTGACTTTAGGTATAGAGCAGAGCAGGGTGAGCTTCCAACTAGGAACTGGAAGCACAAGGGTTTCTTACGGGATAACTCAATATCTTCTCAGAAACATGCCGGCAGTGACTACAACTCTGGCAACAGCAATGCTTTTCAGGTATATTCGAGGCCACATGAACGGAGCTTTCATAATGGGCAAACAGGCCTTGTGCCAATAGTCTCCAATTTCTAGGTTGACACGCAGCATACTCGCTGAACCAGGGCTTCCTGGCTCTAGGCAATTTTCTGATATCGAAACGGGTGCTGAAGCAGGGTCTTTAGGAGTCTTGGAAAGCTTACTACCGTTAAACTAAAGCAGAACAGCGTTGAAAGCCTCAGGGAACTGCTGCATGCCTCCCGTTTTGTAAGGATATTCAGGGCCTTACATAGAGGCTGGCGCTCCCTTGACTTTAACTTTTGTTACAGTGCAGAGCAAGGGGAGCTTCCAGCTAGGAACTGGAAGCACAAGGTTTCTTATGGGAAAACTCAATATCTTATCAGAACTATGCATGCAGTGACGAAAACCCCGGCAACAACAAAGCCTTTCAGGAATCTTCGAGGCCGCATAAACGGTGCTTTCATAATGGGCAAAGAAGCCTTGTGCCATCAGTCTTCAATATGTAAGTTGATACGCAGCATTCACGCAGGACGAAAGCTTCCTGGCTCTAGGCAGTTTTCTGATACCGAAACGGGTGCTGAAGCCAGGTCTCTAGGAGTATTGGAAAGCTTACTACCGTAAAACTAAAGCAGAGCAGCGTTGAAGTCCTCATGGAGAAGCTGCATGCCTCCCGTTTTGTAAGGCTATTCAGGGCCTTACCTCGAGGCAAGTGCTCCCCTTGACTTTCACTTTAGTTATAGAGCAGAGCAGGGTGAGCTTCCACTAGGAACTGGAAGCACAAGGTTTCTTTCGGGAAAACTCATTTTCTTCGCAGAAGCAGGCAGTCAGTGACTAAATCCCTGACAACAACAATGTTTTCAAGGTATCTTCGAGGCCGCATGAACGGAGCTTTCCTAATGAGAAAACAAGTCTTGTGCCATCAGTCTCCAATTTCTAGGTTGACACGCAGCATACACGGAGGACCAGAGCTTCCTGGCTCTCTGCAGTGTTCTGTTACCGAAACGGGGGCTGAAGGAAGGTTCCTAGGTGTCTTGGAAAGCTTACTACCGCTAAACTAAAGAAGAACAGCGATGAAGGCCTCATGGAACTGCTGCATGCCTCCCGCTTTGCAAGGATAATCAGGGCCCTACTTGGAGGTTGGTGCTCACGTTGACTCTCACTTTTGGTATAGAGGAGCGCAGGTTGAGCTTCCAACTTGGAACTGGAAGCACAAAGTTTCTTTCCAGAAAACTCATTTTCTTCTGTGAGACATGCCGGCAGTCACTAAAAGCACCGTAACAACAGTGCTTTTCTAGTAGCTTCGAGACTGCATGAGCGGAGCTTTCAAAATGGGAAAGCAAGATCTGTGTCTCAGTCTCACATTTCCGGATTGACACGCAGCATAAGGACATGTTGATGTTAACAAGTCAAAAGAGATTCACGATACCCAGTGGGGCTTTTCCTGATTCAACTTTTTTCTACGACAGCTTATCTGCCTGCAGCAAAGTGCCTAAACAAAGGATGCGTGAGGGAGACAGGTGCCTGTGCTTCTTCCAAAGACCTGCAGTGTTACACCAAGAACAGTGCTTAAATTGTACTTGGATGCAAGCCGACCACCTCCTTGAGGATGCGTGACTCTAAGTGCAAAAGGTGAAAAGGGATTCGAAGCAGAGTGTTTTTCTCAATAGAGTTCAGCTAGGGGAATGAGGTTACATCCATTGCATGGAGGACAGTCTAGAAGTGTGTTCCTGAATCCTGTGTAGAGCTGAGGTCATCTGGCTCTCCCAGGGAGGAGTGCAGTGTGTTGCCTTTCTCTAGCCAACACTGAGGTGTTCCAAAAGGCCTACGGGGCAGAAGTTGCTTAGCTGGCCCTGAGCTTCTTGGCTCTACTCAGTATACTGGTACTGATACGGTTTCTAAAGCAAGGTCCCTAGCACTCTGGAAAAGCTTACTAGGGTGAAACTAAAGCAGAACAGTGAAGAAGGCCTCATGGAGCTGCTCCATGACTCCCGTTTGGCAAGGCAAATCAGGGCCTTCCTTCGAGGCTAGGGCTCACGTTGACTTTGACTTTAGGTATAGAGCAGAGCAGGGTGAGCTTCCAACTAGGAACTGGAAGCACAAGGGTTTCTTACGGGATAACTCAATATCTTCTCAGAAACATGCCGGCAGTGACTACAACTCTGGCAACAGCAATGCTTTTCAGGTATATTCGAGGCCACATGAACGGAGCTTTCATAATGGGCAAACAGGCCTTGTGCCAATAGTCTCCAATTTCTAGGTTGACACGCAGCATACTCGCTGAACCAGGGCTTCCTGGCTCTAGGCAATTTTCTGATATCGAAACGGGTGCTGAAGCAGGGTCTTTAGGAGTCTTGGAAAGCTTCCTACCGTTAAACTAAAGCAGAACAGCGTTGAAAGCCTCAGGGAACTGCTGCATGCCTCCCGTTTTGTAAGGATATTCAGGGCCTTACATAGAGGCTGGCGCTCCCTTGACTTTAACTTTAGTTACAGTGCAGAGCAAGGGGAGCTTCCAACTAGGAACTGGAAGCACAAGGTTTCTTATGGGAAAACTCAATATCTTATCAGAACTATGCATGCAGTGACGAAAACCCCGGCAACAACAAAGCCTTTCAGGAATCTTCGAGGCCGCATAAACGGTGCTTTCATAATGGGCAAAGAAGCCTTGTGCCATCAGTCTTCAATATGTAAGTTGATACGCAGCATTCACGCAGGACGGAAGCTTCCTGGCTCTAGGCAGTTTTCTGATACCGAAACGGGTGCTGAAGCCAGGTCTCTAGGAGTATTGGAAAGCTTACTACCGTAAAACTAAAGCAGAGCAGCGTTGAAGTCCTCATGGAGAAGCTGCATGCCTCCCGTTTTGTAAGGCTATTCAGGGCCTTACTTCGAGGCAAGTGCTCCCCTTGACTTTCACTTTAGTTATAGAGCAGAGCAGGGTGAGCTTCCACTAGGAACTGGAAGCACAAGGTTTCTTTCGGGAAAACTCATTTTCTTCGCAGAAGCAGGCAGGCAGTGACTAAATCCCTGGCAACAACAATGTTTTCAAGGTATCTTCGAGGCCGCATGAACGGAGCTTTCCTAATGAGAAAACAAGCCTTGTGCCATCAGTCTCCAATTTCTAGGTTGACACGCAGCATACACGGAGGACCAGAGCTTCCTGGCTCTCTGCAGTGTTCTGTTACCGAAACGGGTGCTGAAGGAAGGTTCCTAGGAGTCTTGGAAAGCTTACTACCGCTAAACTAAAGAAGAACAGCGATGAAGGCCTCATGGAACTGCTGCATGCCTCCCGCTTTGCAAGGATAATCAGGGCCTTACTTGGAGGTTGGTGCTCACGTTGACTCTCACTTTTGGTATAGAGGAGCGCAGGTGGAGCTTCCAACTTGGAACTGGAAGCACAAAGTTTCTTTCCAGAAAACTCATTTTCTTCTGTGAGACATGCCGGCAGTCACTAAAAGCACCGTAACAACAGTGCTTTTCTAGTAGCTTCGAGACTGCATGAGCGGAGCTTTCAAAATGGGAAAGCAAGATCTGTGTCTCAGTCTCACATTTCCGGATTGACACGCAGCATAAGGACATGTTGATGTTAACAAGTCAAAAGAGATTCACGATACCCAGTGTGGCTTTCCCTGATTCAACTTTTTTCTACGACAGCTTATCTGCCTGCAGCAAAGTGCCTAAACAAAGGATGCGTGAGGGAGACAGGTGCCTGTGCTTCTTCCAAAGACCTGCAGTGTTACACCAAGAACAGTGCTTAAATTGTACTTGGATGCAAGCCGACCACCTCCTTGAGGATGCGTGACTCTAAGTGCAAAAGGTGAAAAGGGATTCGAAGCAGAGTGTTTTTCTCAATAGAGTTCAGCTAGGGGAATGAGGTTACATCCATTGCATGGAGGACAGTCTAGAAGTGTGTTCCTGAATCCTGTGTAGAGCTGAGGTCATCTGGCTCTCCCAGGGAGGAGTGCAGTGTGTTGCCTTTCTCTAGCCAACACTGAGGTGTTCCAAAAGGCCTACGGGGCAGAAGTTGCTTAGCTGGCCCTGAGCTTCTTGGCTCTACTTAGTATACTGGTACTGATACGGTTTCTAAAGCAAGGTCCCTAGCAGTCTGGGAAAGCTTACTAGGGTGAAACTAAAGCAGAACAGTGAGGAAGGCCTCATGGAGCTGCTCCATGACTCCCGTTTGGCAAGGCAAATCAGGGCCTTCCTTCGAGGCTAGGGCTCACGTTGACTTTGACTTTAGGTATAGAGCAGAGCAGGGTGAGCTTCCAACTAGGAACTGGAAGCACAAGGTTTCTTACGGGATAACTCAATATCTTCTCAGAAACATGCCGGCAGTGACTACAACTCTGGCAACAGCAATGCTTTTCAGGTATATTCGAGGCCACATGAACGGAGCTTTCATAATGGGCAAACAGGCCTTGTGCCAATAGTCTCCAATTTCTAGGTTGACACGCAGCATACTCGCTGAACCAGGGCTTCCTGGCTCTAGGCAATTTTCTGATATCGAAACGGGTGCTGAAGCAGGGTCTTTAGGAGTCTTGGAAAGCTTCCTACCGTTAAACTAAAGCAGAACAGCGTTGAAAGCCTCAGGGAACTGCTGCATGCCTCCCGTTTTGTAAGGATATTCAGGGCCTTACATAGAGGCTGGCGCTCCCTTGACTTTAACTTTAGTTACAGTGCAGAGCAAGGGGAGCTTCCAACTAGGAACTGGAAGCACAAGGTTTCTTATGGGAAAACTCAATATCTTATCAGAACTATGCATGCAGTGACGAAAACCCCGGCAACAACAAAGCCTTTCAGGAATCTTCGAGGCCGCATAAACGGTGCTTTCATAATGGGCAAAGAAGCCTTGTGCCATCAGTCTTCAATATGTAAGTTGATACGCAGCATTCACGCAGGACGAAAGCTTCCTGGCTCTAGGCAGTTTTCTGATACCGAAACGGGTGCTGAAGCCAGGTCTCTAGGAGTATTGGAAAGCTTACTACCGTAAAACTAAAGCAGAGCAGCGTTGAAGTCCTCATGGAGAAGCTGCATGCCTCCCGTTTTGTAAGGCTATTCAGGGCCTTACTTCGAGGCAAGTGCTCCCCTTGACTTTCACTTTAGTTATAGAGCAGAGCAGGGTGAGCTTCCACTAGGAACTGGAAGCACAAGGTTTCTTTCGGGAAAACTCATTTTCTTCGCAGAAGCAGGCAGGCAGTGACTAAATCCCTGGCAACAACAATGTTTTCAAGGTATCTTCGAGGCCGCATGAACGGAGCTTTCCTAATGAGAAAACAAGCCTTGTGCCATCAGTCTCCAATTTCTAGGTTGACACGCAGCATACACGGAGGACCAGAGCTTCCTGGCTCTCTGCAGTGTTCTGTTACCGAAACGGGTGCTGAAGGAAGGTTCCTAGGAGTCTTGGAAAGCTTACTACCGCAAAACTAAAGAAGAACAGCGATGAAGGCCTCATGGAACTGCTGCATGCCTCCCGCTTTGCAAGGATAATCAGGGCCTTACTTGGAGGTTGGTGCTCACGTTGACTCTCACTTTTGGTATAGAGGAGCGCAGGTTGAGCTTCCAACTTGGAACTGGAAGCACAAAGTTTCTTTCCAGAAAACTCATTTTCTTCTGTGAGACATGCCGGCAGTCACTAAAAGCACCGTAACAACAGTGCTTTTCTAGTAGCTTCGAGACTGCATGAGCGGAGCTTTCAAAATGGGAAAGCAAGATCTGTGTCTCAGTCTCACATTTCCGGATTGACACGCAGCATAAGGACATGTTGATGTTAACAAGTCAAAAGAGATTCACGATACCCAGTGTGGCTTTCCCTGATTCAACTTTTTTCTACGACAGCTTATCTGCCTGCAGCAAAGTGCCTAAACAAAGGATGCGTGAGGGAGACAGGTGCCTGTGCTTCTTCCAAAGACCTGCAGTGTTACACCAAGAACAGTGCTTAAATTGTACTTGGATGCAAGCCGACCACCTCCTTGAGGATGCGTGACTCTAAGTGCAAAAGGTGAAAAGGGATTCGAAGCAGAGTGTTTTTCTCAATAGAGTTCAGCTAGGGGAATGAGGTTACATCCATTGCATGGAGGACAGTCTAGAAGTGTGTTCCTGAATCCTGTGTAGAGCTGAGGTCATCTGGCTCTCCCAGGGAGGAGTGCAGTGTGTTGCCTTTCTCTAGCCAACACTGAGGTGTTCCAAAAGGCCTACGGGGCAGAAGTTGCTTAGCTGGCCCTGAGCTTCTTGGCTCTACTTAGTATACTGGTACTGATACGGTTTCTAAAGCAGGGTCCCTAGCAGTCTGGGAAAGCTTACTACGGTGAAACTAAAGCAGAACAGTGAGGAAGGCCTCATGGAGCTGCTCCATGACTCCCGTTTGGCAAGGCAAATCAGGGCCTTCCTTCGAGGCTAGGGCTCACGTTGACTTTGACTTTAGGTATAGAGCAGAGCAGGGTGAGCTTCCAACTAGGAACTGGAAGCACAAGGTTTCTTACGGGATAACTCAATATCTTCTCAGAAACATGCCGGCAGTGACTACAACTCTGGCAACAGCAATGCTTTTCAGGTATATTCGAGGCCACATGAACGGAGCTTTCATAATGGGCAAACAGGCCTTGTGCCAATAGTCTCCAATTTCTAGGTTGACACGCAGCATACTCGCTGAACCAGGGCTTCCTGGCTCTAGGCAATTTTCTGATATCGAAACGGGTGCTGAAGCAGGGTCTTTAGGAGTCTTGGAAAGCTTACTACCGTTAAACTAAAGCAGAACAGCGTTGAAAGCCTCAGGGAACTGCTGCATGCCTCCCGTTTTGTAAGGATATTCAGGGCCTTACATAGAGGCTGGCGCTCCCTTGACTTTAACTTTAGTTACAGTGCAGAGCAAGGGGAGCTTCCAACTAGGAACTGGAAGCACAAGGTTTCTTATGGGAAAACTCAATATCTTATCAGAACTATGCATGCAGTGACGAAAACCCCGGCAACAACAAAGCCTTTCAGGAATCTTCGAGGCCGCATAAACGGTGCTTTCATAATGGGCAAAGAAGCCTTGTGCCATCAGTCTTCAATATGTAAGTTGATACGCAGCATTCACGCAGGACGAAAGCTTCCTGGCTCTAGGCAGTTTTCTGATACCGAAACGGGTGCTGAAGCAAGGTCTCTAGGAGTATTGGAAAGCTTACTACCGTAAAACTAAAGCAGAGCAGCGTTGAAGTCCTCATGGAGAAGCTGCATGCCTCCCGTTTTGTAAGGCTATTCAGGGCCTTACTTCGAGGCAAGTGCTCCCCTTGACTTTCACTTTAGTTATAGAGCAGAGCAGGGTGAGCTTCCACTAGGAACTGGAAGCACAAGGTTTCTTTCGGGAAAACTCATTTTCTTCGCAGAAGCAGGCAGGCAGTGACTAAATCCCTGGCAACAACAATGTTTTCAAGGTATCTTCGAGGCCGCATGAACGGAGCTTTCCTAATAAGAAAACAAGCCTTGTGCCATCAGTCTCCAATTTCTAGGTTGACACGCAGCATACACGGAGGACCAGAGCTTCCTGGCTCTCTGCAGTGTTCTGTTACCGAAACGGGTGCTGAAGGAAGGTTCCTAGGAGTCTTGGAAAGCTTACTACCGCTAAACTAAAGAAGAACAGCGATGAAGGCCTCATGGAACTGCTGCATGCCTCCCGCTTTGCAAGGATAATCAGGGCCTTACTTGGAGGTTGGTGCTCACGTTGACTCTCACTTTTGGTATAGAGGAGCGCAGGTTGAGCTTCCAACTTGGAACTGGAAGCACAAAGTTTCTTTCCAGAAAACTCATTTTCTTCTGTGAGACATGCTGGCAGTAACTAAAAGCACCGTAACAACAGTGCTTTTCTAGTAGCTTCGAGACTGCATGAGCGGAGCTTTCAAAATGGGAAAGCAAGATCTGTGTCTCAGTCTCACATTTCCGGATTGACACGCAGCATAAGGACATGTTGATGTTAACAAGTCAAAAGAGATTCACGATACCCAGTGTGGCTTTCCCTGATTCAACTTTTTTCTACGACAGCTTATCTGCCTGCAGCAAAGTGCCTAAACAAAGGATGCGTGAGGGAGACAGGTGCCTGTGCTTCTTCCAAAGACCTGCAGTGTTACACCAAGAACAGTGCTTAAATTGTACTTGGATGCAAGCCGACCACCTCCTTGAGGATGCGTGACTCTAAGTGCAAAAGGTGAAAAGGGATTCGAAGCAGAGTGTTTTTCTCAATAGAGGTCAGCTAGGGGAATGAGGTTACATCCATTGCATGGAGGACAGTCTAGAAGTGTATTCCTGAATCCTGTGTAGAGCTGAGGTCATCTGGCTCTCCCAGGGAGGAGTGCATTATGTTGCCTTTCTCTAGCCAACACTGAGGTGTTCCAAAAGGCCTACGGGGCAGAAGTTGCATAGCTGGCCCTGAGCTTCTTGGCTCTACTCAGTATACTGGTACTGATACGGTTTCTAAAGCAAGGTCCCTAGCAGTCTGGAAAAGCTTACTAGGGTGAAACTAAAGCAGAACAGTGAAGAAGGCCTCATGGAGCTGCTCCATGACTCCCGTTTGGCAAGGCAAATCAGGGCCTTCCTTCGAGGCTAGGGCTCACGTTGACTTTGACTTTAGGTATAGAGCAGAGCAGGGTGAGCTTCCAACTAGGAACTGGAAGCACAAGGTTTCTTACGGGATAACTCAATATCTTCTCAGAAACATGCCGGCAGTGACTACAACTCTGGCAACAGCAATGCTTTTCAGGTATATTCGAGGCCACATGAACGGAGCTTTCATAATGGGCAAACAGGCCTTGTGCCAATAGTCTCCAATTTCTAGGTTGACACGCAGCATACTCGCTGAACCAGGGCTTCCTGGCTCTAGGCAATTTTCTGATATCGAAACGGGTGCTGAAGCAGGGTCTTTAGGAGTCTTGGAAAGCTTACTACCGTTAAACTAAAGCAGAACAGCGTTGAAAGCCTCAGGGAACTGCTGCATGCCTCCCGTTTTGTAAGGATATTCAGGGCCTTACATAGAGGCTGGCGCTCCCTTGACTTTAACTTTAGTTACAGTGCAGAGCAAGGGGAGCTTCCAACTAGGAACTGGAAGCACAAGGTTTCTTATGGGAAAACTCAATATCTTATCAGAACTATGCATGCAGTGACGAAAACCCCGGCAACAACAAAGCCTTTCAGGAATCTTCGAGGCCGCATAAACGGTGCTTTCATAATGGGCAAAGAAGCCTTGTGCCATCAGTCTTCAATATGTAAGTTGATACGCAGCATTCACGCAGGACGAAAGCTTCCTGGCTCTAGGCAGTTTTCTGATACCGAAACGGGTGCTGAAGCAAGGTCTCTAGGAGTATTGGAAAGCTTACTACCGTAAAACTAAAGCAGAGCAGCGTTGAAGTCCTCATGGAGAAGCTGCATGCCTCCCGTTTTGTAAGGCTATTCAGGGCCTTACTTCGAGGCAAGTGCTCCCCTTGACTTTCACTTTAGTTATAGAGCAGAGCAGGGTGAGCTTCCACTAGGAACTGGAAGCACAAGGTTTCTTTCGGGAAAACTCATTTTCTTCGCAGAAGCAGGCACGCAGTGACTAAATCCCTGGCAACAACAATGTTTTCAAGGTATCTTCGAGGCCGCATGAACGGAGCTTTCCTAATGAGAAAACAAGCCTTGTGCCATCAGTCTCCAATTTCTAGGTTGACACGCAGCATACACGGAGGACCAGAGCTTCCTGGCTCTCTGCAGTGTTCTGTTACCGAAACGGGTGCTGAAGGAAGGTTCCTAGGAATCTTGGAAAGCTTACTACCGCTAAACTAAAGAAGAACAGCGATGAAGGCCTCATGGAACTGCTGCATGCCTCCCGCTTTGCAAGGATAATCAGGGCCTTACTTGGAGGTTGGTGCTCACGTTGACTCTCACTTTTGGTATAGAGGAGCGCAGGTGGAGCTTCCAACTTGGAACTGGAAGCACAAAGTTTCTTTCCAGAAAACTCATTTTCTTCTCTGAGCCATGCCGGCAGTAACTAAAAGCACCGTAACAACAGTGCTTTTCTGGTAGCTTGGAGACTGCATGAGTGGAGCTTTCAAAATGGGAAAGCAAGATCTGTGCCTCAGTCTCACATTTCCTGACTGACATGCAGCATAAGGACATGTTGATGTTAACAAGTCAAAACAGATTCACGATACCCAGTGGGGCTTTCCCTGATTCAACTTTTTTCTACGACAGCTTATCTGCCTGCAGCCAAGTGCCTAAACAAAGGATGCGTGAGGGAGACAGGTGCCTGTGCTTCTTCCAAAGACCTGCAGTGTTACACCAAGAACAGTGCGTAAATTGTACTTGGATGCAAGCCGACCAGCTCCTTCAGGATGCGTGACTCTAAGTGTAAAAGGTGAAAAGGGATTCGAAGCAGAGTGTTTTTCTCAATAGAGTTCAGCTAGGGGAATGAGGTTACATCCATTGCATGGAGGACAGTCTAGAAGTGTGTTCCTGAATCCTGTGTAGAGCTGAGGTCATCTGGCTCTCCCAGGGAGGAGTGCAGTGTGTTGCCTTTCTCTAGCCAACACTGAGGTGTTCCAAAAGGCCTACGGGGCAGAAGTTGCTTAGCTGGCCATGAGCTTCTTGGCTCTACTCAGTATACTGGTACTGAAACGGTTTCTAAAGCAAGGTCCCTAGGAGTCTGGAAAAGCTTACTACGGTGAAACTAAAGCAGAACAGTGAAGAAGGCCTCATGGAGCTGCTCCATGCCTCCCGTTTGGCAAGGCAAATCAGGGCCTTCCTTCGAGGCTAGGGCTCACGTTGACTTTGACTTTAGGTATAGAGCAGAGCAGGGTGATCTTCCAACTATGAACTGGAAGCACAGTGTTTCTTACGGGATAACTCAATATCTTCTCAGAAACATGCCGGCACTGACTACAACTCTGGCAACAGCAATGCTTTTCACTTATATTCGCGGCCACATGAACGGAGCTTTCATAATGGGCAAACAGGCCTTGTGCCCCAGTCTCCAATTTCTAGGTTGACACGCAGCATACTCGCTGAACCAGGGCTTCCTGGCTCTAGGCAATTTTCTGATATCGAAACGGGTGCTGAAGCAGGGTCTTTAGGAGTCTTGGAAAGCTTACTACCGTTAAATTAAAGCAGAACAGCGTTGAAAGCCTCAAAGAACTGCTGCATGCCTCCCGTTTTGTAAGGATATTCAGGGCCTTACATAGAGGCTGGCGCTCCCATGACTTTAACTTTAGTTACAGTGCAGAGCAAGGGGAGCTTCCAACTAGGAACTGGAAGCACAAGGTTTCTTATGGGAAAACTCAATATCTTATCAGAACTATGCATGCAGTGACTAAAACCCCGGCAACAACAAAGCCTTTCAGGAATCTTCGAGGCCGCATAAACGGTGCTTTCATAATGGGCAAACAAGCCTTGTGCCATCAGTCTTCAATATGTAAGTTGATACGCAGCATTCACGCAGGACGAAAGCTTCCTGGCTCTAGGCAGTTTTCTGATACCGAAACGGGTGCTGAAGCCAGGTCTCTAGGAGTATTGGAAAGCTTACTACCGTAAAACTAAAGCAGAGCAGCGTTGAAGTCCTCATGGAGATGCTGCATGCCTCCCGTTTTGTAAGGCTATTCAGGGCCTTACTTCGAGGCAAGTGCTCCCCTTGACTTTCACTTTAGTTATAGAGCAGAGCAGGGTGAGCTTCCAACTAGGAACTGGAAGCACAAGGTTTCTTTCGGGAAAACTCATTTTCCTCGCAGAAGCAGGCAGGCAGTGACTAAATCCCTGGCAACAACAATGCTTTTCAGGTATCTTCGAGGCCGCATGAACGGAGCTTTCCTAATGAGAAAACAAGCCTTGTGCCATCAGTCTCCAATTTCCAGGTTGACACGCAGCATACACGGAGGACCAGAGCTTCCTGGCTCTCTGCGGTGTTCTGTTACCAAAACGGGGTCTGAAGGAAGGTTCCTAGGAGTCTTGGAAAGCTTACTACCGCTAAACTAAAGAAGAACAGCGATGAAGGCCTCATGGAACTGCTGCATGCCTCCCGCTTTGCAAGGATAATCAGGGCCTTACTTGGAGGTTGGTGCTCACGTTGACTCTCACTTTTGGTATAGAGGAGCACAGGTTGAGCTTCCAACTTGGAACTGGAAGCACAAAGTTTCTTTCCAGAAAACTCATTTTCTTCTCTGAGCCATGCCGGCAGTAACTAAAAGCACCGTAACAACAGTGCTTTTCTGGTAGCTTGGAGACTGCATGAGTGGAGCTTTCAAAATGGGAAAGCAAGATCTGTGCCTCAGTCTCACATTTCCTGACTGACATGCAGCATAAGGACATGTTGATGTTAACAAGTCAAAACAGATTCACGATACCCAGTGGGGCTTTCCCTGATTCAACTTTTTTCTACGACAGCTTATCTGCCTGCAGCCAAGTGCCTAAACAAAGGATGCGTGAGGGAGACAGGTGCCTGTGCTTCTTCCAAAGACCTGCAGTGTTACACCAAGAACAGTGCTTAAATTGTACTTGGATGCAAGCCGACCAGCTCCTTCAGGATGCGTGACTCTAAGTGTAAAAGGTGAAAAGGGATTCGAAGCAGAGTGTTTTTCTCAATAGAGTTCAGCTAGGGGAATGAGGTTACATCCATTGCATGGAGGACAGTCTAGAAGTGTGTTCCTGAATCCTGTGTAGAGCTGAGGTCATCTGGCTCTCCCAGGGAGGAGTGCAGTGTGTTGCCTTTCTCTAGCCAACACTGAGGTGTTCCAAAAGGCCTACGGGGCAGAAGTTGCTTAGCTGGCCATGAGCTTCTTGGCTCTACTCAGTATACTGGTACTGAAACGGTTTCTAAAGCAAGGTCCCTAGGAGTCTGGAAAAGCTTACTACGGTGAAACTAAAGCAGAACAGTGAAGAAGGCCTCATGGAGCTGCTCCATGCCTCCCGTTTGGCAAGGCAAATCAGGGCCTTCCTTCGAGGCTAGGGCTCATGTTGACTTTGACTTTAGGTATAGAGCAGAGCAGGGTGAGCTACCAACTAGGAACTGGAAGCACAGGGTTTCTTATGGTATAACTCAATATCTTCTCAGAAACATGCCGGCAGTGACTACAACTCTGGCAACAGCAATGCTTTTCAGGTATATTCGAGGCCACATGAACGGAGCTTTCATAATGGGCAAACAGGCCTTGTGCCATCAGTCTCCAATTTCTAGGTTGACACGCAGCATACTCGCTGAACCAGGGCTTCCTGGCTCTAGGCAATTTTCTGATATCGAAACGGGTGCTGAAGCAGGGTCTTTAGGAGTCTTGGAAAGCTTACTACCGTTAAATTAAAGCAGAACTGCGTTGAAAGCCTCAAAGAACTGCTGCATGCCTCCCGTTTTGTAAGGATATTCAGGGCCTTACATAGAGGCTGGCGCTCCCATGACTTTAACTTTAGTTACAGTGCAGAGCAAGGGGAGCTTCCAACTAGGAACTGGAAGCAGAAGGTTTCTTATGGGAAAACTCAATATCTTATCAGAACTATGCATGCAGTGACTAAAACCCCGGCAACAACAAAGCCTTTCAGGAATCTTCGAGGCCGCATAAACGGTGCTTTCATAATGGGCAAAGAAGTCTTGTGCCATCAGTCTTCAATATGTAAGTTGATACGCAGCATTCACGCAGGACGAAAGCTTCCTGGCTCTAGGCAGTTTTCTGATACCGAAACGGGTGCTGAAGCCAGGTCTCTAGGAGTATTGGAAAGCTTACTACCGTAAAACTAAAGCAGAGCAGCGTTAAAGTCCTCATGGAGATGCTGCATGCCTCCCGTTTTGTAAGGCTATTCAGGGCCTTACTTCGAGGCAAGTGCTCCCCTTGACTTTCACTTTAGTTATAGAGCAGAGCAGGGTGAGCTTCCACCTAGGAACTGGAAGCACAAGGTTTCTTTCGGGAAAACTCATTTTCCTCGCAGAAGCAGGCAGGCAGTGACTAAATCCCTGGCAACAACAATGCTTTTCAGGTATCTTCGAGGCCGCATGAACGGAGCTTTCCTAATGAGAAAACAAGCCTTGTGCCATCAGTCTCCAATTTCCAGGTTGACACGCAGCATACACGGAGGACCAGAGCTTCCTGGCTCTCTGCGGTGTTCTGTTACCAAAACGGGTGATGAAGGAAGGTTCCTAGGAGTCTTGGAAAGCTTACTACCGCTAAACTAAAGAAGAACAGCGATGAAGGCCTCATGGAACTGCTGCATGCCTCCCGCTTTGCAAGGATAATCAGGGCCTTACTTGGAGGTTGGTGCTCACGTTGACTCTCACTTTTGGTATAGAGGAGCGCAGGTGGAGCTTCCAACTTGGAACTGGAAGCACAAAGTTTCTTTCCAGAAAACTCATTTTCTTCTCTGAGCCATGCCGGCAGTAATTCAAAGCACCGTAACAACAGTGCTTTTCTGGTAGCTTGGAGACTGCATGAGTGGAGCTTTCAAAATGGGAAAGCAAGATCTGTGCCTCAGTCTCACATTTCCTGACTGACATGCAGCATAAGGACATGTTGATGTTAACAAGTCAAAACAGATTCACGATACCCAGTGGGGCTTTCCCTGATTCAACTTTTTTCTACGACAGCTTATCTGCTTGCAGCCAAGTGCCTAAACAAAGGATGCGTGAGGGAGACAGGTGCCTGTGCTTCTTCCAAAGACCTGCAGTGTTACACCAAGAACAGTGCTTAAATTGTACTTGGATGCAAGCCGACCACCTCCTTGAGGATGCGTGACTCTAAGTGCAAAAGGTGAAAAGGGATTCGAAGCAGAGTGTTTTTCTCAATAGAGTTCAGCTAGGGGAATGAGGTTACATCCATCGCATGGAGGACAGTCTAGAAGTGTGTTCCTGAATCCTGTGTAGAGCTGAGGTCATCTGGCTCTCCCAGGGAGGAGTGCAGTGTGTTGCCTTTCTCTAGCCAACACTGAGGTGTTCCAAAAGGCCTACGGGGCAGAAGTTGCTTAGCTGGCCCTGAGCTTCTTGGCTCTACTCAGTATACTGGTACTGATACGGTTTCTAAAGCAAGGTCCCTAGCAGTCTGGAAAAGCTTACTAGGGTGAAACTAAAGCAGAACAGTGAAGAAGGCCTCATGGAGCTGCTCCATGACTCCCGTTTGGCAAGGCAAATCAGGGCCTTCCTTCGAGGCTAGGGCTCACGTTGACTTTGACTTTAGGTATAGAGCAGAGCAGGGTGAGCTTCCAACTAGGAACTGGAAGCACAAGGGTTTCTTACGGGATAACTCAATATCTTCTCAGAAACATGCCGGCAGTGACTACAACTCTGGCAACAGCAATGCTTTTCAGGTATATTCGAGGCCACATGAACGGAGCTTTCATAATGGGCAAACAGGCCTTGTGCCAATAGTCTCCAATTTCTAGGTTGACACGCAGCATACTCGCTGAACCAGGGCTTCCTGGCTCTAGGCAATTTTCTGATATCGAAACGGGTGCTGAAGCAGGGTCTTTAGGAGTCTTGGAAAGCTTACTACCGTTAAACTAAAGCAGAACAGCGTTGAAAGCCTCAGGGAACTGCTGCATGCCTCCCGTTTTGTAAGGATATTCAGGGCCTTACATAGAGGCTGGCGCTCCCTTGACTTTAACTTTAGTTACAGTGCAGAGCAAGGGGAGCTTCCAACTAGGAACTGGAAGCACAAGGTTTCTTATGGGAAAACTCAATATCTTATCAGAACTATGCATGCAGTGACGAAAACCCCGGCAACAACAAAGCCTCTCAGGAATCTTCGAGGCCGCATAAACGGTGCTTTCATAATGGGCAAAGAAGCCTTGTGCCATCAGTCTTCAATATGTAAGTTGATACGCAGCATTCACGCAGGACGAAAGCTTCCTGGCTCTAGGCAGTTTTCTGATACCGAAACGGGTGCTGAAGCAAGGTCTCTAGGAGTATTGGAAAGCTTACTACCGTAAAACTAAAGCAGAGCAGCGTTGAAGTCCTCATGGAGAAGCTGCATGCCTCCCGTTTTGTAAGGCTATTCAGGGCCTTACTTCGAGGCAAGTGCTCCCCTTGACTTTCACTTTAGTTATAGAGCAGAGCAGGGTGAGCTTCCACTAGGAACTGGAAGCACAAGGTTTCTTTCGGGAAAACTCATTTTCTTCGCAGAAGCAGGCAGGCAGTGACTAAATCCCTGGCAACCACAATGTTTTCAAGGTATCTTCGAGGCCGCATGAACGGAGCTTTCCTAATAAGAAAACAAGCCTTGTGCCATCAGTCTCCAATTTCTAGGTTGACACGCAGCATACACGGAGGACCAGAGCTTCCTGGCTCTCTGCAGTGTTCTGTTACCGAAACGGGTGCTGAAGGAAGGTTCCTAGGAGTCTTGGAAAGCTTACTACCGCTAAACTAAAGAAGAACAGCGATGAAGGCCTCATGGAACTGCTGCATGCCTCCCGCTTTGCAAGGATAATCAGGGCCTTACTTGGAGGTTGGTGCTCACGTTGACTCTCACTTTTGGTATAGAGGAGCGCAGGTTGAGCTTCCAACTTGGAACTGGAAGCACAAAGTTTCTTTCCAGAAAACTCATTTTCTTCTGTGAGACATGCTGGCAGTCACTAAAAGCACCGTAACAACAGTGCTTTTCTAGTAGCTTCGAGACTGCATGAGCGGAGCTTTCAAAATGGGAAAGCAAGATCTGTGTCTCAGTCTCACATTTCCGGATTGACACGCAGCATAAGGACATGTTGATGTTAACAAGTCAAAAGAGATTCACGATACCCAGTGGGGCTTTTCCTGATTCAACTTTTTTCTACGACAGCTTATCTGCCTGCAGCAAAGTGCCTAAACAAAGGATGCGTGAGGGAGACAGGTGCCTGTGCTTCTTCCAAAGACCTGCAGTGTTACACCAAGAACAGTGCTTAAATTGTACTTGGATGCAAGCCGACCACCTCCTTGAGGATGCGTGACTCTAAGTGCAAAAGGTGAAAAGGGATTCGAAGCAGAGTGTTTTTCTCAATAGAGTTCAGCTAGGGGAATGAGGTTACATCCATCGCATGGAGGACAGTCTAGAAGTGTGTTCCTGAATCCTGTGTAGAGCTGAGGTCATCTGGCTCTCCCAGGGAGGAGTGCAGTGTGTTGCCTTTCTCTAGCCAACACTGAGGTGTTCCAAAAGGCCTACGGGGCAGAAGTTGCTTAGCTGGCCCTGAGCTTCTTGGCTCTACTCAGTATACTGGTACTGATACGGTTTCTAAAGCAAGGTCCCTAGCACTCTGGAAAAGCTTACTAGGGTGAAACTAAAGCAGAACAGTGAAGAAGGCCTCATGGAGCTGCTCCATGACTCCCGTTTGGCAAGGCAAATCAGGGCCTTCCTTCGAGGCTAGGGCTCACGTTGACTTTGACTTTAGGTATAGAGCAGAGCAGGGTGAGCTTCCAACTAGGAACTGGAAGCACAAGGGTTTCTTACGGGATAACTCAATATCTTCTCAGAAACATGCCGGCAGTGACTACAACTCTGGCAACAGCAATGCTTTTCAGGTATATTCGAGGCCACATGAACGGAGCTTTCATAATGGGCAAACAGGCCTTGTGCCAATAGTCTCCAATTTCTAGGTTGACACGCAGCATACTCGCTGAACCAGGGCTTCCTGGCTCTAGGCAATTTTCTGATATCGAAACGGGTGCTGAAGCAGGGTCTTTAGGAGTCTTGGAAAGCTTCCTACCGTTAAACTAAAGCAGAACAGCGTTGAAAGCCTCAGGGAACTGCTGCATGCCTCCCGTTTTGTAAGGATATTCAGGGCCTTACATAGAGGCTGGCGCTCCCTTGACTTTAACTTTAGTTACAGTGCAGAGCAAGGGGAGCTTCCAACTAGGAACTGGAAGCACAAGGTTTCTTATGGGAAAACTCAATATCTTATCAGAACTATGCATGCAGTGACGAAAACCCCGGCAACAACAAAGCCTCTCAGGAATCTTCGAGGCCGCATAAACGGTGCTTTCATAATGGGCAAAGAAGCCTTGTGCCATCAGTCTTCAATATGTAAGTTGATACGCAGCATTCACGCAGGACGAAAGCTTCCTGGCTCTAGGCAGTTTTCTGATACCGAAACGGGTGCTGAAGCAAGGTCTCTAGGAGTATTGGAAAGCTTACTACCGTAAAACTAAAGCAGAGCAGCGTTGAAGTCCTCATGGAGAAGCTGCATGCCTCCCGTTTTGTAAGGCTATTCAGGGCCTTACTTCGAGGCAAGTGCTCCCCTTGACTTTCACTTTAGTTATAGAGCAGAGCAGGGTGAGCTTCCACTAGGAACTGGAAGCACAAGGTTTCTTTGGGGAAAACTCATTTTCTTCGCAGAAGCAGGCAGGCAGTGACTAAATCCCTGGCAACAACAATGTTTTCAAGGTATCTTCGAGGCCGCATGAACGGAGCTTTCCTAATGAGAAAACAAGCCTTGTGCCATCAGTCTCCAATTTCTAGGTTGACACGCAGCATACACGGAGGACCAGAGCTTCCTGGCTCTCTGCAGTGTTCTGTTACCGAAACGGGTGCTGAAGGAAGGTTCCTAGGAGTCTTGGAAAGCTTACTACCGCTAAACTAAAGAAGAACAGCGATGAAGGCCTCATGGAACTGCTGCATGCCTCCCGCTTTGCAAGGATAATCAGGGCCTTACTTGGAGGTTGGTGCTCACGTTGACTCTCACTTTTGGTATAGAGGAGCGCAGGTTGAGCTTCCAACTTGGAACTGGAAGCACAAAGTTTCTTTCCAGAAAACTCATTTTCTTCTGTGAGACATGCTGGCAGTCACTAAAAGCACCGTAACAACAGTGTTTTTCTAGTAGCTTCGAGACTGCATGAGCGGAGCTTTCAAAATGGGAAAGCAAGATCTGTGTCTCAGTCTCACATTTCCGGATTGACACGCAGCATAAGGACATGTTGATGTTAACAAGTCAAAAGAGATTCACGATACCCAGTGGGGCTTTCCCTGATTCAACTTTTTTCTACGACAGCTTATCTGCCTGCAGCAAAGTGCCTAAACAAAGGATGCGTGAGGGAGACAGGTGCCTGTGCTTCTTCCAAAGACCTGCAGTGTTACACCAAGAACAGTGCTTAAATTGTACTTGGATGCAAGCCGACCACCTCCTTGAGGATGCGTGACTCTAAGTGCAAAAGGTGAAAAGGGATTCGAAGCAGAGTGTTTTTCTCAATAGAGTTCAGCTAGGGGAATGAGGTTACATCCATCGCATGGAGGACAGTCTAGAAGTGTGTTCCTGAATCCTGTGTAGAGCTGAGGTCATCTGGCTCTCCCAGGGAGGAGTGCAGTGTGTTGCCTTTCTCTAGCCAACACTGAGGTGTTCCAAAAGGCCTACGGGGCAGAAGTTGCTTAGCTGGCCCTGAGCTTCTTGGCTCTACTCAGTATACTGGTACTGATACGGTTTCTAAAGCAAGGTCCCTAGCAGTCTGGAAAAGCTTACTAGGGTGAAACTAAAGCAGAACAGTGAAGAAGGCCTCATGGAGCTGCTCCATGACTCCCGTTTGGCAAGGCAAATCAGGGCCTTCCTTCGAGGCTAGGGCTCACGTTGACTTTGACTTTAGGTATAGAGCAGAGCAGGGTGAGCTTCCAACTAGGAACTGGAAGCACAAGGGTTTCTTACGGGATAACTCAATATCTTCTCAGAAACATGCCGGCAGTGACTACAACTCTGGCAACAGCAATGCTTTTCAGGTATATTCGAGGCCACATGAACGGAGCTTTCATAATGGGCAAACAGGCCTTGTGCCAATAGTCTCCAATTTCTAGGTTGACACGCAGCATACTCGCTGAACCAGGGCTTCCTGGCTCTAGGCAATTTTCTGATATCGAAACGGGTGCTGAAGCAGGGTCTATAGGAGTCTTGGAAAGCTTCCTACCGTTAAACTAAAGCAGAACAGCGTTGAAAGCCTCAGGGAACTGCTGCATGCCTCCCGTTTTGTAAGGATATTCAGGGCCTTACATAGAGGCTGGCGCTCCCTTGACTTTAACTTTAGTTACAGTGCAGAGGAAGGGGAGCTTCCAACTAGGAACTGGAAGCACAAGGTTTCTTATGGGAAAACTCAATATCTTATCAGAACTATGCATGCAGTGACGAAAACCCCGGCAACAACAAAGCCTCTCAGGAATCTTCGAGGCCGCATAAACGGTGCTTTCATAATGGGCAAAGAAGCCTTGTGCCATCAGTCTTCAATATGTAAGTTGATACGCAGCATTCACGCAGGACGAAAGCTTCCTGGCTCTAGGCAGTTTTCTGATACCGAAACGGGTGCTGAAGCAAGGTCTCTAGGAGTATTGGAAAGCTTACTACCGTAAAACTAAAGCAGAGCAGCGTTGAAGTCCTCATGGAGAAGCTGCATGCCTCCCGTTTTGTAAGGCTATTCAGGGCCTTACTTCGAGGCAAGTGCTCCCCTTGACTTTCACTTTAGTTATAGAGCAGAGCAGGGTGAGCTTCCACTAGGAACTGGAAGCACAAGGTTTCTTTGGGGAAAACTCATTTTCTTCGCAGAAGCAGGCAGGCAGTGACTAAATCCCTGGCAACAACAATGTTTTCAAGGTATCTTCGAGGCCGCATGAACGGAGCTTTCCTAATGAGAAAACAAGCCTTGTGCCATCAGTCTCCAATTTCTAGGTTGACACGCAGCATACACGGAGGACCAGAGCTTCCTGGCTCTCTGCAGTGTTCTGTTACCGAAACGGGTGCTGAAGGAAGGTTCCTAGGAGTCTTGGAAAGCTTACTACCGCTAAACTAAAGAAGAACAGCGATGAAGGCCTCATGGAACTGCTGCATGCCTCCCGCTTTGCAAGGATAATCAGGGCCTTACTTGGAGGTTGGTGCTCACGTTGACTCTCACTTTTGGTATAGAGGAGCGCAGGTGGAGCTTCCAACTTGGAACTGGAAGCACAAAGTTTCTTTCCAGAAAACTCATTTTCTTCTGTGAGACATGCTGGCAGTCACTAAAAGCACCGTAACAACAGTGTTTTTCTAGTAGCTTCGAGACTGCATGAGCGGAGCTTTCAAAATGGGAAAGCAAGATCTGTGTCTCAGTCTCACATTTCCGGATTGACACGCAGCATAAGGACATGTTGATGTTAACAAGTCAAAAGAGATTCACGATACCCAGTGGGGCTTTTCCTGATTCAACTTTTTTCTACGACAGCTTATCTGCCTGCAGCAAAGTGCCTAAACAAAGGATGCGTGAGGGAGACAGGTGCCTGTGCTTCTTCCAAAGACCTGCAGTGTTACACCAAGAACAGTGCTTAAATTGTACTTGGATGCAAGCCGACCACCTCCTTGAGGATGCGTGACTCTAAGTGCAAAAGGTGAAAAGGGATTCGAAGCAGAGTGTTTTTCTCAATAGAGTTCAGCTAGGGGAATGAGGTTACATCCATCGCATGGAGGACAGTCTAGAAGTGTGTTCCTGAATCCTGTGTAGAGCTGAGGTCATCTGGCTCTCCCAGGGAGGAGTGCAGTGTGTTGCCTTTCTCTAGCCAACACTGAGGTGTTCCAAAAGGCCTACGGGGCAGAAGTTGCTTAGCTGGCCCTGAGCTTCTTGGCTCTACTCAGTATACTGGTACTGATACGGTTTCTAAAGCAAGGTCCCTAGCAGTCTGGAAAAGCTTACTAGGGTGAAACTAAAGCAGAACAGTGAAGAAGGCCTCATGGAGCTGCTCCATGACTCCCGTTTGGCAAGGCAAATCAGGGCCTTCCTTCGAGGCTAGGGCTCACGTTGACTTTGACTTTAGGTATAGAGCAGAGCAGGGTGAGCTTCCAACTAGGAACTGGAAGCACAAGGGTTTCTTACGGGATAACTCAATATCTTCTCAGAAACATGCCGGCAGTGACTACAACTCTGGCAACAGCAATGCTTTTCAGGTATATTCGAGGCCACATGAACGGAGCTTTCATAATGGGCAAACAGGCCTTGTGCCAATAGTCTCCAATTTCTAGGTTGACACGCAGCATACTCGCTGAACCAGGGCTTCCTGGCTCTAGGCAATTTTCTGATATCGAAACGGGTGCTGAAGCAGGGTCTTTAGGAGTCTTGGAAAGCTTACTACCGTTAAACTAAAGCAGAACAGCGTTGAAAGCCTCAGGGAACTGCTGCATGCCTCCCGTTTTGTAAGGATATTCAGGGCCTTACATAGAGGCTGGCGCTCCCTTGACTTTAACTTTAGTTACAGTGCAGAGCAAGGGGAGCTTCCAACTAGGAACTGGAAGCACAAGGTTTCTTATGGGAAAACTCAATATCTTATCAGAACTATGCATGCAGTGACGAAAACCCCGGCAACAACAAAGCCTCTCAGGAATCTTCGAGGCCGCATAAACGGTGCTTTCATAATGGGCAAAGAAGCCTTGTGCCATCAGTCTTCAATATGTAAGTTGATACGCAGCATTCACGCAGGACGAAAGCTTCCTGGCTCTAGGCAGTTTTCTGATACCGAAACGGGTGCTGAAGCAAGGTCTCTAGGAGTATTGGAAAGCTTACTACCGTAAAACTAAAGCAGAGCAGCGTTGAAGTCCTCATGGAGAAGCTGCATGCCTCCCGTTTTGTAAGGCTATTCAGGGCCTTACTTCGAGGCAAGTGCTCCCCTTGACTTTCACTTTAGTTATAGAGCAGAGCAGGGTGAGCTTCCACTAGGAACTGGAAGCACAAGGTTTCTTTCGGGAAAACTCATTTTCTTCGCAGAAGCAGGCAGGCAGTGACTAAATCCCTGGCAACAACAATGTTTTCAAGGTATCTTCGAGGCCGCATGAACGGAGCTTTCCTAATAAGAAAACAAGCCTTGTGCCATCAGTCTCCAATTTCTAGGTTGACACGCAGCATACACGGAGGACCAGAGCTTCCTGGCTCTCTGCAGTGTTCTGTTACCGAAACGGGTGCTGAAGGAAGGTTCCTAGGAGTCTTGGAAAGCTTACTACCGCTAAACTAAAGAAGAACAGCGATGAAGGCCTCATGGAACTGCTGCATGCCTCCCGCTTTGCAAGGATAATCAGGGCCTTACTTGGAGGTTGGTGCTCACGTTGACTCTCACTTTTGGTATAGAGGAGCGCAGGTTGAGCTTCCAACTTGGAACTGGAAGCACAAAGTTTCTTTCCAGAAAACTCATTTTCTTCTGTGAGACATGCTGGCAGTCACTAAAAGCACCGTAACAACAGTGTTTTTCTAGTAGCTTCGAGACTGCATGAGCGGAGCTTTCAAAATGGGAAAGCAAGATCTGTGTCTCAGTCTCACATTTCCGGATTGACACGCAGCATAAGGACATGTTGATGTTAACAAGTCAAAAGAGATTCACGATACCCAGTGGGGCTTTCCCTGATTCAACTTTTTTCTACGACAGCTTATCTGCCTGCAGCAAAGTGCCTAAACAAAGGATGCGTGAGGGAGACAGGTGCCTGTGCTTCTTCCAAAGACCTGCAGTGTTACACCAAGAACAGTGCTTAAATTGTACTTGGATGCAAGCCGACCACCTCCTTGAGGATGCGTGACTCTAAGTGCAAAAGGTGAAAAGGGATTCGAAGCAGAGTGTTTTTCTCAATAGAGTTCAGCTAGGGGAATGAGGTTACATCCATCGCATGGAGGACAGTCTAGAAGTGTGTTCCTGAATCCTGTGTAGAGCTGAGGTCATCTGGCTCTCCCAGGGAGGAGTGCAGTGTGTTGCCTTTCTCTAGCCAACACTGAGGTGTTCCAAAAGGCCTACGGGGCAGAAGTTGCTTAGCTGGCCCTGAGCTTCTTGGCTCTACTCAGTATACTGGTACTGATACGGTTTCTAAAGCAAGGTCCCTAGCAGTCTGGAAAAGCTTACTAGGGTGAAACTAAAGCAGAACAGTGAAGAAGGCCTCATGGAGCTGCTCCATGACTCCCGTTTGGCAAGGCAAATCAGGGCCTTCCTTCGAGGCTAGGGCTCACGTTGACTTTGACTTTAGTTATAGAGCAGAGCAGGGTGAGCTTCCAACTAGGAACTGGAAGCACAAGGGTTTCTTACGGGATAACTCAATATCTTCTCAGAAACATGCCGGCAGTGACTACAACTCTGGCAACAGCAATGCTTTTCATGTATATTCGAGGCCACATGAACGGAGCTTTCATAATGGGCAAACAGGCCTTGTGCCAATAGTCTCCAATTTCTAGGTTGACACGCAGCATACTCGCTGAACCAGGGCTTCCTGGCTCTAGGCAATTTTCTGATATCGAAACGGGTGCTGAAGCAGGGTCTTTAGGAGTCTTGGAAAGCTTACTACCGTTAAACTAAAGCAGAACAGCGTTGAAAGCCTCAGGGAACTGCTGCATGCCTCCCGTTTTGTAAGGATATTCAGGGCCTTACATAGAGGCTGGCGCTCCCTTGACTTTAACTTTAGTTACAGTGCAGAGCAAGGGGAGCTTCCAACTAGGAACTGGAAGCACAAGGTTTCTTATGGGAAAACTCAATATCTTATCAGAACTATGCATGCAGTGACGAAAACCCCGGCAACAACAAAGCCTCTCAGGAATCTTCGAGGCCGCATAAACGGTGCTTTCATAATGGGCAAAGAAGCCTTGTGCCATCAGTCTTCAATATGTAAGTTGATACGCAGCATTCACGCAGGACGAAAGCTTCCTGGCTCTAGGCAGTTTTCTGATACCGAAACGGGTGCTGAAGCAAGGTCTCTAGGAGTATTGGAAAGCTTACTACCGTAAAACTAAAGCAGAGCAGCGTTGAAGTCCTCATGGAGAAGCTGCATGCCTCCCGTTTTGTAAGGCTATTCAGGGCCTTACTTCGAGGCAAGTGCTCCCCTTGACTTTCACTTTAGTTATAGAGCAGAGCAGGGTGAGCTTCCACTAGGAACTGGAAGCACAAGGTTTCTTTCGGGAAAACTCATTTTCTTCGCAGAAGCAGGCAGGCAGTGACTAAATCCCTGGCAACAACAATGTTTTCAAGGTATCTTCGAGGCCGCATGAACGGAGCTTTCCTAATAAGAAAACAAGCCTTGTGCCATCAGTCTCCAATTTCTAGGTTGACACGCAGCATACACGGAGGACCAGAGCTTCCTGGCTCTCTGCAGTGTTCTGTTACCGAAACGGGTGCTGAAGGAAGGTTCCTAGGAGTCTTGGAAAGCTTACTACCGCTAAACTAAAGAAGAACAGCGATGAAGGCCTCATGGAACTGCTGCATGCCTCCCGCTTTGCAAGGATAATCAGGGCCTTACTTGGAGGTTGGTGCTCACGTTGACTCTCACTTTTGGTATAGAGGAGCGCAGGTTGAGCTTCCAACTTGGAACTGGAAGCACAAAGTTTCTTTCCAGAAAACTCATTTTCTTCTGTGAGACATGCTGGCAGTCACTAAAAGCACCGTAACAACAGTGCTTTTCTAGTAGCTTCGAGACTGCATGAGCGGAGCTTTCAAAATGGGAAAGCAAGATCTGTGTCTCAGTCTCACATTTCCGGATTGACACGCAGCATAAGGACATGTTGATGTTAACAAGTCAAAAGAGATTCACGATACCCAGTGGGGCTTTTCCTGATTCAACTTTTTTCTACGACAGCTTATCTGCCTGCAGCAAAGTGCCTAAACAAAGGATGCGTGAGGGAGACAGGTGCCTGTGCTTCTTCCAAAGACCTGCAGTGTTACACCAAGAACAGTGCTTAAATTGTACTTGGATGCAAGCCGACCACCTCCTTGAGGATGCGTGACTCTAAGTGCAAAAGGTGAAAAGGGATTCGAAGCAGAGTGTTTTTCTCAATAGAGTTCAGCTAGGGGAATGAGGTTACATCCATCGCATGGAGGACAGTCTAGAAGTGTGTTCCTGAATCCTGTGTAGAGCTGAGGTCATCTGGCTCTCCCAGGGAGGAGTGCAGTGTGTTGCCTTTCTCTAGCCAACACTGAGGTGTTCCAAAAGGCCTACGGGGCAGAAGTTGCTTAGCTGGCCCTGAGCTTCTTGGCTCTACTCAGTATAGTGGTACTGATACGGTTTCTAAAGCAAGGTCCCTAGCACTCTGGAAAAGCTTACTAGGGTGAAACTAAAGCAGAACAGTGAAGAAGGCCTCATGGAGCTGCTCCATGACTCCCGTTTGGCAAGGCAAATCAGGGCCTTCCTTCGAGGCTAGGGCTCACGTTGACTTTGACTTTAGGTATAGAGCAGAGCAGGGTGAGCTTCCAACTAGGAACTGGAAGCACAAGGGTTTCTTACGGGATAACTCAATATCTTCTCAGAAACATGCCGGCAGTGACTACAACTCTGGCAACAGCAATGCTTTTCAGGTATATTCGAGGCCACATGAACGGAGCTTTCATAATGGGCAAACAGGCCTTGTGCCAATAGTCTCCAATTTCTAGGTTGACACGCAGCATACTCGCTGAACCAGGGCTTCCTGGCTCTAGGCAATTTTCTGATATCGAAACGGGTGCTGAAGCAGGGTCTTTAGGAGTCTTGGAAAGCTTCCTACCGTTAAACTAAAGCAGAACAGCGTTGAAAGCCTCAGGGAACTGCTGCATGCCTCCCGTTTTGTAAGGATATTCAGGGCCTTACATAGAGGCTGGCGCTCCCTTGACTTTAACTTTAGTTACAGTGCAGAGCAAGGGGAGCTTCCAACTAGGAACTGGAAGCACAAGGTTTCTTATGGGAAAACTCAATATCTTATCAGAACTATGCATGCAGTGACGAAAACCCCGGCAACAACAAAGCCTTTCAGGAATCTTCGAGGCCGCATAAACGGTGCTTTCATAATGGGCAAAGAAGCCTTGTGCCATCAGTCTTCAATATGTAAGTTGATACGCAGCATTCACGCAGGACGAAAGCTTCCTGGCTCTAGGCAGTTTTCTGATACCGAAACGGGTGCTGAAGCAAGGTCTCTAGGAGTATTGGAAAGCTTACTACCGTAAAACTAAAGCAGAGCAGCGTTGAAGTCCTCATGGAGAAGCTGCATGCCTCCCGTTTTGTAAGGCTATTCAGGGCCTTACTTCGAGGCAAGTGCTCCCCTTGACTTTCACTTTAGTTATAGAGCAGAGCAGGGTGAGCTTCCACTAGGAACTGGAAGCACAAGGTTTCTTTGGGGAAAACTCATTTTCTTCGCAGAAGCAGGCAGGCAGTGACTAAATCCCTGGCAACAACAATGTTTTCAAGGTATCTTCGAGGCCGCATGAACGGAGCTTTCCTAATGAGAAAACAAGCCTTGTGCCATCAGTCTCCAATTTCTAGGTTGACACGCAGCATACACGGAGGACCAGAGCTTCCTGGCTCTCTGCAGTGTTCTGTTACCGAAACGGGTGCTGAAGGAAGGTTCCTAGGAGTCTTGGAAAGCTTACTACCGCTAAACTAAAGAAGAACAGCGATGAAGGCCTCATGGAACTGCTGCATGCCTCCCGCTTTGCAAGGATAATCAGGGCCTTACTTGGAGGTTGGTGCTCACGTTGACTCTCACTTTTGGTATAGAGGAGCGCAGGTTGAGCTTCCAACTTGGAACTGGAAGCACAAAGTTTCTTTCCAGAAAACTCATTTTCTTCTGTGAGACATGCCGGCAGTCACTAAAAGCACCGTAACAACAGTGCTTTTCTAGTAGCTTCGAGACTGCATGAGCGGAGCTTTCAAAATGGGAAAGCAAGATCTGTGTCTCAGTCTCACATTTCCGGATTGACACGCAGCATAAGGACATGTTGATGTTAACAAGTCAAAAGAGATTCACGATACCCAGTGGGGCTTTTCCTGATTCAACTTTTTTCTACGACAGCTTATCTGCCTGCAGCAAAGTGCCTAAACAAAGGATGCGTGAGGGAGACAGGTGCCTGTGCTTCTTCCAAAGACCTGCAGTGTTACACCAAGAACAGTGCTTAAATTGTACTTGGATGCAAGCCGACCACCTCCTTGAGGATGCGTGACTCTAAGTGCAAAAGGTGAAAAGGGATTCGAAGCAGAGTGTTTTTCTCAATAGAGTTCAGCTAGGGGAATGAGGTTACATCCATCGCATGGAGGACAGTCTAGAAGTGTGTTCCTGAATCCTGTGTAGAGCTGAGGTCATCTGGCTCTCCCAGGGAGGAGTGCAGTGTGTTGCCTTTCTCTAGCCAACACTGAGGTGTTCCAAAAGGCCTACGGGGCAGAAGTTGCTTAGCTGGCCCTGAGCTTCTTGGCTCTACTCAGTATACTGGTACTGATACGGTTTCTAAAGCAAGGTCCCTAGCACTCTGGAAAAGCTTACTAGGGTGAAACTAAAGCAGAACAGTGAAGAAGGCCTCATGGAGCTGCTCCATGACTCCCGTTTGGCAAGGCAAATCAGGGCCTTCCTTCGAGGCTAGGGCTCACGTTGACTTTGACTTTAGGTATAGAGCAGAGCAGGGTGAGCTTCCAACTAGGAACTGGAAGCACAAGGGTTTCTTACGGGATAACTCAATATCTTCTCAGAAACATGCCGGCAGTGACTACAACTCTGGCAACAGCAATGCTTTTCAGGTATATTCGAGGCC
The DNA here is from genome assembly GCF_965194825.1 of Balaenoptera physalus. Taxonomy (NCBI): domain Eukaryota; kingdom Metazoa; phylum Chordata; class Mammalia; order Artiodactyla; family Balaenopteridae; genus Balaenoptera; species Balaenoptera physalus. The sequence continues at coordinate 45,266,592 of NC_138899.1, read as the reverse complement.
ACATGAACGGAGCTTTCATAATGGGCAAACAGGCCTTGTGCCAATAGTCTCCAATTTCTAGGTTGACACGCAGCATACTCGCTGAACCAGGGCTTCCTGGCTCTAGGCAATTTTCTGATATCGAAACGGGTGCTGAAGCAGGGTCTTTAGGAGTCTTGGAAAGCTTCCTACCGTTAAACTAAAGCAGAACAGCGTTGAAAGCCTCAGGGAACTGCTGCATGCCTCCCGTTTTGTAAGGATATTCAGGGCCTTACATAGAGGCTGGCGCTCCCTTGACTTTAACTTTAGTTACAGTGCAGAGCAAGGGGAGCTTCCAACTAGGAACTGGAAGCACAAGGTTTCTTATGGGAAAACTCAATATCTTATCAGAACTATGCATGCAGTGACGAAAACCCCGGCAACAACAAAGCCTTTCAGGAATCTTCGAGGCCGCATAAACGGTGCTTTCATAATGGGCAAAGAAGCCTTGTGCCATCAGTCTTCAATATGTAAGTTGATACGCAGCATTCACGCAGGACGAAAGCTTCCTGGCTCTAGGCAGTTTTCTGATACCGAAACGGGTGCTGAAGCAAGGTCTCTAGGAGTATTGGAAAGCTTACTACCGTAAAACTAAAGCAGAGCAGCGTTGAAGTCCTCATGGAGAAGCTGCATGCCTCCCGTTTTGTAAGGCTATTCAGGGCCTTACTTCGAGGCAAGTGCTCCCCTTGACTTTCACTTTAGTTATAGAGCAGAGCAGGGTGAGCTTCCACTAGGAACTGGAAGCACAAGGTTTCTTTGGGGAAAACTCATTTTCTTCGCAGAAGCAGGCAGGCAGTGACTAAATCCCTGGCAACAACAATGTTTTCAAGGTATCTTCGAGGCCGCATGAACGGAGCTTTCCTAATGAGAAAACAAGCCTTGTGCCATCAGTCTCCAATTTCTAGGTTGACACGCAGCATACACGGAGGACCAGAGCTTCCTGGCTCTCTGCAGTGTTCTGTTACCGAAACGGGTGCTGAAGGAAGGTTCCTAGGAGTCTTGGAAAGCTTACTACCGCTAAACTAAAGAAGAACAGCGATGAAGGCCTCATGGAACTGCTGCATGCCTCCCGCTTTGCAAGGATAATCAGGGCCTTACTTGGAGGTTGGTGCTCACGTTGACTCTCACTTTTGGTATAGAGGAGCGCAGGTTGAGCTTCCAACTTGGAACTGGAAGCACAAAGTTTCTTTCCAGAAAACTCATTTTCTTCTGTGAGACATGCCGGCAGTCACTAAAAGCACCGTAACAACAGTGCTTTTCTAGTAGCTTCGAGACTGCATGAGCGGAGCTTTCAAAATGGGAAAGCAAGATCTGTGTCTCAGTCTCACATTTCCGGATTGACACGCAGCATAAGGACATGTTGATGTTAACAAGTCAAAAGAGATTCACGATACCCAGTGTGGCTTTCCCTGATTCAACTTTTTTCTACGACAGCTTATCTGCCTGCAGCAAAGTGCCTAAACAAAGGATGCGTGAGGGAGACAGGTGCCTGTGCTTCTTCCAAAGACCTGCAGTGTTACACCAAGAACAGTGCTTAAATTGTACTTGGATGCAAGCCGACCACCTCCTTGAGGATGCGTGACTCTAAGTGCAAAAGGTGAAAAGGGATTCGAAGCAGAGTGTTTTTCTCAATAGAGTTCAGCTAGGGGAATGAGGTTACATCCATTGCATGGAGGACAGTCTAGAAGTGTGTTCCTGAATCCTGTGTAGAGCTGAGGTCATCTGGCTCTCCCAGGGAGGAGTGCAGTGTGTTGCCTTTCTCTAGCCAACCCTGAGGTGTTCCAAAAGGCCTACGGGACAGAAGTTGCTTAGCTGGCCCTGAGCTTCTTGGCTCTACTTAGTATACTGGTACTGATACGGTTTCTAAAGCAGGGTCCCTAGCAGTCTGGGAAAGCTTACTAGGGTGAAACTAAAGCAGAACAGTGAGGAAGGCCTCATGGAGCTGCTCCATGACTCCCGTTTGGCAAGGCAAATCAGGGCCTTCCTTCGAGGCTAGGGCTCACGTTGACTTTGACTTTAGGTATAGAGCAGAGCAGGGTGAGCTTCCAACTAGGAACTGGAAGCACAAGGTTTCTTACGGGATAACTCAATATCTTCTCAGAAACATGCCGGCAGTGACTACAACTCTGGCAACAGCAATGCTTTTCAGGTATATTCGAGGCCACATGAACGGAGCTTTCATAATGGGCAAACAGGCCTTGTGCCAATAGTCTCCAATTTCTAGGTTGACACGCAGCATACTCGCTGAACCAGGGCTTCCTGGCTCTAGGCAATTTTCTGATATCGAAACGGGTGCTGAAGCAGGGTCTTTAGGAGTCTTGGAAAGCTTACTACCGTTAAACTAAAGCAGAACAGCGTTGAAAGCCTCAGGGAACTGCTGCATGCCTCCCGTTTTGTAAGGATATTCAGGGCCTTACATAGAGGCTGGCGCTCCCTTGACTTTAACTTTAGTTACAGTGCAGAGCAAGGGGAGCTTCCAACTAGGAACTGGAAGCACAAGGTTTCTTATGGGAAAACTCAATATCTTATCAGAACTATGCATGCAGTGACGAAAACCCCGGCAACAACAAAGCCTTTCAGGAATCTTCGAGGCCGCATAAACGGTGCTTTCATAATGGGCAAAGAAGCCTTGTGCCATCAGTCTTCAATATGTAAGTTGATACGCAGCATTCACGCAGGACGAAAGCTTCCTGGCTCTAGGCAGTTTTCTGATACCGAAACGGGTGCTGAAGCAAGGTCTCTAGGAGTATTGGAAAGCTTACTACCGTAAAACTAAAGCAGAGCAGCGTTGAAGTCCTCATGGAGAAGCTGCATGCCTCCCGTTTTGTAAGGCTATTCAGGGCCTTACTTCGAGGCAAGTGCTCCCCTTGACTTTCACTTTAGTTATAGAGCAGAGCAGGGTGAGCTTCCACTAGGAACTGGAAGCACAAGGTTTCTTTCGGGAAAACTCATTTTCTTCGCAGAAGCAGGCAGGCAGTGACTAAATCCCTGGCAACAACAATGTTTTCAAGGTATCTTCGAGGCCGCATGAACGGAGCTTTCCTAATGAGAAAACAAGCCTTGTGCCATCAGTCTCCAATTTCTAGGTTGACACGCAGCATACACGGAGGACCAGAGCTTCCTGGCTCTCTGCAGTGTTCTGTTACCGAAACGGGTGCTGAAGGAAGGTTCCTAGGAGTCTTGGAAAGCTTACTACCGCTAAACTAAAGAAGAACAGCGATGAAGGCCTCATGGAACTGCTGCATGCCTCCCGCTTTGCAAGGATAATCAGGGCCTTACTTGGAGGTTGGTGCTCACGTTGACTCTCACTTTTGGTATAGAGGAGCGCAGGTGGAGCTTCCAACTTGGAACTGGAAGCACAAAGTTTCTTTCCAGAAAACTCATTTTCTTCTGTGAGACATGCCGGCAGTCACTAAAAGCACCGTAACAACAGTGCTTTTCTAGTAGCTTCGAGACTGCATGAGCGGAGCTTTCAAAATGGGAAAGCAAGATCTGTGTCTCAGTCTCACATTTCCTGATTGACATGCAGCATAAGGACATGTTGATGTTAACAAGTCAAAAGAGATTCACGATACCCAGTGTGGCTTTCCCTGATTCAACTTTTTTCTACGACAGCTTATCTGCCTGCAGCAAAGTGCCTAAACAAAGGATGCGTGAGGGAGACAGGTGCCTGTGCTTCTTCCAAAGACTTGCAGTGTTACACCAAGAACAGTGCTTAAATTGTACTTGGATGCAAGCCGACCACCTCCTTGAGGATGCGTGACTCTAAGTGCAAAAGGTGAAAAGGGATTCGAAGCAGAGTGTTTTTCTCAATAGAGTTCAGCTAGGGGAATGAGGTTACATCCATTGCATGGAGGACAGTCTAGAAGTGTGTTCCTGAATCCTGTGTAGAGCTGAGGTCATCTGGCTCTCCCAGGGAGGAGTGCAGTGTGTTGCCTTTCTCTAGCCAACACTGAGGTGTTCCAAAAGGCCTACGGGGCAGAAGTTGCTTAGCTGGCCCTGAGCTTCTTGGCTCTACTTAGTATACTGGTACTGATACGGTTTCTAAAGCAAGGTCCCTAGCAGTTTGGGAAAGCTTACTAGGGTGAAACTAAAGCAGAACAGTGAGGAAGGCCTCATGGAGCTGCTCCATGACTCCCGTTTGGCAAGGCAAATCAGGGCCTTCCTTCGAGGTTAGGGCTCACGTTGACTTTGACTTTAGGTATAGAGCAGAGCAGGGTGAGCTTCCAACTAGGAACTGGAAGCACAAGGTTTCTTACGGGATAACTCAATATCTTCTCAGAAACATGCCGGCAGTGACTACAACTCTGGCAACAGCAATGCTTTTCAGGTATATTCGAGGCCACATGAACGGAGCTTTCATAATGGGCAAACAGGCCTTGTGCCAATAGTCTCCAATTTCTAGGTTGACACGCAGCATACTCGCTGAACCAGGGCTTCCTGGCTCTAGGCAATTTTCTGATATCGAAACGGGTGCTGAAGCAGGGTCTTTAGGAGTCTTGGAAAGCTTCCTACCGTTAAACTAAAGCAGAACAGCGTTGAAAGCCTCAGGGAACTGCTGCATGCCTCCCGTTTTGTAAGGATATTCAGGGCCTTACATAGAGGCTGGCGCTCCCTTGACTTTAACTTTAGTTACAGTGCAGAGCAAGGGGAGCTTCCAACTAGGAACTGGAAGCACAAGGTTTCTTATGGGAAAACTCAATAGCTTATCAGAACTATGCATGCAGTGACTAAAACCCCGGCAACAACAAAGCCTTTCAGGAATCTTCGAGGCCGCATAAACGGTGCTTTCATAATGGGCAAAGAAGCCTTGTGCCATCAGTCTTCAATATGTAAGTTGATACGCAGCATTCACGCAGGACGAAAGCTTCCTGGCTCTAGGCAGTTTTCTGATACCGAAACGGGTGCTGAAGCAAGGTCTCTAGGAGTATTGGAAAGCTTACTACCGTAAAACTAAAGCAGAGCAGCGTTGAAGTCCTCATGGAGAAGCTGCATGCCTCCCGTTTTGTAAGGCTATTCAGGGCCTTACTTCGAGGCAAGTGCTCCCCTTGACTTTCACTTTAGTTATAGAGCAGAGCAGGGTGAGCTTCCACTAGGAACTGGAAGCACAAGGTTTCTTTCGGGAAAACTCATTTTCTTCGCAGAAGCAGGCAGGCAGTGACTAAATCCCTGGCAACAAAAATGTTTTCAAGGTATCTTCGAGGCCGCATGAACGGAGCTTTCCTAATAAGAAAACAAGCCTTGTGCCATCAGTCTCCAATTTCTAGGTTGACACGCAGCATACACGGAGGACCAGAGCTTCCTGGCTCTCTGCAGTGTTCTGTTACCGAAACGGGTGCTGAAGGAAGGTTCCTAGGAGTCTTGGAAAGCTTACTACCGCTAAACTAAAGAAGAACAGCGATGAAGGCCTCATGGAACTGCTGCATGCCTCCCGCTTTGCAAGGTAATCAGGGCCTTACTTGGAGGTTGGTGCTCACGTTGACTCTCACTTTTGGTATAGAGGAGCGCAGGTTGAGCTTCCAACTTGGAACTGGAAGCACAAAGTTTCTTTCCAGAAAACTCATTTTCTTCTGTGAGACATGCCGGCAGTCACTAAAAGCACCGTAACAACAGTGCTTTTCTAGTAGCTTCGAGACTGCATGAGCGGAGCTTTCAAAATGGGAAAGCAAGATCTGTGTCTCAGTCTCACATTTCCGGATTGACACGCAGCATAAGGACATGTTGATGTTAACAAGTCAAAAGAGATTCACGATACCCAGTGGGGCTTTCCCTGATTCAACTTTTTTCTACGACAGCTTATCTGCCTGCAGCAAAGTGCCTAAACAAAGGATGCGTGAGGGAGACAGGTGCCTGTGCTTCTTCCAAAGACCTGCAGTGTTACACCAAGAACAGTGCTTAAATTGTACTTGGATGCAAGCCGACCACCTCCTTGAGGATGCGTGTATCTAAGTGCAAAAGGTGAAAAGGGATTCGAAGCAGAGTGTTTTTCTCAATAGAGTTCAGCTAGGGGAATGAGGTTACATCCATTGCATGGAGGACAGTCTAGAAGTGTGTTCCTGAATCCTGTGTAGAGCTGAGGTCATCTGGCTCTCCCAGGGAGGAGTGCAGTGTGTTGCCTTTCTCTAGCCAACACTGAGGTGTTCCAAAAGGCCTACGGGGCAGAAGTTGCTTAGCTGGCCCTGAGCTTCTTGGCTCTACTCAGTATACTGGTACTGATACGGTTTCTAAAGCAAGGTCCCTAGCAGTCTGGAAATGCTTACTAGGGTGAAACTAAAGCAGAACAGTGAAGAAGGTCTCATGGAGCTGCTCCATGACTCCCGTTTGGCAAGGCAAATCAGGGCCTTCCTTCGAGGCTAGGGCTCACGTTGACTTTGACTTTAGGTATAGAGCAGAGCAGGGTGAGCTTCCAACTAGGAACTGGAAGCACAAGGTTTCTTACGGGATAACTCAATATCTTCTCAGAAACATGCCGGCAGTGACTACAACTCTGGCAACAGCAATGCTTTTCAGGTATATTCGAGGCCACATGAACGGAGCTTTCATAATGGGCAAACCGGCCTTGTGCCAATAGTCTCCAATTTCTAGGTTGACACGCAGCATACTCGCTGAACCAGGGCTTCCTGGCTCTAGGCAATTTTCTGATATCGAAACGGGTGCTGAAGCAGGGTCTTTAGGAGTCTTGGAAAGCTTACTACCGTTAAACTAAAGCAGAACAGCGTTGAAAGCCTCAGGGAACTGCTGCATGCCTCCCGTTTTGTAAGGATATTCAGGGCCTTACATAGAGGCTGGCGCTCCCTTGACTTTAACTTTAGTTACAGTGCAGAGCAAGGGGAGCTTCCAACTAGGAACTGGAAGCACAAGGTTTCTTATGGGAAAACTCAATATCTTATCAGAACTATGCATGCAGTGACTAAAACCCCGGCAACAACAAAGCCTTTCAGGAATCTTCGAGGCCGCATAAACGGTGCTTTCATAATGGGCAAAGAAGCCTTGTGCCATCAGTCTCCAATATGTAAGTTGATACGCAGCATTCACGCAGGACGAAAGCTTCCTGGCTCTAGGCAGTTTTCTGATACCGAAACGGGTGCTGAAGCAAGGTCTCTAGGAGTATTGGAAAGCTTACTACCGTAAAACTAAAGCAGAGCAGCGTTGAAGTCCTCATGGAGAAGCTGCATGCCTCCCGTTTTGTAAGGCTATTCAGGGCCTTACTTCGAGGCAAGTGCTCCCCTTGACTTTCACTTTAGTTATAGAGCAGAGCACGGTGAGCTTCCACTAGGAACTGGAAGCACAAGGTTTCTTTCGGGAAAACTCATTTTCTTCGCAGAAGCAGGCAGGCAGTGACTAAATCCCTGGCAACAACAATGTTTTCAAGGTATCTTCGAGGCCGCATGAACGGAGCTTTCCTAATAAGAAAACAAGCCTTGTGCCATCAGTCTCCAATTTCTAGGTTGACACGCAGCATACACGGAGGACCAGAGCTTCCTGGCTCTCTGCAGTGTTCTGTTACCGAAACGGGTGCTGAAGGAAGGTTCCTAGGAGTCTTGGAAAGCTTACTACCGCTAAACTAAAGAAGAACAGCGATGAAGGCCTCATGGAACTGCTGCATGCCTCCCGCTTTGCAAGGATAATCAGGGCCTTACTTGGAGGTTGGTGCTCACGTTGACTCTCACTTTTGGTATAGAGGAGCGCAGGTGGAGCTTCCAACTTGGAACTGGAAGCACAAAGTTTCTTTCCAGAAAACTCATTTTCTTCTGTGAGACATGCCGGCAGTCACTAAAAGCACCGTAACAACAGTGCTTTTCTAGTAGCTTCGAGACTGCATGAGCGGAGCTTTCAAAATGGGAAAGCAAGATCTGTGTCTCAGTCTCACATTTCCGGATTGACACGCAGCATAAGGACATGTTGATGTTAACAAGTCAAAAGAGATTCACGATACCCAGTGTGGCTTTCCCTGATTCAACTTTTTTCTACGACAGCTTATCTGCCTGCAGCAAAGTGCCTAAACAAAGGATGCGTGAGGGAGACAGGTGCCTGTGCTTCTTCCAAAGACCTGCAGTGTTACACCAAGAACAGTGCTTAAATTGTACTTGGATGCAAGCCGACCACCTCCTTGAGGATGCGTGACTCTAAGTGCAAAAGGTGAAAAGGGATTCGAAGCAGAGTGTTTTTCTCAATAGAGTTCAGCTAGGGGAATGAGGTTACATCAATTGCATGGAGGACAGTCTAGAAGTGTATTCCTGAATCCTGTGTAGAGCTGAGGTCATCTGGCTCTCCCAGGGAGGAGTGCATTATGTTGCCTTTCTCTAGCCAACACTGAGGTGTTCCAAAAGGCCTACGGGGCAGAAGTTGCATAGCTGGCCCTGAGCTTCTTGGCTCTACTCAGTATACTGGTACTGAAACGGTTTCTAAAGCAAGGTCCCTAGCAGTCTGGAAAAGCTTACTAGGGTGAAACTAAAGCAGAACAGTGAAGAAGGCCTCATGGAGCTGCTCCATGACTCCCGTTTGGCAAGGCAAATCAGGGCCTTCCTTCGAGGCTAGGGCTCACGTTGACTTTGACTTTAGGTATAGAGCAGAGCAGGGTGAGCTTCCAACTAGGAACTGGAAGCACAAGGGTTTCTTACGGGATAACTCAATATCTTCTCAGAAACATGCCGGCAGTGACTACAACTCTGGCAACAGCAATGCTTTTCAGGTATATTCGAGGCCACATGAACGGAGCTTTCATAATGGGCAAACAGGCCTTGTGCCAATAGTCTCCAATTTCTAGGTTGACACGCAGCATACTCGCTGAACCAGGGCTTCCTGGCTCTAGGCAATTTTCTGATATCGAAACGGGTGCTGAAGCAGGGTCTTTAGGAGTCTTGGAAAGCTTACTACCGTTAAACTAAAGCAGAACAGCGTTGAAAGCCTCAGGGAACTGCTGCATGCCTCCCGTTTTGTAAGGATATTCAGGGCCTTACATAGAGGCTGGCGCTCCCTTGACTTTAACTTTAGTTACAGTGCAGAGCAAGGGGAGCTTCCAACTAGGAACTGGAAGCACAAGGTTTCTTATGGGAAAACTCAATATCTTATCAGAACTATGCATGCAGTGACGAAAACCCCGGCAACAACAAAGCCTTTCAGGAATCTTCGAGGCCGCATAAACGGTGCTTTCATAATGGGCAAAGAAGCCTTGTGCCATCAGTCTTCAATATGTAAGTTGATACGCAGCATTCACGCAGGACGAAAGCTTCCTGGCTCTAGGCAGTTTTCTGATACCGAAACGGGTGCTGAAGCAAGGTCTCTAGGAGTATTGGAAAGCTTACTACCGTAAAACTAAAGCAGAGCAGCGTTGAAGTCCTCATGGAGAAGCTGCATGCCTCCCGTTTTGTAAGGCTATTCAGGGCCTTACTTCGAGGCAAGTGCTCCCCTTGACTTTCACTTTAGTTATAGAGCAGAGCAGGGTGAGCTTCCACTAGGAACTGGAAGCACAAGGTTTCTTTCGGGAAAACTCATTTTCTTCGCAGAAGCAGGCAGGCAGTGACTAAATCCCTGGCAACAACAATGTTTTCAAGGTATCTTCGAGGCCGCATGAACGGAGCTTTCCTAATGAGAAAACAAGCCTTGTGCCATCAGTCTCCAATTTCTAGGTTGACACGCAGCATACACGGAGGACCAGAGCTTCCTGGCTCTCTGCAGTGTTCTGTTACCGAAACGGGTGCTGAAGGAAGGTTCCTAGGAATCTTGGAAAGCTTACTACCGCTAAACTAAAGAAGAACAGCGATGAAGGCCTCATGGAACTGCTGCATGCCTCCCGCTTTGCAATGATAATCAGGGCCTTACTTGGAGGTTGGTGCTCACGTTGACTCTCACTTTTGGTATAGAGGAGCACAGGTGGAGCTTCCAACTTGGAACTGGAAGCACAAAGTTTATTTCCAGAAAACTCATTTTCTTCTCTGAGCCATGCCGGCAGTAACTAAAAGCACCGTAACAACAGTGCTTTTCTGGTAACTTGGAGACTGCATGAGTGGAGCTTTCAAAATGGGAAAGCAAGATCTGTGCCTCAGTCTCACATTTCCTGACTGACATGCAGCATAAGGACATGTTGATGTTAACAAGTCAAAACAGATTCACGATACCCAGTGGGGCTTTCCCTGATTCAACTTTTTTCTACGACAGCTTATCTGCCTGCAGCCAAGTGCCTAAACAAAGGATGCGTGAGGGAGACAGGTGCCTGTGCTTCTTCCAAAGACCTGCAGTGTTACACCAAGAACAGTGCTTAAATTGTACTTGGATGCAAGCCGACCAGCTCCTTCAGGATGCGTGACTCTAAGTGTAAAAGGTGAAAAGGGATTCGAAGCAGAGTGTTTTTCTCAATAGAGTTCAGCTAGGGGAATGAGGTTACATCCATTGCATGGAGGACAGTCTAGAAGTGTGTTCCTGAATCCTGTGTAGAGCTGAGGTCATCTGGCTCTCCCAGGGAGGAGTGCAGTGTGTTGCCTTTCTCTAGCCAACACTGAGGTGTTCCAAAAGGCCTACGGGGCAGAAGTTGCTTAGCTGGCCATGAGCTTCTTGGCTCTACTCAGTATACTGGTACTGAAACGGTTTCTAAAGCAAGGTCCCTAGGAGTCTGGAAAAGCTTACTACGGTGAAACTAAAGCAGAACAGTGAAGAAGGCCTCATGGAGCTGCTCCATGCCTCCCGTTTGGCAAGGCAAATCAGGGCCTTCCTTCGAGGCTAGGGCTCACGTTGACTTTGACTTTAGGTATAGAGCAGAGCAGGGTGATCTTCCAACTATGAACTGGAAGCACAGTGTTTCTTACGGGATAACTCAATATCTTCTCAGAAACATGCCGGCAGTGACTACAACTCTGGCAACAGCAATGCTTTTCACTTATATTCGCGGCCACATGAACGGAGCTTTCATAATGGGCAAACAGGCCTTGTGCCATCAGTTTCCAATTTCTAGGTTGACACGCAGCATACTCGCTGAACCAGGGCTTCCTGGCTCTAGGCAATTTTCTGATATCGAAACGGGTGCTGAAGCAGGGTCTTTAGGAGTCTTGGAAAGCTTACTACCGTTAAATTAAAGCAGAACAGCGTTGAAAGCCTCAAAGAACTGCTGCATGCCTCCCGTTTTGTAAGGATATTCAGGGCCTTACATAGAGGCTGGCGCTCCCATGACTTTAACTTTAGTTACAGTGCAGAGCAAGGGGAGCTTCCAACTAGGAACTGGAAGCACAAGGTTTCTTATGGGAAAACTCAATATCTTATCAGAACTATGCATGCAGTGACTAAAACCCCGGCAACAACAAAGCCTTTCAGGAATCTTCGAGGCCGCATAAACGGTGCTTTCATAATGGGCAAAGAAGCCTTGTGCCATCAGTCTTCAATATGTAAGTTGATACGCAGCATTCACGCAGGACGAAAGCTTCCTGGCTCTAGGCAGTTTTCTGATACCGAAACGGGTGCTGAAGCCAGGTCTCTAGGAGTATTGGAAAGCTTACTACCGTAAAACTAAAGCAGAGCAGTGTTGAAGTCCTCATGGAGATGCTGCATGCCTCCCGTTTTGTAAGGCTATTCAGGGCCTTACTTCGAGGCAAGTGCTCCCCTTGACTTTCACTTTAGTTATAGAGCAGAGCAGGGTGAGCTTCCACCTAGGAACTGGAAGCACAAGGTTTCTTTCGGGAAAACTCATTTTCCTCGCAGAAGCAGGCAGGCAGTGACTAAATCCCTGGCAACAACAATGCTTTTCAGGTATCTTCGAGGCCGCATGAACGGAGCTTTCCTAATGAGAAAACAAGCCTTGTGCCATCAGTCTCCAATTTCCAGGTTGACACGCAGCATACACGGAGGACCAGAGCTTCCTGGCTCTCTGCGGTGTTCTGTTACCAAAACGGGTGATGAAGGAAGGTTCCTAGGAGTCTTGGAAAGCTTACTACCGCTAAACTAAAGAAGAACAGCGATGAAGGCCTCATGGAACTGCTGCATGCCTCCCGCTTTGCAAGGATAATCAGGGCCTTACTTGGAGGTTGGTGCTCACGTTGACTCTCACTTTTGGTATAGAGGAGCGCAGGTGGAGCTTCCAACTTGGAACTGGAAGCACAAAGTTTCTTTCCAGAAAACTCATTTTCTTCTCTGAGCCATGCCGGCAGTAACTCAAAGCACCGTAACAACAGTGCTTTTCTGGTAGCTTGGAGACTGCATGAGTGGAGCTTTCAAAATGGGAAAGCAAGATCTGTGCCTCAGTCTCACATTTCCTGACTGACATGCAGCATAAGGACATGTTGATGTTAACAAGTCAAAACAGATTCACGATACCCAGTGGGGCTTTCCCTGATTCAACTTTTTTCTACGACAGCTTATCTGCTTGCAGCCAAGTGCCTAAACAAAGGATGCGTGAGGGAGACAGGTGCCTGTGCTTCTTCCAAAGACCTGCAGTGTTACACCAAGAACAGTGCTTAAATTGTACTTGGATGCAAGCCGACCAGCTCCTTCAGGATGCGTGACTCTATGTGTGAAAGGTGAAAAGGGATTCGAAGCAGAGTTTTTTTCTCAATAGAGTTCAGCTAGGGGAATGAGGTTACATCCATTGCATGGAGGACAGTCTAGAAGTGTGTTCCTGAATCCTGTGTAGAGCTGAGGTCATCTGGCTCTCCCAGGGAGGAGTGCAGTGTGTTGCCTTTCTCTAGCCAACACTGAGGTGTTCCAAAAGGCCTACGGGGCAGAAGTTGCTTAGCTGGCCATGAGCTTCTTGGCTCTACTCAGTATACTGGTACTGAAACGGTTTCTAAAGCAAGGTCCCTAGGAGTCTGGAAAAGCTTACTACGGTGAAACTAAAGCAGAACAGTGAAGAAGGCCTCATGGAGCTGCTCCATGCCTCCCGTTTGGCAAGGCAAATCAGGGCCTTCCTTCGAGGCTAGGGCTCACGTTGACTTTGACTTTAGGTATAGAGCAGAGCAGGGTGAGCTTCCAACTAGGAACTGTAAGCACAGGGTTTCTTATGGGATAACTGAATATCTTCTCAGAAACATGCCGGCAGTGACTACAACTCTGGCAACAGCAATGATTTTCAGGTATATTCGAGGCCACATGAACGGAGCTTTCATAATGGGCAAACAGGCCTTGTGCCATCAGTCTCCAATTTCTAGGTTGACACGCCGCATACTCGCTGAACCAGGGCTTCCTGGCTCTAGGCAATTTTCTGATATCGAAACGGGTGCTGAAGCAGGGTCTTTAGGAGTCTTGGAAAGCTTACTACCGTTAAATTAAAGCAGAACTGCGTTGAAAGCCTCATGGAGATGCTGCATGCCTCCCGTTTTGTAAGGCTATTCAGGGCCTTACTTCGAGGCAAGTGCTCCCCTTGACTTTCACTTTAGTTATAGAGCAGAGCAGGGTGAGCTTCCAACTAGGAACTGGAAGCACAAGGTTTCTTTCGGGAAAACTCATTTTCCTCGCAGAAGTAGGCAGGCAGTGACTAAATCCCTGGCAACAACAATGCTTCTCAGGTATCTTCGAGGCCGCATGAACGGAGCTTTCCTAATGAGAAAACAAGCCTTGTGCCATCAGTCTCCAATTTCCAGGTTGACACGCAGCATACACGGATGACTAGAGCTTCCTGGCTCTCTGCAGTGTTCTGTTACCGAAACGGGTGCTGAAGGAAGGTTTCTAGGAGTCTTGGAAAGCTTACTACCGCTAAACTAAAGAAGAACAGCGATGAAGGCCTCATGGAACTGCTGCATGCCTCCCGCTTTGCAAGGATAATCAGGGCCTTACTTGGAGGTTGGTGCTCACGTTGACTCTCACTTTTGGTATAGAGGAGCGCAGGTGGAGCTTCCAACTTGGAACTGGAAGCACAAAGTTTCTTTCCAGAAAACTCATTTTCTTCTCTGAGCCATGCCGGCAGTAACTAAAAGCATCGTAACAACAGTGCTTTTCTGGTAGCTTGGAGACTGCATGAGTGGAGCTTTCAAAATGGGAAAGCAAGATCTGTGCCTCAGTCTCACATTTCCTGATTGACATGCAGCATAAGGACATATTGATGTTAACAAGTCAAAAGAGATTCACGATACCCAGTGGGGCTTTCCCTGATTCAACTTTTTTCTACGACAGCTTATCTGCCTGCAGCCAAGTGCCTAAACAAAGGATGCGTGAGGGAGACAGGGTCCTGTCCTTCTTCCAAAGACCTGCAGTGTTACACCAAGAACAGTGCTTAAATTGTACTTGGATGCAAGCCGACCACCTCCTTGAGGATGCGTGACTCTAAGTGCAAAAGGTGAAAAGGGATTCGAAGCAGAGTGTTTTTCTCAATAGAGTTCAGCTAGGGGAATGAGGTTACATCCATTGCATGGAGTACAGTCTAGGAGTGTGTTCCTGAATCCTGTGTAGAGCTGAGGTCATCTGGCTCTCCCAGGGAGGAGTGCAGTGTGTTGCCTTTCTCTAGCCAACACTGAGGTGTTCCAAAAGGCCTACGGGGCAGAAGTTGCTTAGCTGGCCATGAGCTTCTTGGCTCTACTCAGTATACTGGTACTGAAACGGTTTCTAAAGCAAGGTCCCTAGGAGTCTGGAAAAGCTTACTACGGTGAAACTAAAGCAGAACAGTGAAGAAGGCCTCATGGAGCTGCTCCATGCCTCCCGTTTGGCAAGGCAAATCAGGGCCTTCCTTCGAGGCTAGGGCTCACTTTGACTTTGACGTTAGGTATAGAGCAGAGCAGGGTGAGCTTCCAACTAGGAACTGGAAGCACAGGGTTTCTTATGGGATAACTCAATATCTTCTAAGAAACATGTCGGCAGTGACTACAACTCTGGCAACAGCAATGCTTTTCAGGTATATTCGAGGCCACATGAACGGAGCTTTCATAATGGGCAAACAGGCCTTGTGCCATCAGTCTCCAATTTCTAGGTTGACACGCAGCATACTCGCTGAACCAGGGCTTCCTGGCTCTAGGCAATTTTCTGATATCGAAACGGGTGCTGAAGCAGGGTCTTTAGGAGTCTTGGAAAGCTTACTACCGTTAAATTAAAGCAGAACTGCGTTGAAAGCCTCAAAGAACTGCTGCATGCCTCCCGTTTTGTAAGGATATTCAGGGCCTTACATAGAGGCTGGCGCTCCCATGACTTTAACTTTAGTTACAGTGCAGAGCAAGGGGAGCTTCCAACTAGGAACTGGAAGCACAAGTTTTCTTATGGGAAAACTCAATATCTTATCAGAACTATGCATGCAGTGACTAAAACCCCGGCAACAACAAAGCTTTCAGGAATCTCCGAGGCCGCATAAAAGGTGCTTTCATAATGGGCAAAGAAGCCTTGTGCCATCAGTCTTCAATATGTAAGTTGATACGCAGCATTCACGCAGGACGAAAGCTTCCTGGCTCTAGGCAGTTTTCTGATACCGAAACGGGTGCTGAAGCCAGGTCTCTAGGAGTATTGGAAAGCTTAATACCGTAAAACTAAAGCAGAGCAGCGTTGAAGTCCTCATGGAGATGCTGCATGCCTCCCGTTTTGTAAGGCTATTCAGGGCCTTACTACGAGGCAAGTGCTCCCCTTGACTTTCACTTTAGTTATAGAGCAGAGCAGGGTGAGCTTCCAACTAGGAACTGGAAGCCCAAGGTTTCTTTCGGGAAAACTCATTTTCCTCGCAGAAGCAGGCAGGCAGTGACTAAATCCCTGGCAACAACAATGCTTTTCAGGTATCTTCGAGGCCGCATGAACGGAGCTTTCCTAATGAGAAAACAAGCCTTGTGCCATCAGTCTCCAATTTCCAGGTTGACACGCAGCATACACGGATGACTAGAGCTTCGTGGCTCTCTGCGGTGTTCTGTTACCAAAACGGGGGATGAAGGAAAGTTCCTAGGAGTCTTGGAAAGCTTACTACCGCTAAACTAAAGAAGAACAGCGATGAAGGCCTCATGGAACTGCTGCATGCCTCCCGCTTTGCAAGGATAATCAGGGCCTTACTTGGAGGTTGGTGCTCACGTTGACTCTCACTTTTGGTATAGAGGAGCGCAGGTGGAGCTTCCAACTTGGAACTGGAAGCACAAAGTTTCTTTCCAGAAAACTCATTTTCTTCTCTGAGCCATGCCGGCAGTAACTAAAAGCATCGTAACAACAGTGCTTTTCTGGTAGCTTGGAGACTGCATGAGTGGAGCTTTCAAAATGGGAAAGCAAGATCTATGTCTCAGTCTCACATTTCCTGATTGACATGCAGCATAAGGACATGTTGATGTTAACAAGTCAAAAGAGATTCACGATACCCAGTGGGGCTTTCCCTGATTCAACTTTTTTCTACGACAGCTTATCTGCCTGCAGCCAAGTGCCTAAACAAAGGATGCGTGAGGGAGACAGGGTCCTGTCCTTCTTCCAAAGACCTGCAGTGTTACACCAAGAACAGTGCTTAAATTGTACTTGGATGCAAGCCGACCAGCTCCTTCAGGATGCGTGACTCTAAGTGTAAAAGGTGAAAAGGAATTCGAAGCAGAGTGTTTTTCTCAATAGAGTTCAGCTAGGGGAATGAGGTTACATCCATTGCATGGAGGACAGTCTAGAAGTGTGTTCCTGAATCCTGTGTAGAGCTGAGGTCATCTGGCTCTCCCAGGGAGGAGTGCAGTGTGTTGCCTTTCTCTAGCCAACACTGAGGTGTTCCAAAAGGCCTACGGGGCAGAAGTTGCTTAGCTGGCCATGAGCTTCTTGGCTCTACTCAGTATACTGGTACTGAAACGGTTTCTAAAGCAAGGTCCCTAGGAGTCTGGAAAAGCTTACTACGGTGAAACTAAAGCAGAACAGTGAAGAAGGCCTCATGGAGCTGCTCCATGCCTCCAGTTTGGCAAGGCAAATCATGGCCTTCCTTCGAGGCTAGGGCTCACGTTGACTTTGACTTTAGGTATAGAGCAGAGCAGGGTGAGCTTCCAACTAGGAACTGGAAGCACAGGGTTTCTTATGGGATAACTCAATATCTTCTCAGAAACATGCCGGCAGTGACTACAACTCTGGCAACAGCAATGCTTTTCAGGTATATTCGAGGCCACATGAACGGAGCTTTCATAATGGGCAAACAGGCCTTGTGCCATCAGTCTCCAATTTCTAGGTTGACACGCAGCATACTCGCTGAACCAGGGCTTCCTGGCTCTAGGCAATTTTCTGATATCGAAACGGGTGCTGAAGCAGGGTCTTTAGGAGTCTTGGAAAGCTTACTACCGTTAAATTAAAGCAGAACTGCGTTGAAAGCCTCAAAGAACTGCTGCATGCCTCCCGTTTTGTAAGGATATTCAGGGCCTTACATAGAGACTGGCGCTCCCATGACTTTAACTTTAGTTACAGTGCAGAGCAAGGGGAGCTTCCAACTAGGAACTGGAAGCACAAGGTTTCTTATGGGAAAACTCAATATCTTATCAGAACTATGCATGCAGTGACTAAAACCCCGGCAACAACAAAGCCTTTCAGGAATCTTCGAGGCCGCATAAACGGTGCTTTCATAATGGGCAAAGAAGCCTTGTGCCATCAGTCTTCAATATGTAAGTTGATACGCAGCATTCACGCAGGACGAAAGCTTCCTGGCTCTAGGCAGTTTTCTGATACTGAAACGGGTGCTGAAGCCAGGTCTCTAGGAGTATTGGAAAGCTTACTACCGTAAAACTAAAGCAGAGCAGCGTTGAAGTCCTCATGGAGATGCTGCATGCCTCCCGTTTTGTAAGGCTATTCAGGGCCTTACTACGAGGCAAGTGCTCCCCTTGACTTTCACTTTAGTTATAGAGCAGAGCAGGGTGAGCTTCCAAGTAGGAACTGGAAGCCCAAGGTTTCTTTCGGGAAAACTCATTTTCCTCGCAGAAGCAGGCAGGGAGTGACTAAATCCCTGGCAACAACAATGCTTTTCAGGTATCTTCGAGGCCGCATGAACGGAGCTTTCCTAATGAGAAAACAAGCCTTGTGCCATCAGTCTCCAATTTCCAGGTTGACACGCAGCATACACGGATGACTAGAGCTTCGTGGCTCTCTGCGGTGTTCTGTTACCAAAACGGGGGATGAAGGAAGGTTCCTAGGAGTCTTGGAAAGCTTACTACCGCTAAACTAAAGAAGAACAGCGATGAAGGCCTCATGGAACTGCTGCATGCCTCCCGCTTTGCAAGGATAATCAGGGCCTTACTTGGAGGTTGGTGCTCACGTTGACTCTCACTTTTGGTATAGAGGAGCGCAGGTGGAGCTTCCAACTTGGAAGTGGAAGCACAAAGTTTCTTTCCAGAAAACTCATTTTCTTCTCTGAGCCATGCCGGCAGTAACTAAAAGCATCGTAACAACAGTGCTTTTCTGGTAGCTTGGAGACTGCATGAGTGGAGCTTTCAAAATGGGAAAGCAAGATCTATGTCTCAGTCTCACATTTCCTGATTGACATGCAGCATAAGGACATGTTGATGTTAACAAGTCAAAAGAGATTCACGATACCCAGTGGGGCTTTCCCTGATTCAACTTTTTTCTACGACAGCTTATCTGCCTGCAGCCAAGTGCCTAAACAAAGGATGTGTGAGGGAGACAGGGTCCTGTCCTTCTTCCAAAGACCTGCAGTGTTACACCAAGAACAGTGCTTAAATTGTACTTGGATGCAAGCCGACCAGCTCCTTCAGGATGCGTGACTCTAAGTGTAAAAGGTGAAAAGGAATTCGAAGCAGAGTGTTTTTCTCAATAGAGTTCAGCTAGGGGAATGAGGTTACATCCATTGCATGGAGGACAGTCTAGAAGTGTGTTCCTGAATCCTGTGTAAAGCTGAGGTCATCTGGCTCTCCCAGGGAGGAGTGCAGTGTGTTGCCTTTCTCTAGCCAACACTGAGGTGTTCCAAAAGGCCTACGGGGCAGAAGTTGCTTAGCTGGCCATGAGCTTCTTGGCTCTACTCAGTATACTGGTACTGAAACGGTTTCTAAAGCAAGGTCCCTAGGAGTCTGGAAAAGCTTACTACGGTGAAACTAAAGCAGAACAGTGAAGAAGGCCTCATGGAGCTGCTCCATGCCTCCAGTTTGGCAAGGCAAATCAGGGCCTTCCTTCGAGGCTAGGGCTCACGTTGACTTTGACTTTAGGTATAGAGCAGAGCAGGGTGAGCTTCCAACTAGGAACTGGAAGCACAGGGTTTCTTATGGGATAACTCAATATCTTCTCAGAAACATGCCGGCAGTGACTACAACTCTGGCAACAGCAATGCTTTTCAGGTATATTCGAGGCCACATGAACGGAGCTTTCATAATGGGCAAACAGGCCTTGTGCCATCAGTCTCCAATTTCTAGGTTGACACGCAGCATACTCGCTGAACCAGGGCTTCCTGGCTCTAGGCAATTTTCTGATATCGAAACGGGTGCTGAAGCAGGGTCTTTAGGAGTCTTGGAAAGCTTCCTACCGTTAAACTAAAGCAGAACAGCGTTGAAAGCCTCAGGGAACTGCTGCATGCCTCCCGTTTTGTAAGGATATTCAGGGCCTTACATAGAGGCTGGCGCTCCCTTGACTTTAACTTTAGTTACAGTGCAGAGCAAGGGGAGCTTCCAACTAGGAACTGGAAGCACAAGGTTTCTTATGGGAAAACTCAATATCTTATCAGAACTATGCATGCAGTGACGAAAACCCCGGCAACAACAAAGCCTTTCAGGAATCTTCGAGGCCGCATAAACGGTGCTTTCATAATGGGCAAAGAAGCCTTGTGCCATCAGTCTTCAATATGTAAGTTGATACGCAGCATTCACGCAGGACGAAAGCTTCCTGGCTCTAGGCAGTTTTCTGATACCGAAACGGGTGCTGAAGCCAGGTCTCTAGGAGTATTGGAAAGCTTACTACCGTAAAACTAAAGCAGAGCAGCGTTGAAGTCCTCATGGAGATGCTGCATGCCTCCCGTTTTGTAAGGCTATTCAGGGCCTTACTACGAGGCAAGTGCTCCCCTTGACTTTCACTTTAGTTATAGAGCAGAGCAGGGTGAGCTTCCAACTAGGAACTGGAAGCCCAAGGTTTCTTTCGGGAAAACTCATTTTCCTCGCAGAAGCAGGCAGGGAGTGACTAAATCCCTGGCAACAACAATGCTTTTCAGGTATCTTCGAGGCCGCATGAACGGAGCTTTCCTAATGAGAAAACAAGCCTTGTGCCATCAGTCTCCAATTTCCAGGTTGACACGCAGCATACACGGAGGACCAGAGCTTCCTGGCTCTCTGCGGTGTTCTGTTACCAAAACGGGTGCTGAAGGAAGGTTCCTAGGAGTCTTGGAAAGCTTACTACCGCTAAACTAAAGAAGAACAGCGATGAAGGCCTCATGGAACTGCTGCATGCCTCCCGCTTTGCAAGGATAATCAGGGCCTTACTTGGAGGTTGGTGCTCACGTTGACTCTCACTTTTGGTATAGAGGAGCGCAGGTGGAGCTTCCAACTTGGAACTGGAAGCACAAAGTTTCTTTCCAGAAAACTCATTTTCTTCTCTGAGCCATGCCGGCAGTAACTAAAAGCACCGTAACAACAGTGCTTTTCTGGTAGCTTGGAGACTGCATGAGTGGAGCTTTCAAAATGGGAAAGCAAGATCTGTGCCTCAGTCTCACATTTCCTGACTGACATGCAGCATAAGGACATGTTGATGTTAACAAGTCAAAACAGATTCACGATACCCAGTGGGGCTTTCCCTGATTCAACTTTTTTCTACGACAGCTTATCTGCTTGCAGCCAAGAGCCTAAACAAAGGATGCGTGAGGGAGACAGGGTCCTGTCCTTCTTCCAAAGACCTGCAGTGTTACACCAAGAACAGTGCTTAAATTGTACTTGGATGCAAGCCGACCACCTCCTTGAGGATGCGTGACTCTAAGTGCAAAAGGTGAAAAGGGATTCGAAGCAGAGTGTTTTTCTCAATAGAGTTCAGCTAGGGGAATGAGGTTACATCCATTGCATGGAGGACAGTCTAGAAGTGTGTTCCTGAATCCTGTGTAGAGCTGAGGTCATCTGGCTCTCCCAGGGAGGAGTGCAGTGTGTTGCCTTTCTCTAGCCAACACTGAGGTGTTCCAAAAGGCCTACGGGGCAGAATTTGCTTAGCTGGCCATGAGCTTCTTGGCTCTACTCAGTATACTGGTACTGAAACGGTTTCTAAAGCAAGGTCCCTAGGAGTCTGGAAAAGCTTACTACGGTGAAACTAAAGCAGAACAGTGAAGAAGGCCTCATGGAGCTGCTCCATGCCTCCCGTTTGGCAAGGCAAATCAGGGCCTTCCTTCGAGGCTAGGGCTCACGTTGACTTTGACTTTAGGTATAGAGCAGAGCAGGGTGAGCTTCCAACTATGAACTGGAAGCACAGGGTTTCTTACGGGATAACTCAATATCTTCTCAGAAACATGCCGGCAGTGACTACAACTCTGGCAACTGCAATGCTTTTCAGGTATATTCGCGGCCACATGAACGGAGCTTTCATAATGGGCAAACAGGCCTTGTGCCCCAGTCTCCAATTTCTAGGTTGACACGCAGCATACTCGCTGAACCAGGGCTTCCTGGCTCTAGGCAATTTTCTGATATCGAAACGGGTGCTGAAGCAGGGTCTTTAGGAGTCTTGGAAAGCTTACTACCGTTAAACTAAAGCAGAACAGCGTTGAAAGCCTCAGGGAACTGCTGCATGCCTCCCGTTTTGTAAGGATATTCAGGGCCTTACACAGAGGCTGGCGCTCACTTGACTTTAACTTTAGTTACAGTGCAGAGCAAGGGGAGCTTCCAACTAGGAACTGGAAGCACAAGGTTTCTTATGGGAAAACTCAATAGCTTATCAGAACTATGCATGCAGTGACTAAAACCCCGGCAACAACAAAGCCTTTCAGGAATCTTCGAGGCCGCATAAACGGTGCTTTCATAATGGGCAAACAAGCCTTGTGCCATCAGTCTTCAATATGTAAGTTGATACGCAGCATTCACGCAGGACGAAAGCTTCCTGGCTGTAGGCAGTTTTCTGATACCGAAACGGGTGCTGAAGCCAGGTCTCTAGGAGTATTGGAAAGCTTACTACCGTAAAACTAAAGCAGAGCAGCGTTGAAGTCCTCATGGAGATGCTGCATGCCTCCCGTTTTGTAAGGCTATTCAGGGCCTTACTTCGAGGCAAGTGCTCCCCTTGACTTTCACTTTAGTTATAGAGCAGAGCAGGGTGAGCTTCCAACTAGGAACTGGAAGCACAAGGTTTCTTTCGGGAAAACTCATTTTCCTCGCAGAAGTAGGCAGGCAGTGACTAAATCCCTGGCAACAACAATGCTTCTCAGGTATCTTCGAGGCCGCATGAACGGAGCTTTCCTAATGAGAAAACAAGCCTTGTGCCATCAGTCTCCAATTTCCAGGTTGACACGCAGCATACACGGAGGACCAGAGCTTCCTGGCTCTCTGCGGTGTTCTGTTACCGAAACGGGTGCTGAAGGAAGGTTCCTAGGAGTCTTGGAAAGCTTACTACCGCTAAACTAAAGAAGAACAGCGATGAAGGCCTCATGGAACTGCTGCATGCCTCCCGCTTTGCAAGGATAATCAGGGCCTTACTTGGAGGTTGGTGCTCACGTTGACTCTCACTTTTGGTATAGAGGAGCGCAGGTGGAGCTTCCAACTTGGAACTGGAAGCACAAAGTTTCTTTCCAGAAAACTCATTTTCTTCTCTGAGCCATGCCGGCAGTAACTAAAAGCACCGTAACAACAGTGCTTTTCTGGTAGCTTGGAGACTGCATGAGTGGAGCTTTCAAAATGGGAAAGCAAGATCTGTGCCTCAGTCTCACATTTCCTGACTGACATGCAGCATAAGGACATGTTGATGTTAACAAGTCAAAACAGATTCACGATACCCAGTGGGGCTTTCCCTGATTCAACTTTTTTCTACGACAGCTTATCTGCCTGCAGCCAAGTGCCTAAACAAAGGATGCGTGAGGGAGACAGGTGCCTGTGCTTCTTCCAAAGACCTGCAGTGTTACACCAAGAACAGTGCTTAAATTGTACTTGGATGCAAGCCGACCAGCTCCTTCAGGATGCGTGACTCTAAGTGTAAAAGGTGAAAAGGAATTCGAAGCAGAGTGTTTTTCTCAATAGAGTTCAGCTAGGGGAATGAGGTTACATCCATTGCATGGAGGACAGTCTAGAAGTGTGTTCCTGAATCCTGTGTAGAGCTGAGGTCATCTGGCTCTCCCAGGGAGGAGTGCAGTGTGTTGCCTTTCTCTAGCCAACACTGAGGTGTTCCAAAAGGCCTACGGGGCAGAAGTTGCTTAGCTGGCCATGAGCTTCTTGGCTCTACTCAGTATACTGGTACTGAAACGGTTTCTAAAGCAAGGTCCCTAGGAGTCTGGAAAAGCTTACTACGGTGAAACTAAAGCAGAACAGTGAAGAAGGCCTCATGGAGCTGCTCCATGCCTCCCGTTTGGCAAGGCAAATCAGGGCCTTCCTTCGAGGCTAGGGCTCACGTTGACTTTGACTTTAGGTATAGAGCAGAGCAGGGTGAGCTTCCAACTAGGAACTGGAAGCACAGGGTTTCTTATGGGATAACTCAATATCTTCTCAGAAACATGCCGGCAGTGACTACAACTCTGGCAACAGCAATGCTTTTCAGGTATATTCGAGGCCACATGAACGGAGCTTTCATAATGGGCAAACAGGCCTTGTGCCATCAGTCTCCAATTTCTAGGTTGACACGCAGCATACTCGCTGAACCAGGGCTTCCTGGCTCTAGGCAATTTTCTGATATCGAAACGGGTGCTGAAGCAGGGTCTTTAGGAGTCTTGGAAAGCTTACTACCGTTAAATTAAAGCAGAACTGCGTTGAAAGCCTCAAAGAACTGCTGCATGCCTCCCGTTTTGTAAGGATATTCAGGGCCTTACATAGAGGCTGGCGCTCCCATGACTTTAACTTTAGTTACAGTGCAGAGCAAGGGGAGCTTCCAACTAGGAACTGGAAGCACAAGGTTTCTTATGGGAAAACTCAATATCTTATCAGAACTATGCATGCAGTGACTAAAACCCCGGCAACAAAAAAGCCTTTCAGGAATCTTGAGGCCGCATAAACGGTGCTTTCATAATGGGCAAACAAGCCTTGTGCCATCAGTCTTCAATATGTAAGTTGATACGCAGCATTCACGGAGGACGAAAGCTTCCTGGCTCTAGGCAGTTTTCTGATACCGAAACGGGTGCTGAAGCCAGGTCTCTAGGAGTATTGGAAAGCTTACTACCGTAAAACTAAAGCAGAGCAGCGTTGAAGTCCTCATGGAGATGCTGCATGCCTCCCGTTTTGTAAGGCTATTCAGGGCCTTACTTCGAGGCAAGTGCTCCCCTTGACTTTCACTTTAGTTATAGAGCAGAGCAGGGTGAGCTTCCAACTAGGAACTGGAAGCACAAGGTTTCTTTCGGGAAAACTCATTTTCCTCGCACAAGCAGGCAGGCAGTGACTAAATCCCTGGCAACAACAATGCTTTTCAGGTATCTTCGAGGCCGCATGAACGGAGCTTTCCTAATGAGAAAACAAGCCTTGTGCCATCAGTCTCCAATTTCCAGGTTGACACGCAGCATACACGGAGGACCAGAGCTTCCTGGCTCTCTGCGGTGTTCTGTTACCAAAACGGGTGATGAAGGAAGGTTCCTAGGAGTCTTGGAAAGCTTACTACCGCTAAAGTAAAGAAGAACAGCGATGAAGGCCTCATGGAACTGCTGCATGCCTCCCGCTTTGCAAGGATAATCAGGGCCTTACTTGGAGGTTGGTGCTCACGTTGACTCTCACTTTTGGTATAGAGGAGCGCAGGTGGAGCTTCCAACTTGGAACTGGAAGCACAAAGTTTCTTTCCAGAAAACTCATTTTCTTCTCTGAGCCATGCCGGCAGTAACTAAAAGCACCATAACAACAGTGCTTTTCTGGTAGCTTGGAGACTGCATGAGTGGAGCTTTCAAAATGGGAAAGCAAGATCTGTGCCTCAGTCTCACATTTCCTGACTGACATGCAGCATAAGGACATGTTGATGTTAACAAGTCAAAACAGATTCACGATACCCAGTGGGGCTTTCCCTGATTCAACTTTTTTCTACGACAGCTTATCTGCTTGCAGCCAAGTGCCTAAACAAAGGATGCGTGAGGGAGACAGGTGCCTGTGCTTCTTCCAAAGACCTGCAGTGTTACACCAAGAACAGTGCTTAAATTGTACTTGGATGCAAGCCGACCAGCTCCTTCAGGATGCGTGACTCTAAGTGTAAAAGGTGAAAAGGAATTCGAAGCAGAGTGTTTTTCTCAATAGAGTTCAGCTAGGGGAATGAGGTTACATCCATTGCATGGAGGACAGTCTAGAAGTGTGTTCCTGAATCCTGTGTAGAGCTGAGGTCATCTGGCTCTCCCAGGGAGGAGTGCAGTGTGTTGCCTTTCTCTAGCCAACACTGAGGTGTTCCAAAAGGCCTACGGGGCAGAAGTTGCTTAGCTGGCCATGAGCTTCTTGGCTCTACTCAGTATACTGGTACTGAAACGGTTTCTAAAGCAAGGTCCCTAGGAGTCTGGAAAAGCTTACTACGGTGAAACTAAAGCAGAACAGTGAAGAAGGCCTCATGGAGCTGCTCCATGCCTCCCGTTTGGCAAGGCAAATCAGGGCCTTCCTTCGAGGCTAGGGCTCACGTTGACTTTGACTTTAGGTATAGAGCAGAGCAGGGTGAGCTTCCAACTAGGAACTGGAAGCACAGGGTTTCTTACGGGATAACTCAATATCTTCTCAGAAACATGCCGGCAGTGACTACAACTCTGGCAACTGCAATGCTTTTCAGGTATATTCGCGGCCACATGAACGGAGCTTTCATAATGGGCAAACAGGCCTTGTGCCCCAGTCTCCAATTTCTAGGTTGACACGCAGCATACTCGCTGAACCAGGGCTTCCTGGCTCTAGGCAATTTTCTGATATCGAAACGGGTGCTGAAGCAGGGTCTTTAGGAGTCTTGGAAAGCTTACTACCGTTAAACTAAAGCAGAACAGCGTTGAAAGCCTCAGGGAACTGCTGCATGCCTCCCGTTTTGTAAGGATATTCAGGGCCTTACACAGAGGCTGGCGCTCACTTGACTTTAACTTTAGTTACAGTGCAGAGCAAGGGGAGCTTCCAACTAGGAACTGGAAGCACAAGGTTTCTTATGGGAAAACTCAATAGCTTATCAGAACTATGCATGCAGTGACTAAAACCCCGGCAACAACAAAGCCTTTCAGGAATCTTCGAGGCCGCATAAACGGTGCTTTCATAATGGGCAAAGAAGCCTTGTGCCATCAGTCTTCAATATGTAAGTTGATACGCAGCATTCACGCAGGACGAAAGCTTCCTGGCTCTAGGCAGTTTTCTGATACCGAAACGGGTGCTGAAGCCAGGTCTCTAGGAGTATTGGAAAGCTTACTACCGTAAAACTAAAGCAGAGCAGCGTTGAAGTCCTCATGGAGATGCTGCATGCCTCCCGTTTTGTAAGGCTATTCAGGGCCTTACTTCGAGGCAAGTGCTCCCCTTGACTTTCACTTTAGTTATAGAGCAGAGCAGGGTGAGCTTCCAACTAGGAACTGGAAGCACAAGGTTTCTTTCGGGAAAACTCATTTTCCTCGCAGAAGCAGGCAGGCAGTGACTAAATCCCTGGCAACAACAATGCTTCTCAGGTATCTTCGAGGCCGCATGAACGGAGCTTTCCTAATGAGAAAACAAGCCTTGTGCCATCAGTCTCCAATTTCCAGGTTGACACGCAGCATACACGGAGGACCAGAGCTTCCTGGCTCTCTGCGGTGTTCTGTTACCGAAACGGGTGCTGAAGGAAGGTTCCTAGGAGTCTTGGAAAGCTTACTACCGCTAAACTAAAGAAGAACAGCGATGAAGGCCTCATGGAACTGCTGCATGCCTCCCGCTTTGCAAGGATAATCAGGGCCTTACTTGGAGGTTGGTGCTCACGTTGACTCTCACTTTTGGTATAGAGGAGCGCAGGTGGAGCTTCCAACTTGGAACTGGAAGCACAAAGTTTCTTTCCAGAAAACTCATTTTCTTCTCTGAGCCATGCCGGCAGTAACTAAAAGCACCGTAACAACAGTGCTTTTCTGGTAGCTTGGAGACTGCATGAGTGGAGCTTTCAAAATGGGAAAGCAAGATCTGTGCCTCAGTCTCACATTTCCTGACTGACATGCAGCATAAGGACATGTTGATGTTAACAAGTCAAAACAGATTCACGATACCCAGTGGGGCTTTCCCTGATTCAACTTTTTTCTACGACAGCTTATCTGCCTGCAGCCAAGTGCCTAAACAAAGGATGCGTGAGGGAGACAGGTGCCTGTGCTTCTTCCAAAGACCTGCAGTGTTACACCAAGAACAGTGCTTAAATTGTACTTGGATGCAAGCCGACCAGCTCCTTCAGGATGCGTGACTCTAAGTGCAAAAGGTGAAAAGGAATTCGAAGCAGAGTGTTTTTCTCAATAGAGTTCAGCTAGGGGAATGAGGTTACATCCATTGCATGGAGGACAGTCTAGAAGTGTGTTCCTGAATCCTGTGTAGAGCTGAGGTCATCTGGCTCTCCCAGGGAGGAGTGCAGTGTGTTGCCTTTCTCTAGCCAACACTGAGGTGTTCCAAAAGGCCTACGGGGCAGAAGTTGCTTAGCTGGCCATGAGCTTCTTGGCTCTACTCAGTATACTGGTACTGAAACGGTTTCTAAAGCAAGGTCCCTAGGAGTCTGGAAAAGCTTACTACGGTGAAACTAAAGCAGAACAGTGAAGAAGGCCTCATGGAGCTGCTCCATGCCTCCCGTTTGGCAAGGCAAATCAGGGCCTTCCTTCGAGGCTAGGGCTCACGTTGACTTTGACTTTAGGTATAGAGCAGAGCAGGGTGAGCTTCCAACTAGGAACTGGAAGCACAGGGTTTCTTATGGGATAACTCAATATCTTCTCAGAAACATGCCGGCAGTGACTACAACTCTGGCAACAGCAATGCTTTTCAGGTATATTCGAGGCCACATGAACGGAGCTTTCATAATGGGCAAACAGGCCTTGTGCCATCAGTCTCCAATTTCTAGGTTGACACGCAGCATACTCGCTGAACCAGGGCTTCCTGGCTCTAGGCAATTTTCTGATATCGAAACGGGTGCTGAAGCAGGGTCTTTAGGAGTCTTGGAAAGCTTACTACCGTTAAATTAAAGCAGAACTGCGTTGAAAGCCTCAAAGAACTGCTGCATGCCTCCCGTTTTGTAAGGATATTCAGGGCCTTACATAGAGGCTGGCGCTCCCATGACTTTAACTTTAGTTACAGTGCAGAGCAAGGGGAGCTTCCAACTAGGAACTGGAAGCAGAAGGTTTCTTATGGGAAAACTCAATATCTTATCAGAACTATGCATGCAGTGACTAAAACCCCGGCAACAACAAAGCCTTTCAGGAATCTTCGAGGCCGCATAAACGGTGCTTTCATAATGGGCAAAGAAGCCTTGTGCCATCAGTCTTCAATATGTAAGTTGATACGCAGCATTCACGGAGGACGAAAGCTTCCTGGCTCTAGGCAGTTTTCTGATACCGAAACGGGTGCTGAAGCCAGGTCTCTAGGAGTATTGGAAAGCTTACTACCGTAAAACTAAAGCAGAGCAGCGTTGAAGTCCTCATGGAGATGCTGCATGCCTCCCGTTTTGTAAGGCTATTCAGGGCCTTACTTCGAGGCAAGTGCTCCCCTTGACTTTCACTTTAGTTATAGAGCAGAGCAGGGTGAGCTTCCAACTAGGAACTGGAAGCACAAGGTTTCTTTCGGGAAAACTCATTTTCCTCGCAGAAGCAGGCAGGCAGTGACTAAATCCCTGGCAACAACAATGCTTCTCAGGTATCTTCGAGGCCGCATGAACGGAGCTTTCCTAATGAGAAAACAAGCCTTGTGCCATCAGTCTCCAATTTCCAGGTTGACACGCAGCATACACGGAGGACCAGAGCTTCCTGGCTCTCTGCGGTGTTCTGTTACCGAAACGGGTGCTGAAGGAAGGTTCCTAGGAGTCTTGGAAAGCTTACTACCGCTAAACTAAAGAAGAACAGCGATG
The DNA here is from genome assembly GCF_965194825.1 of Balaenoptera physalus. Classification (NCBI taxonomy): domain Eukaryota; kingdom Metazoa; phylum Chordata; class Mammalia; order Artiodactyla; family Balaenopteridae; genus Balaenoptera; species Balaenoptera physalus. The sequence goes on along the minus strand of NC_138899.1, from coordinate 45,237,606 downwards.
AAGGCCTCATGGAACTGCTGCATGCCTCCCGCTTTGCAAGGATAATCAGGGCCTTACTTGGAGGTTGGTGCTCACGTTGACTCTCACTTTTGGTATAGAGGAGCGCAGGTGGAGCTTCCAACTTGGAACTGGAAGCACAAAGTTTCTTTCCAGAAAACTCATTTTCTTCTCTGAGCCATGCCGGCAGTAACTAAAAGCACCGTAACAACAGTGCTTTTCTGGTAGCTTGGAGACTGCATGAGTGGAACTTTCAAAATGGGAAAGCAAGATCTGTGCCTCAGTCTCACATTTCCTGACTGACATGCAGCATAAGGACATGTTGATGTTAACAAGTCAAAACAGATTCACGATACCCAGTGGGGCTTTCCCTGATTCAACTTTTTTCTACGACAGCTTATCTGCCTGCAGCCAAGTGCCTAAACAAAGGATGCGTGAGGGAGACAGGTGCCTGTGCTTCTTCCAAAGACCTGCAGTGTTACACCAAGAACAGTGCTTAAATTGTACTTGGATGCAAGCCGACCAGCTCCTTCAGGATGCGTGACTGTAAGTGCAAAAGGTGAAAAGGAATTCGAAGCAGAGTGTTTTTCTCAATAGAGTTCAGCTAGGGGAATGAGGTTACATCCATTGCATGGAGGACAGTCTAGAAGTGTGTTCCTGAATCCTGTGTAGAGCTGAGGTCATCTGGCTCTCCCAGGGAGGAGTGCAGTGTGTTGCCTTTCTCTAGCCAACACTGAGGTGTTCCAAAAGGCCTACGGGGCAGAAGTTGCTTAGCTGGCCATGAGCTTCTTGGCTCTACTCAGTATACTGGTACTGAAACGGTTTCTAAAGCAAGGTCCCTAGGAGTCTGGAAAAGCTTACTACGGTGAAACTAAAGCAGAACAGTGAAGAAGGCCTCATGAAGCTGCTCCATGCCTCCCGTTTGGCAAGGCAAATCAGGGCCTTCCTTCGAGGCTAGGGCTCACGTTGACTTTGACTTTAGGTATAGAGCAGAGCAGGGTGAGCTTCCAACTAGGAACTGGAAGCACAGGGTTTCTTATGGGATAACTCAATATCTTCTCAGAAACATGCCGGCAGTGACTACAACTCTGGCAACAGCAATGCTTTTCAGGTATATTCGAGGCCACATGAACGGAGCTTTCATAATGGGCAAACAGGCCTTGTGCCCCAGTCTCCAATTTCTAGGTTGACACGCAGCATACTCGCTGAACCAGGGCTTCCTGGCTCTAGGCAATTTTCTGATATCGAAACGGGTGCTGAAGCAGGGTCTTTAGGAGTCTTGGAAAGCTTACTACCGTTAAACTAAAGCAGAACAGCGTTGAAAGCCTCAGGGAACTGCTGCATGCCTCCCGTTTTGTAAGGATATTCAGGGCCTTACACAGAGGCTGGCGCTCACTTGACTTTAACTTTAGTTACAGTGCAGAGCAAGGGGAGCTTCCAACTAGGAACTGGAAGCACAAGGTTTCTTATGGGAAAACTCAATAGCTTATCAGAACTCTGCATGCAGTGACTAAAACCCCGGCAACAACAAAGCCTTTCAGGAATCTTCGAGGCCGCATAAACGGTGCTTTCATAATGGGCAAAGAAGCCTTGTGCCATCAGTCTTCAATATGTAAGTTGATACGCAGCATTCACGGAGGACGAAAGCTTCCTGGCTCTAGGCAGTTTTCTGATACCGAAACGGGTGCTGAAGCCAGGTCTCTAGGAGTATTGGAAAGCTTACTACCGTAAAACTAAAGCAGAGCAGCGTTGAAGTCCTCATGGAGATGCTGCATGCCTCCCGTTTTGTAAGGCTATTCAGGGCCTTACTTCGAGGCAAGTGCTCCCCTTGACTTTCACTTTAGTTATAGAGCAGAGCAGGGTGAGCTTCCAACTAGGAACTGGAAGCACAAGGTTTCTTTCGGGAAAACTCATTTTCCTCGCAGAAGCAGGCAGGCAGTGACTAAATCCCTGGCAACAACAATGCTTCTCAGGTATCTTCGAGGCCGCATGAACGGAGCTTTCCTAATGAGAAAACAAGCCTTGTGCCATCAGTCTCCAATTTCCAGGTTGACACGCAGCATACACGGAGGACCAGAGCTTCCTGGCTCTCTGCGGTGTTCTGTTACCGAAACGGGTGCTGAAGGAAGGTTCCTAGGAGTCTTGGAAAGCTTACTACCGCTAAACTAAAGAAGAACAGCGATGAAGGCCTCATGGAACTGCTGCATGCCTCCCGCTTTGCAAGGATAATCAGGGCCTTACTTGGAGGTTGGTGCTCACGTTGACTCTCACTTTTGGTATAGAGGAGCGCAGGTGGAGCTTCCAACTTGGAACTGGAAGCACAAAGTTTCTTTCCAGAAAACTCATTTTCTTCTCTGAGCCATGCCGGCAGTAACTAAAAGCACCGTAACAACAGTGCTTTTCTGGTAGCTTGGAGACTGCATGAGTGGAGCTTTCAAAATGGGAAAGCAAGATCTGTGCCTCAGTCTCACATTTCCTGACTGACATGCAGCATAAGGACATGTTGATGTTAACAAGTCAAAACAGATTCACGATACCCAGTGGGGCTTTCCCTGATTCAACTTTTTTCTACGACAGCTTATCTGCCTGCAGCCAAGTGCCTAAACAAAGGATGCGTGAGGGAGACAGGTGCCTGTGCTTCTTCCAAAGACCTGCAGTGTTACACCAAGAACAGTGCTTAAATTGTACTTGGATGCAAGCCGACCAGCTCCTTCAGGATGCGTGACTCTAAGTGCAAAAGGTGAAAAGGAATTCGAAGCAGAGTGTTTTTCTCAATAGAGTTCAGCTAGGGGAATGAGGTTACATCCATTGCATGGAGGACAGTCTAGAAGTGTGTTCCTGAATCCTGTGTAGAGCTGAGGTCATCTGGCTCTCCCAGGGAGGAGTGCAGTGTGTTGCCTTTCTCTAGCCAACACTGAGGTGTTCCAAAAGGCCTACGGGGCAGAAGTTGCTTAGCTGGCCATGAGCTTCTTGGCTCTACTCAGTATACTGGTACTGAAACGGTTTCTAAAGCAAGGTCCCTAGGAGTCTGGAAAAGCTTACTACGGTGAAACTAAAGCAGAACAGTGAAGAAGGCCTCATGGAGCTGCTCCATGCCTCCCGTTTGGCAAGGCAAATCAGGGCCTTCCTTCGAGGCTAGGGCTCACGTTGACTTTGACTTTAGGTATAGAGCAGAGCAGGGTGAGCTTCCAACTAGGAACTGGAAGCACAGGGTTTCTTATGGGATAACTCAATATCTTCTCAGAAACATGCCGGCAGTGACTACAACTCTGGCAACAGCAATGCTTTTCAGGTATATTCGAGGCCACATGAACGGAGCTTTCATAATGGGCAAACAGGCCTTGTGCCATCAGTCTCCAATTTCTAGGTTGACACGCAGCATACTCGCTGAACCAGGGCTTCCTGGCTCTAGGCAATTTTCTGATATCGAAACGGGTGCTGAAGCAGGGTCTTTAGGAGTCTTGGAAAGCTTACTACCGTTAAATTAAAGCAGAACTGCGTTGAAAGCCTCAAAGAACTGCTGCATGCCTCCCGTTTTGTAAGGATATTCAGGGCCTTACATAGAGGCTGGCGCTCCCATGACTTTAACTTTAGTTACAGTGCAGAGCAAGGGGAGCTTCCAACTAGGAACTGGAAGCAGAAGGTTTCTTATGGGAAAACTCAATATCTTATCAGAACTATGCATGCAGTGACTAAAACCCCGGCAACAACAAAGCCTTTCAGGAATCTTCGAGGCCGCATAAACGGTGCTTTCATAATGGGCAAAGAAGCCTTGTGCCATCAGTCTTCAATATGTAAGTTGATACGCAGCATTCACGGAGGACGAAAGCTTCCTGGCTCTAGGCAGTTTTCTGATACCGAAACGGGTGCTGAAGCCAGGTCTCTAGGAGTATTGGAAAGCTTACTACCGTAAAACTAAAGCAGAGCAGCGTTGAAGTCCTCATGGAGATGCTGCATGCCTCCCGTTTTGTAAGGCTATTCAGGGCCTTACTTCGAGGCAAGTGCTCCCCTTGACTTTCACTTTAGTTATAGAGCAGAGCAGGGTGAGCTTCCAACTAGGAACTGGAAGCACAAGGTTTCTTTCGGGAAAACTCATTTTCCTCGCAGAAGCAGGCAGGCAGTGACTAAATCCCTGGCAACAACAATGCTTCTCAGGTATCTTCGAGGCCGCATGAACGGAGCTTTCCTAATGAGAAAACAAGCCTTGTGCCATCAGTCTCCAATTTCCAGGTTGACACGCAGCATACACGGAGGACCAGAGCTTCCTGGCTCTCTGCGGTGTTCTGTTACCGAAACGGGTGCTGAAGGAAGGTTCCTAGGAGTCTTGGAAAGCTTACTACCGCTAAACTAAAGAAGAACAGCGATGAAGGCCTCATGGAACTGCTGCATGCCTCCCGCTTTGCAAGGATAATCAGGGCCTTACTTGGAGGTTGGTGCTCACGTTGACTCTCACTTTTGGTATAGAGGAGCGCAGGTGGAGCTTCCAACTTGGAACTGGAAGCACAAAGTTTCTTTCCAGAAAACTCATTTTCTTCTCTGAGCCATGCCGGCAGTAACTAAAAGCACCGTAACAACAGTGCTTTTCTGGTAGCTTGGAGACTGCATGAGTGGAACTTTCAAAATGGGAAAGCAAGATCTGTGCCTCAGTCTCACATTTCCTGACTGACATGCAGCATAAGGACATGTTGATGTTAACAAGTCAAAACAGATTCACGATACCCAGTGGGGCTTTCCCTGATTCAACTTTTTTCTACGACAGCTTATCTGCCTGCAGCCAAGTGCCTAAACAAAGGATGCGTGAGGGAGACAGGTGCCTGTGCTTCTTCCAAAGACCTGCAGTGTTACACCAAGAACAGTGCTTAAATTGTACTTGGATGCAAGCCGACCAGCTCCTTCAGGATGCGTGACTGTAAGTGCAAAAGGTGAAAAGGAATTCGAAGCAGAGTGTTTTTCTCAATAGAGTTCAGCTAGGGGAATGAGGTTACATCCATTGCATGGAGGACAGTCTAGAAGTGTGTTCCTGAATCCTGTGTAGAGCTGAGGTCATCTGGCTCTCCCAGGGAGGAGTGCAGTGTGTTGCCTTTCTCTAGCCAACACTGAGGTGTTCCAAAAGGCCTACGGGGCAGAAGTTGCTTAGCTGGCCATGAGCTTCTTGGCTCTACTCAGTATACTGGTACTGAAACGGTTTCTAAAGCAAGGTCCCTAGGAGTCTGGAAAAGCTTACTACGGTGAAACTAAAGCAGAACAGTGAAGAAGGCCTCATGAAGCTGCTCCATGCCTCCCGTTTGGCAAGGCAAATCAGGGCCTTCCTTCGAGGCTAGGGCTCACGTTGACTTTGACTTTAGGTATAGAGCAGAGCAGGGTGAGCTTCCAACTAGGAACTGGAAGCACAGGGTTTCTTATGGGATAACTCAATATCTTCTCAGAAACATGCCGGCAGTGACTACAACTCTGGCAACAGCAATGCTTTTCAGGTATATTCGAGGCCACATGAACGGAGCTTTCATAATGGGCAAACAGGCCTTGTGCCCCAGTCTCCAATTTCTAGGTTGACACGCAGCATACTCGCTGAACCAGGGCTTCCTGGCTCTAGGCAATTTTCTGATATCGAAACGGGTGCTGAAGCAGGGTCTTTAGGAGTCTTGGAAAGCTTACTACCGTTAAACTAAAGCAGAACAGCGTTGAAAGCCTCAGGGAACTGCTGCATGCCTCCCGTTTTGTAAGGATATTCAGGGCCTTACACAGAGGCTGGCGCTCACTTGACTTTAACTTTAGTTACAGTGCAGAGCAAGGGGAGCTTCCAACTAGGAACTGGAAGCACAAGGTTTCTTATGGGAAAACTCAATAGCTTATCAGAACTCTGCATGCAGTGACTAAAACCCCGGCAACAACAAAGCCTTTCAGGAATCTTCGAGGCCGCATAAACGGTGCTTTCATAATGGGCAAAGAAGCCTTGTGCCATCAGTCTTCAATATGTAAGTTGATACGCAGCATTCACGGAGGACGAAAGCTTCCTGGCTCTAGGCAGTTTTCTGATACCGAAACGGGTGCTGAAGCCAGGTCTCTAGGAGTATTGGAAAGCTTACTACCGTAAAACTAAAGCAGAGCAGCGTTGAAGTCCTCATGGAGATGCTGCATGCCTCCCGTTTTGTAAGGCTATTCAGGGCCTTACTTCGAGGCAAGTGCTCCCCTTGACTTTCACTTTAGTTATAGAGCAGAGCAGGGTGAGCTTCCAACTAGGAACTGGAAGCACAAGGTTTCTTTCGGGAAAACTCATTTTCCTCGCAGAAGCAGGCAGGCAGTGACTAAATCCCTGGCAACAACAATGCTTCTCAGGTATCTTCGAGGCCGCATGAACGGAGCTTTCCTAATGAGAAAACAAGCCTTGTGCCATCAGTCTCCAATTTCCAGGTTGACACGCAGCATACACGGAGGACCAGAGCTTCCTGGCTCTCTGCGGTGTTCTGTTACCGAAACGGGTGCTGAAGGAAGGTTCCTAGGAGTCTTGGAAAGCTTACTACCGCTAAACTAAAGAAGAACAGCGATGAAGGCCTCATGGAACTGCTGCATGCCTCCCGCTTTGCAAGGATAATCAGGGCCTTACTTGGAGGTTGGTGCTCACGTTGACTCTCACTTTTGGTATAGAGGAGCGCAGGTGGAGCTTCCAACTTGGAACTGGAAGCACAAAGTTTCTTTCCAGAAAACTCATTTTCTTCTCTGAGCCATGCCGGCAGTAACTAAAAGCACCGTAACAACAGTGCTTTTCTGGTAGCTTGGAGACTGCATGAGTGGAGCTTTCAAAATGGGAAAGCAAGATCTGTGCCTCAGTCTCACATTTCCTGACTGACATGCAGCATAAGGACATGTTGATGTTAACAAGTCAAAACAGATTCACGATACCCAGTGGGGCTTTCCCTGATTCAACTTTTTTCTACGACAGCTTATCTGCCTGCAGCCAAGTGCCTAAACAAAGGATGCGTGAGGGAGACAGGTGCCTGTGCTTCTTCCAAAGACCTGCAGTGTTACACCAAGAACAGTGCTTAAATTGTACTTGGATGCAAGCCGACCAGCTCCTTCAGGATGCGTGACTCTAAGTGTAAAAGGTGAAAAGGCATTCGAAGCAGAGTGTTTTTCTCAATAGAGTTCAGCTAGGGGAATGAGGTTACATCCATTGCATGGAGGACAGTCTAGAAGTGTGTTCCTGAATCCTGTGTAGAGCAGAGGTCATCTGGCTCTCCCAGGGAGGAGTGCATTGTGTTGCCTTTCTCTAGCCAACACTGAGGTGTTCCAAAAGGCCTACGGGGCAGAAGTTGCTTAGCTGGCCATGAGCTTCTTGGCTCTACTCAGTATACTGGTACTGAAACGGTTTCTAAAGCAAGGTCCCTAGGAGTCTGGAAAAGCTTACTACGGTGAAACTAAAGCAGAACAGTGAAGAAGGCCTCATGGAGCTGCTCCATGCCTCCCGTTTGGCAAGGCAAATCAGGGCCTTCCTTCGAGGCTAGGGCTCACGTTGACTTTGACTTTAGGTATAGAGCAGAGCAGGGTGAGCTTCCAACTATGAACTGGAAGCACAGGGTTTCTTACGGGATAACTCAATATCTTCTCAGAAACATGCCGGCAGTGACTACAACTCTGGCAACAGCAATGCTTTTCAGGTATATTCGCGGCCACATGAACGGAGCTTTCATAATGGGCAAACAGGCCTTGTGCCCCAGTCTCCAATTTCTAGGTTGACACGCAGCATACTCGCTGAACCAGGGCTTCCTGGCTCTAGGCAATTTTCTGATATCGAAACGGGTGCTGAAGCAGGGTCTTTAGGAGTCTTGGAAAGCTTACTACCGTTAAACTAAAGCAGAACAGCGTTGAAAGCCTCAGGGAACTGCTGCATGCCTCCCGTTTTGTAAGGATATTCAGGGCCTTACACAGAGGCTGGCGCTCCCTTGACTTTAACTTTAGTTACAGTGCAGAGCAAGGGGAGCTTCCAACTAGGAACTGGAAGCAGAAGGTTTCTTATGGGAAAACTCAATAGCTTATCAGAACTATGCATGCAGTGACTAAAACCCCGGCAACAACAAAGCCTTTCAGGAATCTTCGAGGCCGCATAAACGGTGCTTTTATAATGGGCAAACAAGCCTTGTGCCATCAGTCTTCAATATGTAAGTTGATACGCAGCATTCACGAAGGACGAAAGCTTCCTGGCTCTAGGCAGTTTTCTGATACCGAAACGGGTGCTGAAGCCAGGTCTCTAGGAGTATTGGAAAGCTTACTACCGTAAAACTAAAGCAGAGCAGCGTTGAAGTCCTCATGGAGATGCTGCATGCCTCCCGTTTTGTAAGGCTATTCAGGGCCTTACTTCGAGGCAAGTGCTCCCCTTGACTTTCACTTTAGTTATAGAGCAGAGCAGGGTGAGCTTCCAACTAGGAACTGGAAGCACAAGGTTTCTTTCGGGAAAACTCATTTTCCTCCCACAAGCAGGCAGGCAGTGACTAAATCCCTGGCAACAACAATGCTTTTCAGGTATCTTCGAGGCCGCATGAACGGAGCTTTCCTAATGAGAAAACAAACCTTGTGCCATCAGTCTCCAATTTCCAGGTTGACACGCAGCATACACGGAGAACCAGAGCTTCCTGGCTCTCTGCGGTGTTCTGTTACCAAAACGGGGGATGAAGGAAGGTTCCTAGGAGTCTTGGAAAGCTTACTACCGCTAAACTAAAGAAGAACAGCGATGAAGGCCTCATGGAACTGCTGCATGCCTCCCGCTTTGCAAGGATAATCAGGGCCTTACTTGGAGGTTGGTGCTCACGTTGACTCTCACTTTTGGTATAGAGGAGCACAGGTTGAGCTTCCAACTTGGAACTGGAAGCACAAAGTTTCTTTCCAGAAAACTCATTTTCTTCTCTGAGCCATGCCGGCAGTAACTAAAAGCACCGTAACAACAGTGCTTTTCTGGTAGCTTGGAGACTGCATGAGTGGAGCTTTCAAAATGGGAAAGCAAGATCTGTGTCTCACTCTCACATTTCCTGACTGACATGCAGCATAAGGACATGTTGATGTTAACAAGTCAAAACAGATTCACGATACCCAGTGGGGCTTTCCCTGATTCAACTTTTTTCTACGACAGCTTATCTGCCTGCAGCCAAGTGCCTAAACAAAGGATGCGTGAGGGAGACAGGTGCCTGTGCTTCTTCCAAAGACCTGCAGTGTTACACCAAGAACAGTGCTTAAATTGTACTTGGATGCAAGCCGACCAGCTCCTTCAGGATGCGTGACTCTAAGTGTAAAAGGTGAAAAGGGATTCGAAGCAGAGTGTTTTTCTCAATAGAGTTCAGCTAGGGGAATGAGGTTACATCCATTGCATGGAGGACAGTCTAGAAGTGTGTTCCTGAATCCTGTGTAGAGCAGAGGTCATCTGGCTCTCCCAGGGAGGAGTGCATTGTGTTGCCTTTCTCTAGCCAACACTGAGGTGTTCCAAAAGGCCTACGGGGCAGAAGTTGCTTAGCTGGCCATGAGCTTCTTGGCTCTACTCAGTATACTGGTACTGAAACGGTTTCTAAAGCAAGGTCCCTAGGAGTCTGGAAAAGCTTACTACGGTGAAACTAAAGCAGAACAGTGAAGAAGGCCTCATGGAGCTGCTCCATGCCTCCCGTTTGGCAAGGCAAATCAGGGCCTTCCTTCGAGGCTAGGGCTCACGTTGACTTTGACTTTAGGTATAGAGCAGAGCAGGGTGAGCTTCCAACTATGAACTGGAAGCACAGGGTTTCTTACGGGATAACTCAATATCTTCTCAGAAACATGCCGGCAGTGACTACAACTCTGGCAACAGCAATGCTTTTCAGGTATATTCGCGGCCACATGAACGGAGCTTTCATAATGGGCAAACAGGCCTTGTGCCCCAGTCTCCAATTTCTAGGTTGACACGCAGCATACTCGCTGAACCAGGGCTTCCTGGCTCTAGGCAATTTTCTGATATCGAAACGGGTGCTGAAGCAGGGTCTTTAGGAGTCTTGGAAAGCTTACTACCGTTAAACTAAAGCAGAACAGCGTTGAAAGCCTCAGGGAACTGCTGCATGCCTCCCGTTTTGTAAGGATATTCAGGGCCTTACACAGAGGCTGGCGCTCACTTGACTTTAACTTTAGTTACAGTGCAGAGCAAGGGGAGCTTCCAACTAGGAACTGGAAGCACAAGGTTTCTTATGGGAAAACTCAATAGCTTATCAGAACTATGCATGCAGTGACTAAAACCCCGGCAACAACAAAGCCTTTCAGGAATCTTCGAGGCCGCATAAACGGTGCTTTCATAATGGGCAAACAAGCCTTGTGCCATCAGTCTTCAATATGTAAGTTGATACGCAGCATTCACTCAGGACGAAAGCTTCCTGGCTCTAGGCAGTTTTCTGATACCGAAACGGGTGCTGAAGCCAGGTCTCTAGGAGTATTGGAAAGCTTACTACCGTAAAACTAAAGCAGAGCAGCGTTGAAGTCCTCATGGAGATGCTGCATGCCTCCCGTTTTGTAAGGCTATTCAGGGCCTTACTTCGAGGCAAGTGCTCCCCTTGACTTTCACTTTAGTTATAGAGCAGAGCAGGGTGAGCTTCCAACTAGGAACTGGAAGCACAAGGTTTCTTTCGGGGAAACTCATTTTCCTCGCAGAAGTAGGCAGGCAGTGACTAAATCCCTGGCAACAACAATGCTTCTCAGGTATCTTCGAGGCGGCATGAACGGAGCTTTCCTAATGAGAAAACAAGCCTTGTGCCATCAGTCTCCAATTTCCAGGTTGACACGCAGCATACACGGAGGACCAGAGCTTCCTGGCTCTCTGCGGTGTTCTGTTACCGAAACGGGTGCTGAAGGAAGGTTCCTAGGAGTCTTGGAAAGCTTACTACCGCTAAACTAAAGAAGAACAGCGATGAAGGCCTCATGGAACTGCTGCATGCCTCCCGCTTTGCAAGGATAATCAGGGCCTTACTTGGAGGTTGGTGCTCACGTTGACTCTCACTTTTGGTATAGAGGAGCGCAGGTGGAGCTTCCAACTTGGAACTGGAAGCACAAAGTTTCTTTCCAGAAAACTCATTTTCTTCTCTGAGCCATGCCGGCAGTAACTAAAAGCACCGTAACAACAGTGCTTTTCTGGTAGCTTGGAGACTGCATGAGTGGAGCTTTCAAAATGGGAAAGCAAGATCTGTGCCTCAGTCTCACATTTCCTGACTGACATGCAGCATAAGGACATGTTGATGTTAACAAGTCAAAACAGATTCACGATACCCAGTGGGGCTTTCCCTGATTCAACTTTTTTCTACGACAGCTTATCTGCCTGCAGCCAAGTGCCTAAACAAAGGATGCGTGAGGGAGACAGGTGCCTGTGCTTCTTCCAAAGACCTGCAGTGTTACACCAAGAACAGTGCTTAAATTGTACTTGGATGCAAGCCGACCAGCTCCTTCAGGATGCGTGACTCTAAGTGTAAAAGGTGAAAAGGGATTCGAAGCAGAGTGTTTTTCTCAATAGAGTTCAGCTAGGGGAATGAGGTTACATCCATTGCATGGAGGACAGTCTAGAAGTGTGTTCCTGAATCCTGTGTAGAGCTGAGGTCATCTGGCTCTCCCAGGGAGGAGTGCAGTGTGTTGCCTTTCTCTAGCCAACACTGAGGTGTTCCAAAAGGCCTACGGGGCAGAAGTTGCTTAGCTGGCCATGAGCTTCTTGGCTCTACTCAGTATACTGGTACTGAAACGGTTTCTAAAGCAAGGTCCCTAGGAGTCTGGAAAAGCTTACTACGGTGAAACTAAAGCAGAACAGTGAAGAAGGCCTCATGGAGCTGCTCCATGCCTCCCGTTTGGCAAGGCAAATCAGGGCCTTCCTTCGAGGCTAGGGCTCACGTTGACTTTGACTTTAGGTATAGAGCAGAGCAGGGTGAGCTACCAACTAGGAACTGGAAGCACAGGGTTTCTTATGGTATAACTCAATATCTTCTCAGAAACATGCCGGCAGTGACTACAACTCTGGCAACAGCAATGCTTTTCAGGTATATTCGAGGCCACATGAACGGAGCTTTCATAATGGGCAAACAGGCCTTGTGCCATCAGTCTCCAATTTCTAGGTTGACACGCAGCATACTCGCTGAACCAGGGCTTCCTGGCTCTAGGCAATTTTCTGATATCGAAACGGGTGCTGAAGCAGGGTCTTTAGGAGTCTTGGAAAGCTTACTACCGTTAAATTAAAGCAGAACTGCGTTGAAAGCCTCAAAGAACTGCTGCATGCCTCCCGTTTTGTAAGGATATTCAGGGCATTACATAGAGGCTGGCGCTCCCTTGACTTTAACTTTAGTTACAGTGCAGAGCAAGGGGAGCTTCCAACTAGGAACTGGAAGCAGAAGGTTTCTTATGGGAAAACTCAATAGCTTATCAGAACTATGCATGCAGTGACTAAAACCCCGGCAACAACAAAGCCTTTCAGGAATCTTCGAGGCCGCATAAACGGTGCTTTCATAATGGGCAAAGAAGCCTTGTGCCATCAGTCTTCAATATGTAAGTTGATACGCAGCATTCACGCAGGACGAAAGCTTCCTGGCTCTAGGCAGTTTTCTGATACCGAAACGGGTGCTGAAGCCAGGTCTCTAGGAGTATTGGAAAGCTTACTACCGTAAAACTAAAGCAGAGCAGTGTTGAAGTCCTCATGGAGATGCTGCATGCCTCCCGTTTTGTAAGGCTATTCAGGGCCTTACTTCGAGGCAAGTGCTCCCCTTGACTTTCACTTTAGTTATAGAGCAGAGCAGGGTGAGCTTCCACCTAGGAACTGGAAGCACAAGGTTTCTTTCGGGAAAACTCATTTTCCTCGCAGAAGCAGGCAGGCAGTGACTAAATCCCTGGCAACAACAATGCTTTTCAGGTATCTTCGAGGCCGCATGAACGGAGCTTTCCTAATGAGAAAACAAGCCTTGTGCCATCAGTCTCCAATTTCCAGGTTGACACGCAGCATACACGGAGGACCAGAGCTTCCTGGCTCTCTGCGGTGTTCTGTTACCAAAACGGGTGATGAAGGAAGGTTCCTAGGAGTCTTGGAAAGCTTACTACCGCTAAACTAAAGAAGAACAGCGATGAAGGCCTCATGGAACTGCTGCATGCCTCCCGCTTTGCAAGGATAATCAGGGCCTTACTTGGAGGTTGGTGCTCACGTTGACTCTCACTTTTGGTATAGAGGAGCGCAGGTGGAGCTTCCAACTTGGAACTGGAAGCACAAAGTTTCTTTCCAGAAAACTCATTTTCTTCTCTGAGCCATGCCGGCAGTAACTCAAAGCACCGTAACAACAGTGCTTTTCTGGTAGCTTGGAGACTGCATGAGTGGAGCTTTCAAAATGGGAAAGCAAGATCTGTGCCTCAGTCTCACATTTCCTGACTGACATGCAGCATAAGGACATGTTGATGTTAACAAGTCAAAACAGATTCACGATACCCAGTGGGGCTTTCCCTGATTCAACTTTTTTCTACGACAGCTTATCTGCTTGCAGCCAAGTGCCTAAACAAAGGATGCGTGAGGGAGACAGGTGCCTGTGCTTCTTCCAAAGACCTGCAGTGTTACACCAAGAACAGTGCTTAAATTGTACTTGGATGCAAGCCGACCAGCTCCTTCAGGATGCGTGACTCTATGTGTGAAAGGTGAAAAGGGATTCGAAGCAGAGTTTTTTTCTCAATAGAGTTCAGCTAGGGGAATGAGGTTACATCCATTGCATGGAGGACAGTCTAGAAGTGTGTTCCTGAATCCTGTGTAGAGCTGAGGTCATCTGGCTCTCCCAGGGAGGAGTGCAGTGTGTTGCCTTTCTCTAGCCAACACTGAGGTGTTCCAAAAGGCCTACGGGGCAGAAGTTGCTTAGCTGGCCATGAGCTTCTTGGCTCTACTCAGTATACTGGTACTGAAACGGTTTCTAAAGCAAGGTCCCTAGGAGTCTGGAAAAGCTTACTACGGTGAAACTAAAGCAGAACAGTGAAGAAGGCCTCATGGAGCTGCTCCATGCCTCCCGTTTGGCAAGGCAAATCAGGGCCTTCCTTCGAGGCTAGGGCTCACGTTGACTTTGACTTTAGGTATAGAGCAGAGCAGGGTGAGCTTCCAACTAGGAACTGTAAGCACAGGGTTTCTTATGGGATAACTGAATATCTTCTCAGAAACATGCCGGCAGTGACTACAACTCTGGCAACAGCAATGATTTTCAGGTATATTCGAGGCCACATGAACGGAGCTTTCATAATGGGCAAACAGGCCTTGTGCCATCAGTCTCCAATTTCTAGGTTGACACGCCGCATACTCGCTGAACCAGGGCTTCCTGGCTCTAGGCAATTTTCTGATATCGAAACGGGTGCTGAAGCAGGGTCTTTAGGAGTCTTGGAAAGCTTACTACCGTTAAATTAAAGCAGAACTGCGTTGAAAGCCTCATGGAGATGCTGCATGCCTCCCGTTTTGTAAGGCTATTCAGGGCCTTACTTCGAGGCAAGTGCTCCCCTTGACTTTCACTTTAGTTATAGAGCAGAGCAGGGTGAGCTTCCAACTAGGAACTGGAAGCACAAGGTTTCCTTCGGGAAAACTCATTTTCCTCGCAGAAGCAGGCAGGCAGTGACTAAATCCCTGGCAACAACAATGCTTTTCAGGTATCTTCGAGGCCGCATGAACGGAGCTTTCCTAATGAGAAAACAAGCCTTGTGCCATCAGTCTCCAATTTCCAGGTTGACACGCAGCATACACGGAGGACCAGAGCTTCCTGGCTCTCTGCGGTGTTCTGTTACCAAAACGGGGGATGAAGGAAGGTTCCTAGGAGTCTTGGAAAGCTTACTACCGCTAAACTAAAGAAGAACAGCGATGAAGGCCTCATGGAACTGCTGCATGCCTCCCGCTTTGCAAGGATAATCAGGGCCTTACTTGGAGGTTGGTGCTCACGTTGACTCTCACTTTTGGTATAGAGGAGCACAGGTTGAGCTTCCAACTTGGAACTGGAAGCACAAAGTTTCTTTCCAGAAAACTCATTTTCTTCTCTGAGCCATGCCGGCAGTAACTAAAAGCACCGTAACAACAGTGCTTTTCTGGTAGCTTGGAGACTGCATGAGTGGAGCTTTCAAAATGGGAAAGCAAGATCTGTGCCTCAGTCTCACATTTCCTGACTGACATGCAGCATAAGGACATGTTGATGTTAACAAGTCAAAACAGATTCACGATACCCAGTGGGGCTTTCCCTGATTCAACTTTTTTCTACGACAGCTTATCTGCCTGCAGCCAAGTGCCTAAACAAAGGATGCGTGAGGGAGACAGGTGCCTGTGCTTCTTCCAAAGACCTGCAGTGTTACACCAAGAACAGTGCTTAAATTGTACTTGGATGCAAGCCGACCAGCTCCTTCAGGATGCGTGACTCTAAGTGTAAAAGGTGAAAAGGGATTCGAAGCAGAGTGTTTTTCTCAATAGAGTTCAGCTAGGGGAATGAGGTTACATCCATTGCATGGAGGACAGTCTAGAAGTGTGTTCCTGAATCCTGTGTAGAGCTGAGGTCATCTGGCTCTCCCAGGGAGGAGTGCAGTGTGTTGCCTTTCTCTAGCCAACACTGAGGTGTTCCAAAAGGCCTACGGGGCAGAAGTTGCTTAGCTGGCCATGAGCTTCTTGGCTCTACTCAGTATACTGGTACTGAAACGGTTTCTAAAGCAAGGTCCCTAGGAGTCTGGAAAAGCTTACTACGGTGAAACTAAAGCAGAACAGTGAAGAAGGCCTCATGGAGCTGCTCCATGCCTCCCGTTTGGCAAGGCAAATCAGGGCCTTCCTTCGAGGCTAGGGCTCACGTTGACTTTGACTTTAGGTATAGAGCAGAGCAGGGTGAGCTACCAACTAGGAACTGGAAGCACAGGGTTTCTTATGGTATAACTCAATATCTTCTCAGAAACATGCCGGCAGTGACTACAACTCTGGCAACAGCAATGCTTTTCAGGTATATTCGAGGCCACATGAACGGAGCTTTCATAATGGGCAAACAGGCCTTGTGCCATCAGTCTCCAATTTCTAGGTTGACACGCAGCATACTCGCTGAACCAGGGCTTCCTGGCTCTAGGCAATTTTCTGATATCGAAACGGGTGCTGAAGCAGGGTCTTTAGGAGTCTTGGAAAGCTTACTACCGTTAAATTAAAGCAGAACTGCGTTGAAAGCCTCAAAGAACTGCTGCATGCCTCCCGTTTTGTAAGGATATTCAGGGCATTACATAGAGGCTGGCGCTCCCTTGACTTTAACTTTAGTTACAGTGCAGAGCAAGGGGAGCTTCCAACTAGGAACTGGAAGCAGAAGGTTTCTTATGGGAAAACTCAATATCTTATCAGAACTATGCATGCAGTGACTAAAACCCCGGCAACAACAAAGCCTTTCAGGAATCTTCGAGGCCGCATAAACGGTGCTTTCATAATGGGCAAAGAAGCCTTGTGCCATCAGTCTTCAATATGTAAGTTGATACGCAGCATTCACGCAGGACGAAAGCTTCCTGGCTCTAGGCAGTTTTCTGATACCGAAACGGGTGCTGAAGCCAGGTCTCTAGGAGTATTGGAAAGCTTACTACCGTAAAACTAAAGCAGAGCAGTGTTGAAGTCCTCATGGAGATGCTGCATGCCTCCCGTTTTGTAAGGCTATTCAGGGCCTTACTTCGAGGCAAGTGCTCCCCTTGACTTTCACTTTAGTTATAGAGCAGAGCAGGGTGAGCTTCCACCTAGGAACTGGAAGCACAAGGTTTCTTTCGGGAAAACTCATTTTCCTCGCAGAAGCAGGCAGGCAGTGACTAAATCCCTGGCAACAACAATGCTTTTCAGGTATCTTCGAGGCCGCATGAACGGAGCTTTCCTAATGAGAAAACAAGCCTTGTGCCATCAGTCTCCAATTTCCAGGTTGACACGCAGCATACACGGAGGACCAGAGCTTCCTGGCTCTCTGCGGTGTTCTGTTACCAAAACGGGTGATGAAGGAAGGTTCCTAGGAGTCTTGGAAAGCTTACTACCGCTAAACTAAAGAAGAACAGCGATGAAGGCCTCATGGAACTGCTGCATGCCTCCCGCTTTGCAAGGATAATCAGGGCCTTACTTGGAGGTTGGTGCTCACGTTGACTCTCACTTTTGGTATAGAGGAGCGCAGGTGGAGCTTCCAACTTGGAACTGGAAGCACAAAGTTTCTTTCCAGAAAACTCATTTTCTTCTCTGAGCCATGCCGGCAGTAACTCAAAGCACCGTAACAACAGTGCTTTTCTGGTAGCTTGGAGACTGCATGAGTGGAGCTTTCAAAATGGGAAAGCAAGATCTGTGCCTCAGTCTCACATTTCCTGACTGACATGCAGCATAAGGACATGTTGATGTTAACAAGTCAAAACAGATTCACGATACCCAGTGGGGCTTTCCCTGATTCAACTTTTTTCTACGACAGCTTATCTGCTTGCAGCCAAGTGCCTAAACAAAGGATGCGTGAGGGAGACAGGTGCCTGTGCTTCTTCCAAAGACCTGCAGTGTTACACCAAGAACAGTGCTTAAATTGTACTTGGATGCAAGCCGACCAGCTCCTTCAGGATGCGTGACTCTATGTGTGAAAGGTGAAAAGGGATTCGAAGCAGAGTTTTTTTCTCAATAGAGTTCAGCTAGGGGAATGAGGTTACATCCATTGCATGGAGGACAGTCTAGAAGTGTGTTCCTGAATCCTGTGTAGAGCTGAGGTCATCTGGCTCTCCCAGGGAGGAGTGCAGTGTGTTGCCTTTCTCTAGCCAACACTGAGGTGTTCCAAAAGGCCTACGGGGCAGAAGTTGCTTAGCTGGCCATGAGCTTCTTGGCTCTACTCAGTATACTGGTACTGAAACGGTTTCTAAAGCAAGGTCCCTAGGAGTCTGGAAAAGCTTACTACGGTGAAACTAAAGCAGAACAGTGAAGAAGGCCTCATGGAGCTGCTCCATGCCTCCCGTTTGGCAAGGCAAATCAGGGCCTTCCTTCGAGGCTAGGGCTCACGTTGACTTTGACTTTAGGTATAGAGCAGAGCAGGGTGAGCTTCCAACTAGGAACTGTAAGCACAGGGTTTCTTATGGGATAACTGAATATCTTCTCAGAAACATGCCGGCAGTGACTACAACTCTGGCAACAGCAATGATTTTCAGGTATATTCGAGGCCACATGAACGGAGCTTTCATAATGGGCAAACAGGCCTTGTGCCATCAGTCTCCAATTTCTAGGTTGACACGCCGCATACTCGCTGAACCAGGGCTTCCTGGCTCTAGGCAATTTTCTGATATCGAAACGGGTGCTGAAGCAGGGTCTTTAGGAGTCTTGGAAAGCTTACTACCGTTAAATTAAAGCAGAACTGCGTTGAAAGCCTCATGGAGATGCTGCATGCCTCCCGTTTTGTAAGGCTATTCAGGGCCTTACTTCGAGGCAAGTGCTCCCCTTGACTTTCACTTTAGTTATAGAGCAGAGCAGGGTGAGCTTCCAACTAGGAACTGGAAGCACAAGGTTTCTTTCGGGAAAACTCATTTTCCTCGCAGAAGTAGGCAGGCAGTGACTAAATCCCTGGCAACAACAATGCTTCTCAGGTATCTTCGAGGCCGCATGAACGGAGCTTTCCTAATGAGAAAACAAGCCTTGTGCCATCAGTCTCCAATTTCCAGGTTGACACGCAGCATACACGGATGACTAGAGCTTCCTGGCTCTCTGCAGTGTTCTGTTACCGAAACGGGTGCTGAAGGAAGGTTCCTAGGAGTCTTGGAAAGCTTACTACCGCTAAACTAAAGAAGAACAGCGATGAAGGCCTCATGGAACTGCTGCATGCCTCCCGCTTTGCAAGGATAATCAGGGCTTTACTTGGAGGTTGGTGCTCACGTTGACTCTCACTTTTGGTATAGAGGAGCGCAGGTGGAGCTTCCAACTTGGAACTGGAAGCACAAAGTTTCTTTCCAGAAAACTCATTTTCTTCTCTGAGCCATGCCGGCAGTAACTAAAAGCATCGTAACAACAGTGCTTTTCTGGTAGCTTGGAGACTGCATGAGTGGAGCTTTCAAAATGGGAAAGCAAGATCTGTGCCTCAGTCTCACATTTCCTGATTGACATGCAGCATAAGGACATATTGATGTTAACAAGTCAAAAGAGATTCACGATACCCAGTGGGGCTTTCCCTGATTCAACTTTTTTCTACGACAGCTTATCTGCCTGCAGCCAAGTGCCTAAACAAAGGATGCGTGAGGGAGACAGGGTCCTGTCCTTCTTCCAAAGACCTGCAGTGTTACACCAAGAACAGTGCTTAAATTGTACTTGGATGCAAGCCGACCACCTCCTTGAGGATGCGTGACTCTAAGTGCAAAAGGTGAAAAGGGATTCGAAGCAGAGTGTTTTTCTCAATAGAGTTCAGCTAGGGGAATGAGGTTACATCCATTGCATGGAGTACAGTCTAGGAGTGTGTTCCTGAATCCTGTGTAGAGCTGAGGTCATCTGGCTCTCCCAGGGAGGAGTGCAGTGTGTTGCCTTTCTCTAGCCAACACTGAGGTGTTCCAAAAGGCCTACGGGGCAGAAGTTGCTTAGCTGGCCATGAGCTTCTTGGCTCTACTCAGTATACTGGTACTGAAACGGTTTCTAAAGCAAGGTCCCTAGGAGTCTGGAAAAGCTTACTACGGTGAAACTAAAGCAGAACAGTGAAGAAGGCCTCATGGAGCTGCTCCATGCCTCCCGTTTGGCAAGGCAAATCAGGGCCTTCCTTCGAGGCTAGGGCTCACTTTGACTTTGACGTTAGGTATAGAGCAGAGCAGGGTGAGCTTCCAACTAGGAACTGGAAGCACAGGGTTTCTTATGGGATAACTCAATATCTTCTAAGATACATGTCGGCAGTGACTACAACTCTGGCAACAGCAATGCTTTTCAGGTATATTCGAGGCC
This sequence comes from Balaenoptera physalus, assembly GCF_965194825.1. Classification (NCBI taxonomy): domain Eukaryota; kingdom Metazoa; phylum Chordata; class Mammalia; order Artiodactyla; family Balaenopteridae; genus Balaenoptera; species Balaenoptera physalus. The sequence goes on along the minus strand of NC_138899.1, from coordinate 45,217,712 downwards.
ACATGAACGGAGCTTTCATAATGGGCAAACAGGCCTTGTGCCATCAGTCTCCAATTTCTAGGTTGACACGCAGCATACTCGCTGAACCAGGGCTTCCTGGCTCTAGGCAATTTTCTGATATCGAAACGGGTGCTGAAGCAGGGTCTTTAGGAGTCTTGGAAAGCTTACTACCGTTAAATTAAAGCAGAACTGCGTTGAAAGCCTCAAAGAACTGCTGCATGCCTCCCGTTTTGTAAGGATATTCAGGGCCTTACATAGAGGCTGGCGCTCCCATGACTTTAACTTTAGTTACAGTGCAGAGCAAGGGGAGCTTCCAACTAGGAACTGGAAGCACAAGTTTTCTTATGGGAAAACTCAATATCTTATCAGAACTATGCATGCAGTGACTAAAACCCCGGCAACAACAAAGCTTTCAGGAATCTCCGAGGCCGCATAAAAGGTGCTTTCATAATGGGCAAAGAAGCCTTGTGCCATCAGTCTTCAATATGTAAGTTGATACGCAGCATTCACGCAGGACGAAAGCTTCCTGGCTCTAGGCAGTTTTCTGATACCGAAACGGGTGCTGAAGCCAGGTCTCTAGGAGTATTGGAAAGCTTAATACCGTAAAACTAAAGCAGAGCAGCGTTGAAGTCCTCATGGAGATGCTGCATGCCTCCCGTTTTGTAAGGCTATTCAGGGCCTTACTACGAGGCAAGTGCTCCCCTTGACTTTCACTTTAGTTATAGAGCAGAGCAGGGTGAGCTTCCAACTAGGAACTGGAAGCCCAAGGTTTCTTTCGGGAAAACTCATTTTCCTCGCAGAAGCAGGCAGGCAGTGACTAAATCCCTGGCAACAACAATGCTTTTCAGGTATCTTCGAGGCCGCATGAACGGAGCTTTCCTAATGAGAAAACAAGCCTTGTGCCATCAGTCTCCAATTTCCAGGTTGACACGCAGCATACACGGATGACTAGAGCTTCGTGGCTCTCTGCGGTGTTCTGTTACCAAAACGGGGGATGAAGGAAAGTTCCTAGGAGTCTTGGAAAGCTTACTACCGCTAAACTAAAGAAGAACAGCGATGAAGGCCTCATGGAACTGCTGCATGCCTCCCGCTTTGCAAGGATAATCAGGGCCTTACTTGGAGGTTGGTGCTCACGTTGACTCTCACTTTTGGTATAGAGGAGCGCAGGTGGAGCTTCCAACTTGGAACTGGAAGCACAAAGTTTCTTTCCAGAAAACTCATTTTCTTCTCTGAGCCATGCCGGCAGTAACTAAAAGCATCGTAACAACAGTGCTTTTCTGGTAGCTTGGAGACTGCATGAGTGGAGCTTTCAAAATGGGAAAGCAAGATCTATGTCTCAGTCTCACATTTCCTGATTGACATGCAGCATAAGGACATGTTGATGTTAACAAGTCAAAAGAGATTCACGATACCCAGTGGGGCTTTCCCTGATTCAACTTTTTTCTACGACAGCTTATCTGCCTGCAGCCAAGTGCCTAAACAAAGGATGCGTGAGGGAGACAGGGTCCTGTCCTTCTTCCAAAGACCTGCAGTGTTACACCAAGAACAGTGCTTAAATTGTACTTGGATGCAAGCCGACCAGCTCCTTCAGGATGCGTGACTCTAAGTGTAAAAGGTGAAAAGGAATTCGAAGCAGAGTGTTTTTCTCAATAGAGTTCAGCTAGGGGAATGAGGTTACATCCATTGCATGGAGGACAGTCTAGAAGTGTGTTCCTGAATCCTGTGTAGAGCTGAGGTCATCTGGCTCTCCCAGGGAGGAGTGCAGTGTGTTGCCTTTCTCTAGCCAACACTGAGGTGTTCCAAAAGGCCTACGGGGCAGAAGTTGCTTAGCTGGCCATGAGCTTCTTGGCTCTACTCAGTATACTGGTACTGAAACGGTTTCTAAAGCAAGGTCCCTAGGAGTCTGGAAAAGCTTACTACGGTGAAACTAAAGCAGAACAGTGAAGAAGGCCTCATGGAGCTGCTCCATGCCTCCAGTTTGGCAAGGCAAATCATGGCCTTCCTTCGAGGCTAGGGCTCACGTTGACTTTGACTTTAGGTATAGAGCAGAGCAGGGTGAGCTTCCAACTAGGAACTGGAAGCACAGGGTTTCTTATGGGATAACTCAATATCTTCTCAGAAACATGCCGGCAGTGACTACAACTCTGGCAACAGCAATGCTTTTCAGGTATATTCGAGGCCACATGAACGGAGCTTTCATAATGGGCAAACAGGCCTTGTGCCATCAGTCTCCAATTTCTAGGTTGACACGCAGCATACTCGCTGAACCAGGGCTTCCTGGCTCTAGGCAATTTTCTGATATCGAAACGGGTGCTGAAGCAGGGTCTTTAGGAGTCTTGGAAAGCTTACTACCGTTAAATTAAAGCAGAACTGCGTTGAAAGCCTCAAAGAACTGCTGCATGCCTCCCGTTTTGTAAGGATATTCAGGGCCTTACATAGAGACTGGCGCTCCCATGACTTTAACTTTAGTTACAGTGCAGAGCAAGGGGAGCTTCCAACTAGGAACTGGAAGCACAAGGTTTCTTATGGGAAAACTCAATATCTTATCAGAACTATGCATGCAGTGACTAAAACCCCGGCAACAACAAAGCCTTTCAGGAATCTTCGAGGCCGCATAAACGGTGCTTTCATAATGGGCAAAGAAGCCTTGTGCCATCAGTCTTCAATATGTAAGTTGATACGCAGCATTCACGCAGGACGAAAGCTTCCTGGCTCTAGGCAGTTTTCTGATACCGAAACGGGTGCTGAAGCCAGGTCTCTAGGAGTATTGGAAAGCTTACTACCGTAAAACTAAAGCAGAGCAGCGTTGAAGTCCTCATGGAGATGCTGCATGCCTCCCGTTTTGTAAGGCTATTCAGGGCCTTACTACGAGGCAAGTGCTCCCCTTGACTTTCACTTTAGTTATAGAGCAGAGCAGGGTGAGCTTCCAACTAGGAACTGGAAGCCCAAGGTTTCTTTCGGGAAAACTCATTTTCCTCGCAGAAGCAGGCAGGGAGTGACTAAATCCCTGGCAACAACAATGCTTTTCAGGTATCTTCGAGGCCGCATGAACGGAGCTTTCCTAATGAGAAAACAAGCCTTGTGCCATCAGTCTCCAATTTCCAGGTTGACACGCAGCATATACGGATGACTAGAGCTTCGTGGCTCTCTGCGGTGTTCTGTTACCAAAACGGGGGATGAAGGAAGGTTCCTAGGAGTCTTGGAAAGCTTACTACCGCTAAACTAAAGAAGAACAGCGATGAAGGCCTCATGGAACTGCTGCATGCCTCCCGCTTTGCAAGGATAATCAGGGCCTTACTTGGAGGTTGGTGCTCACGTTGACTCTCACTTTTGGTATAGAGGAGCGCAGGTGGAGCTTCCAACTTGGAAGTGGAAGCACAAAGTTTCTTTCCAGAAAACTCATTTTCTTCTCTGAGCCATGCCGGCAGTAACTAAAAGCATCGTAACAACAGTGCTTTTCTGGTAGCTTGGAGACTGCATGAGTGGAGCTTTCAAAATGGGAAAGCAAGATCTATGTCTCAGTCTCACATTTCCTGATTGACATGCAGCATAAGGACATGTTGATGTTAACAAGTCAAAAGAGATTCACGATACCCAGTGGGGCTTTCCCTGATTCAACTTTTTTCTACGACAGCTTATCTGCCTGCAGCCAAGTGCCTAAACAAAGGATGTGTGAGGGAGACAGGGTCCTGTCCTTCTTCCAAAGACCTGCAGTGTTACACCAAGAACAGTGCTTAAATTGTACTTGGATGCAAGCCGACCAGCTCCTTCAGGATGCGTGACTCTAAGTGTAAAAGGTGAAAAGGAATTCGAAGCAGAGTGTTTTTCTCAATAGAGTTCAGCTAGGGGAATGAGGTTACATCCATTGCATGGAGGACAGTCTAGAAGTGTGTTCCTGAATCCTGTGTAGAGCTGAGGTCATCTGGCTCTCCCAGGGAGGAGTGCAGTGTGTTGCCTTTCTCTAGCCAACACTGAGGTGTTCCAAAAGGCCTACGGGGCAGAAGTTGCTTAGCTGGCCATGAGCTTCTTGGCTCTACTCAGTATACTGGTACTGAAACGGTTTCTAAAGCAAGGTCCCTAGGAGTCTGGAAAAGCTTACTACGGTGAAACTAAAGCAGAACAGTGAAGAAGGCCTCATGGAGCTGCTCCATGCCTCCAGTTTGGCAAGGCAAATCAGGGCCTTCCTTCGAGGCTAGGGCTCACGTTGACTTTGACTTTAGGTATAGAGCAGAGCAGGGTGAGCTTCCAACTAGGAACTGGAAGCACAGGGTTTCTTATGGGATAACTCAATATCTTCTCAGAAACATGCCGGGAGTGACTACAACTCTGGCAACAGCAATGCTTTTCAGGTATATTCGAGGCCACATGAACGGAGCTTTCATAATGGGCAAACAGGCCTTGTGCCATCAGTCTCCAATTTCTAGGTTGACACGCAGCATACTCGCTGAACCAGGGCTTCCTGGCTCTAGGCAATTTTCTGATATCGAAACGGGTGCTGAAGCAGGGTCTTTAGGAGTCTTGGAAAGCTTCCTACCGTTAAACTAAAGCAGAACAGCGTTGAAAGCCTCAGGGAACTGCTGCATGCCTCCCGTTTTGTAAGGATATTCAGGGCCTTACATAGAGGCTGGCGCTCCCTTGACTTTAACTTTAGTTACAGTGCAGAGCAAGGGGAGCTTCCAACTAGGAACTGGAAGCACAAGGTTTCTTATGGGAAAACTCAATATCTTATCAGAACTATGCATGCAGTGACGAAAACCCCGGCAACAACAAAGCCTTTCAGGAATCTTCGAGGCCGCATAAACGGTGCTTTCATAATGGGCAAAGAAGCCTTGTGCCATCAGTCTTCAATATGTAAGTTGATACGCAGCATTCACGCAGGACGAAAGCTTCCTGGCTCTAGGCAGTTTTCTGATACCGAAACGGGTGCTGAAGCCAGGTCTCTAGGAGTATTGGAAAGCTTACTACCGTAAAACTAAAGCAGAGCAGCGTTGAAGTCCTCATGGAGATGCTGCATGCCTCCCGTTTTGTAAGGCTATTCAGGGCCTTACTACGAGGCAAGTGCTCCCCTTGACTTTCACTTTAGTTATAGAGCAGAGCAGGGTGAGCTTCCAACTAGGAACTGGAAGCCCAAGGTTTCTTTCGGGAAAACTCATTTTCCTCGCAGAAGCAGGCAGGGAGTGACTAAATCCCTGGCAACAACAATGCTTTTCAGGTATCTTCGAGGCCGCATGAACGGAGCTTTCCTAATGAGAAAACAAGCCTTGTGCCATCAGTCTCCAATTTCCAGGTTGACACGCAGCATACACGGAGGACCAGAGCTTCCTGGCTCTCTGCGGTGTTCTGTTACCAAAACGGGTGCTGAAGGAAGGTTCCTAGGAGTCTTGGAAAGCTTACTACCGCTAAACTAAAGAAGAACAGCGATGAAGGCCTCATGGAACTGCTGCATGCCTCCCGCTTTGCAAGGATAATCAGGGCCTTACTTGGAGGTTGGTGCTCACGTTGACTCTCACTTTTGGTATAGAGGAGCGCAGGTGGAGCTTCCAACTTGGAACTGGAAGCACAAAGTTTCTTTCCAGAAAACTCATTTTCTTCTCTGAGCCATGCCGGCAGTAACTAAAAGCACCGTAACAACAGTGCTTTTCTGGTAGCTTGGAGACTGCATGAGTGGAGCTTTCAAAATGGGAAAGCAAGATCTGTGCCTCAGTCTCACATTTCCTGACTGACATGCAGCATAAGGACATGTTGATGTTAACAAGTCAAAACAGATTCACGATACCCAGTGGGGCTTTCCCTGATTCAACTTTTTTCTACGACAGCTTATCTGCTTGCAGCCAAGAGCCTAAACAAAGGATGCGTGAGGGAGACAGGGTCCTGTCCTTCTTCCAAAGACCTGCAGTGTTACACCAAGAACAGTGCTTAAATTGTACTTGGATGCAAGCCGACCACCTCCTTGAGGATGCGTGACTCTAAGTGCAAAAGGTGAAAAGGGATTCGAAGCAGAGTGTTTTTCTCAATAGAGTTCAGCTAGGGGAATGAGGTTACATCCATTGCATGGAGGACAGTCTAGAAGTGTGTTCCTGAATCCTGTGTAGAGCTGAGGTCATCTGGCTCTCCCAGGGAGGAGTGCAGTGTGTTGCCTTTCTCTAGCCAACACTGAGGTGTTCCAAAAGGCCTACGGGGCAGAATTTGCTTAGCTGGCCATGAGCTTCTTGGCTCTACTCAGTATACTGGTACTGAAACGGTTTCTAAAGCAAGGTCCCTAGGAGTCTGGAAAAGCTTACTACGGTGAAACTAAAGCAGAACAGTGAAGAAGGCCTCATGGAGCTGCTCCATGCCTCCCGTTTGGCAAGGCAAATCAGGGCCTTCCTTCGAGGCTAGGGCTCACGTTGACTTTGACTTTAGGTATAGAGCAGAGCAGGGTGAGCTTCCAACTATGAACTGGAAGCACAGGGTTTCTTACGGGATAACTCAATATCTTCTCAGAAACATGCCGGCAGTGACTACAACTCTGGCAACTGCAATGCTTTTCAGGTATATTCGCGGCCACATGAACGGAGCTTTCATAATGGGCAAACAGGCCTTGTGCCCCAGTCTCCAATTTCTAGGTTGACACGCAGCATACTCGCTGAACCAGGGCTTCCTGGCTCTAGGCAATTTTCTGATATCGAAACGGGTGCTGAAGCAGGGTCTTTAGGAGTCTTGGAAAGCTTACTACCGTTAAACTAAAGCAGAACAGCGTTGAAAGCCTCAGGGAACTGCTGCATGCCTCCCGTTTTGTAAGGATATTCAGGGCCTTACACAGAGGCTGGCGCTCACTTGACTTTAACTTTAGTTACAGTGCAGAGCAAGGGGAGCTTCCAACTAGGAACTGGAAGCACAAGGTTTCTTATGGGAAAACTCAATAGCTTATCAGAACTATGCATGCAGTGACTAAAACCCCGGCAACAACAAAGCCTTTCAGGAATCTTCGAGGCCGCATAAACGGTGCTTTCATAATGGGCAAACAAGCCTTGTGCCATCAGTCTTCAATATGTAAGTTGATACGCAGCATTCACGCAGGACGAAAGCTTCCTGGCTGTAGGCAGTTTTCTGATACCGAAACGGGTGCTGAAGCCAGGTCTCTAGGAGTATTGGAAAGCTTACTACCGTAAAACTAAAGCAGAGCAGCGTTGAAGTCCTCATGGAGATGCTGCATGCCTCCCGTTTTGTAAGGCTATTCAGGGCCTTACTTCGAGGCAAGTGCTCCCCTTGACTTTCACTTTAGTTATAGAGCAGAGCAGGGTGAGCTTCCAACTAGGAACTGGAAGCACAAGGTTTCTTTCGGGAAAACTCATTTTCCTCGCAGAAGTAGGCAGGCAGTGACTAAATCCCTGGCAACAACAATGCTTCTCAGGTATCTTCGAGGCCGCATGAACGGAGCTTTCCTAATGAGAAAACAAGCCTTGTGCCATCAGTCTCCAATTTCCAGGTTGACACGCAGCATACACGGAGGACCAGAGCTTCCTGGCTCTCTGCGGTGTTCTGTTACCGAAACGGGTGCTGAAGGAAGGTTCCTAGGAGTCTTGGAAAGCTTACTACCGCTAAACTAAAGAAGAACAGCGATGAAGGCCTCATGGAACTGCTGCATGCCTCCCGCTTTGCAAGGATAATCAGGGCCTTACTTGGAGGTTGGTGCTCACGTTGACTCTCACTTTTGGTATAGAGGAGCGCAGGTGGAGCTTCCAACTTGGAACTGGAAGCACAAAGTTTCTTTCCAGAAAACTCATTTTCTTCTCTGAGCCATGCCGGCAGTAACTAAAAGCACCGTAACAACAGTGCTTTTCTGGTAGCTTGGAGACTGCATGAGTGGAGCTTTCAAAATGGGAAAGCAAGATCTGTGCCTCAGTCTCACATTTCCTGACTGACATGCAGCATAAGGACATGTTGATGTTAACAAGTCAAAACAGATTCACGATACCCAGTGGGGCTTTCCCTGATTCAACTTTTTTCTACGACAGCTTATCTGCCTGCAGCCAAGTGCCTAAACAAAGGATGCGTGAGGGAGACAGGTGCCTGTGCTTCTTCCAAAGACCTGCAGTGTTACACCAAGAACAGTGCTTAAATTGTACTTGGATGCAAGCCGACCAGCTCCTTCAGGATGCGTGACTCTAAGTGTAAAAGGTGAAAAGGAATTCGAAGCAGAGTGTTTTTCTCAATAGAGTTCAGCTAGGGGAATGAGGTTACATCCATTGCATGGAGGACAGTCTAGAAGTGTGTTCCTGAATCCTGTGTAGAGCTGAGGTCATCTGGCTCTCCCAGGGAGGAGTGCAGTGTGTTGCCTTTCTCTAGCCAACACTGAGGTGTTCCAAAAGGCCTACGGGGCAGAAGTTGCTTAGCTGGCCATGAGCTTCTTGGCTCTACTCAGTATACTGGTACTGAAACGGTTTCTAAAGCAAGGTCCCTAGGAGTCTGGAAAAGCTTACTACGGTGAAACTAAAGCAGAACAGTGAAGAAGGCCTCATGGAGCTGCTCCATGCCTCCCGTTTGGCAAGGCAAATCAGGGCCTTCCTTCGAGGCTAGGGCTCACGTTGACTTTGACTTTAGGTATAGAGCAGAGCAGGGTGAGCTTCCAACTAGGAACTGGAAGCACAGGGTTTCTTATGGGATAACTCAATATCTTCTCAGAAACATGCCGGCAGTGACTACAACTCTGGCAACAGCAATGCTTTTCAGGTATATTCGAGGCCACATGAACGGAGCTTTCATAATGGGCAAACAGGCCTTGTGCCATCAGTCTCCAATTTCTAGGTTGACACGCAGCATACTCGCTGAACCAGGGCTTCCTGGCTCTAGGCAATTTTCTGATATCGAAACGGGTGCTGAAGCAGGGTCTTTAGGAGTCTTGGAAAGCTTACTACCGTTAAATTAAAGCAGAACTGCGTTGAAAGCCTCAAAGAACTGCTGCATGCCTCCCGTTTTGTAAGGATATTCAGGGCCTTACATAGAGGCTGGCGCTCCCATGACTTTAACTTTAGTTACAGTGCAGAGCAAGGGGAGCTTCCAACTAGGAACTGGAAGCACAAGGTTTCTTATGGGAAAACTCAATATCTTATCAGAACTATGCATGCAGTGACTAAAACCCCGGCAACAAAAAAGCCTTTCAGGAATCTTGAGGCCGCATAAACGGTGCTTTCATAATGGGCAAACAAGCCTTGTGCCATCAGTCTTCAATATGTAAGTTGATACGCAGCATTCACGGAGGACGAAAGCTTCCTGGCTCTAGGCAGTTTTCTGATACCGAAACGGGTGCTGAAGCCAGGTCTCTAGGAGTATTGGAAAGCTTACTACCGTAAAACTAAAGCAGAGCAGCGTTGAAGTCCTCATGGAGATGCTGCATGCCTCCCGTTTTGTAAGGCTATTCAGGGCCTTACTTCGAGGAAAGTGCTCCCCTTGACTTTCACTTTAGTTATAGAGCAGAGCAGGGTGAGCTTCCAACTAGGAACTGGAAGCACAAGGTTTCTTTCGGGAAAACTCATTTTCCTCGCACAAGCAGGCAGGCAGTGACTAAATCCCTGGCAACAACAATGCTTTTCAGGTATCTTCGAGGCCGCATGAACGGAGCTTTCCTAATGAGAAAACAAGCCTTGTGCCATCAGTCTCCAATTTCCAGGTTGACACGCAGCATACACGGAGGACCAGAGCTTCCTGGCTCTCTGCGGTGTTCTGTTACCAAAACGGGTGCTGAAGGAAGGTTCCTAGGAGTCTTGGAAAGCTTACTACCGCTAAACTAAAGAAGAACAGCGATGAAGGCCTCATGGAACTGCTGCATGCCTCCCGCTTTGCAAGGATAATCAGGGCCTTACTTGGAGGTTGGTGCTCACGTTGACTCTCACTTTTGGTATAGAGGAGCGCAGGTGGAGCTTCCAACTTGGAACTGGAAGCACAAAGTTTCTTTCCAGAAAACTCATTTTCTTCTCTGAGCCATGCCGGCAGTAACTAAAAGCACCATAACAACAGTGCTTTTCTGGTAGCTTGGAGACTGCATGAGTGGAGCTTTCAAAATGGGAAAGCAAGATCTGTGCCTCAGTCTCACATTTCCTGACTGACATGCAGCATAAGGACATGTTGATGTTAACAAGTCAAAACAGATTCACGATACCCAGTGGGGCTTTCCCTGATTCAACTTTTTTCTACGACAGCTTATCTGCTTGCAGCCAAGTGCCTAAACAAAGGATGCGTGAGGGAGACAGGTGCCTGTGCTTCTTCCAAAGACCTGCAGTGTTACACCAAGAACAGTGCTTAAATTGTACTTGGATGCAAGCCGACCAGCTCCTTCAGGATGCGTGACTCTAAGTGTAAAAGGTGAAAAGGAATTCGAAGCAGAGTGTTTTTCTCAATAGAGTTCAGCTAGGGGAATGAGGTTACATCCATTGCATGGAGGACAGTCTAGAAGTGTGTTCCTGAATCCTGTGTAGAGCTGAGGTCATCTGGCTCTCCCAGGGAGGAGTGCAGTGTGTTGCCTTTCTCTAGCCAACACTGAGGTGTTCCAAAAGGCCTACGGGGCAGAAGTTGCTTAGCTGGCCATGAGCTTCTTGGCTCTACTCAGTATACTGGTACTGAAACGGTTTCTAAAGCAAGGTCCCTAGGAGTCTGGAAAAGCTTACTACGGTGAAACTAAAGCAGAACAGTGAAGAAGGCCTCATGGAGCTGCTCCATGCCTCCCGTTTGGCAAGGCAAATCAGGGCCTTCCTTCGAGGCTAGGGCTCACGTTGACTTTGACTTTAGGTATAGAGCAGAGCAGGGTGAGCTTCCAACTAGGAACTGGAAGCACAGGGTTTCTTACGGGATAACTCAATATCTTCTCAGAAACATGCCGGCAGTGACTACAACTCTGGCAACTGCAATGCTTTTCAGGTATATTCGCGGCCACATGAACGGAGCTTTCATAATGGGCAAACAGGCCTTGTGCCCCAGTCTCCAATTTCTAGGTTGACACGCAGCATACTCGCTGAACCAGGGCTTCCTGGCTCTAGGCAATTTTCTGATATCGAAACGGGTGCTGAAGCAGGGTCTTTAGGAGTCTTGGAAAGCTTACTACCGTTAAACTAAAGCAGAACAGCGTTGAAAGCCTCAGGGAACTGCTGCATGCCTCCCGTTTTGTAAGGATATTCAGGGCCTTACACAGAGGCTGGCGCTCACTTGACTTTAACTTTAGTTACAGTGCAGAGCAAGGGGAGCTTCCAACTAGGAACTGGAAGCACAAGGTTTCTTATGGGAAAACTCAATAGCTTATCAGAACTATGCATGCAGTGACTAAAACCCCGGCAACAACAAAGCCTTTCAGGAATCTTCGAGGCCGCATAAACGGTGCTTTCATAATGGGCAAACAAGCCTTGTGCCATCAGTCTTCAATATGTAAGTTGATACGCAGCATTCACGCAGGACGAAAGCTTCCTGGCTCTAGGCAGTTTTCTGATACCGAAACGGGTGCTGAAGCCAGGTCTCTAGGAGTATTGGAAAGCTTACTACCGTAAAACTAAAGCAGAGCAGCGTTGAAGTCCTCATGGAGATGCTGCATGCCTCCCGTTTTGTAAGGCTATTCAGGGCCTTACTTCGAGGCAAGTGCTCCCCTTGACTTTCACTTTAGTTATAGAGCAGAGCAGGGTGAGCTTCCAACTAGGAACTGGAAGCACAAGGTTTCTTTCGGGAAAACTCATTTTCCTCGCAGAAGCAGGCAGGCAGTGACTAAATCCCTGGCAACAACAATGCTTCTCAGGTATCTTCGAGGCCGCATGAACGGAGCTTTCCTAATGAGAAAACAAGCCTTGTGCCATCAGTCTCCAATTTCCAGGTTGACACGCAGCATACACGGAGGACCAGAGCTTCCTGGCTCTCTGCGGTGTTCTGTTACCGAAACGGGTGCTGAAGGAAGGTTCCTAGGAGTCTTGGAAAGCTTACTACCGCTAAACTAAAGAAGAACAGCGATGAAGGCCTCATGGAACTGCTGCATGCCTCCCGCTTTGCAAGGATAATCAGGGCCTTACTTGGAGGTTGGTGCTCACGTTGACTCTCACTTTTGGTATAGAGGAGCGCAGGTGGAGCTTCCAACTTGGAACTGGAAGCACAAAGTTTCTTTCCAGAAAACTCATTTTCTTCTCTGAGCCATGCCGGCAGTAACTAAAAGCACCGTAACAACAGTGCTTTTCTGGTAGCTTGGAGACTGCATGAGTGGAGCTTTCAAAATGGGAAAGCAAGATCTGTGCCTCAGTCTCACATTTCCTGACTGACATGCAGCATAAGGACATGTTGATGTTAACAAGTCAAAACAGATTCACGATACCCAGTGGGGCTTTCCCTGATTCAACTTTTTTCTACGACAGCTTATCTGCCTGCAGCCAAGTGCCTAAACAAAGGATGCGTGAGGGAGACAGGTGCCTGTGCTTCTTCCAAAGACCTGCAGTGTTACACCAAGAACAGTGCTTAAATTGTACTTGGATGCAAGCCGACCAGCTCCTTCAGGATGCGTGACTCTAAGTGCAAAAGGTGAAAAGGAATTCGAAGCAGAGTGTTTTTCTCAATAGAGTTCAGCTAGGGGAATGAGGTTACATCCATTGCATGGAGGACAGTCTAGAAGTGTGTTCCTGAATCCTGTGTAGAGCTGAGGTCATCTGGCTCTCCCAGGGAGGAGTGCAGTGTGTTGCCTTTCTCTAGCCAACACTGAGGTGTTCCAAAAGGCCTACGGGGCAGAAGTTGCTTAGCTGGCCATGAGCTTCTTGGCTCTACTCAGTATACTGGTACTGAAACGGTTTCTAAAGCAAGGTCCCTAGGAGTCTGGAAAAGCTTACTACGGTGAAACTAAAGCAGAACAGTGAAGAAGGCCTCATGGAGCTGCTCCATGCCTCCCGTTTGGCAAGGCAAATCAGGGCCTTCCTTCGAGGCTAGGGCTCACGTTGACTTTGACTTTAGGTATAGAGCAGAGCAGGGTGAGCTTCCAACTAGGAACTGGAAGCACAGGGTTTCTTATGGGATAACTCAATATCTTCTCAGAAACATGCCGGCAGTGACTACAACTCTGGCAACAGCAATGCTTTTCAGGTATATTCGAGGCCACATGAACGGAGCTTTCATAATGGGCAAACAGGCCTTGTGCCATCAGTCTCCAATTTCTAGGTTGACACGCAGCATACTCGCTGAACCAGGGCTTCCTGGCTCTAGGCAATTTTCTGATATCGAAACGGGTGCTGAAGCAGGGTCTTTAGGAGTCTTGGAAAGCTTACTACCGTTAAATTAAAGCAGAACTGCGTTGAAAGCCTCAAAGAACTGCTGCATGCCTCCCGTTTTGTAAGGATATTCAGGGCCTTACATAGAGGCTGGCGCTCCCATGACTTTAACTTTAGTTACAGTGCAGAGCAAGGGGAGCTTCCAACTAGGAACTGGAAGCAGAAGGTTTCTTATGGGAAAACTCAATATCTTATCAGAACTATGCATGCAGTGACTAAAACCCCGGCAACAACAAAGCCTTTCAGGAATCTTCGAGGCCGCATAAACGGTGCTTTCATAATGGGCAAAGAAGCCTTGTGCCATCAGTCTTCAATATGTAAGTTGATACGCAGCATTCACGGAGGACGAAAGCTTCCTGGCTCTAGGCAGTTTTCTGATACCGAAACGGGTGCTGAAGCCAGGTCTCTAGGAGTATTGGAAAGCTTACTACCGTAAAACTAAAGCAGAGCAGCGTTGAAGTCCTCATGGAGATGCTGCATGCCTCCCGTTTTGTAAGGCTATTCAGGGCCTTACTTCGAGGCAAGTGCTCCCCTTGACTTTCACTTTAGTTATAGAGCAGAGCAGGGTGAGCTTCCAACTAGGAACTGGAAGCACAAGGTTTCTTTCGGGAAAACTCATTTTCCTCGCAGAAGCAGGCAGGCAGTGACTAAATCCCTGGCAACAACAATGCTTCTCAGGTATCTTCGAGGCCGCATGAACGGAGCTTTCCTAATGAGAAAACAAGCCTTGTGCCATCAGTCTCCAATTTCCAGGTTGACACGCAGCATACACGGAGGACCAGAGCTTCCTGGCTCTCTGCGGTGTTCTGTTACCGAAACGGGTGCTGAAGGAAGGTTCCTAGGAGTCTTGGAAAGCTTACTACCGCTAAACTAAAGAAGAACAGCGATGAAGGCCTCATGGAACTGCTGCATGCCTCCCGCTTTGCAAGGATAATCAGGGCCTTACTTGGAGGTTGGTGCTCACGTTGACTCTCACTTTTGGTATAGAGGAGCGCAGGTGGAGCTTCCAACTTGGAAGTGGAAGCACAAAGTTTCTTTCCAGAAAACTCATTTTCTTCTCTGAGCCATGCCGGCAGTAACTAAAAGCATCGTAACAACAGTGCTTTTCTGGTAGCTTGGAGACTGCATGAGTGGAGCTTTCAAAATGGGAAAGCAAGATCTATGTCTCAGTCTCACATTTCCTGATTGACATGCAGCATAAGGACATGTTGATGTTAACAAGTCAAAAGAGATTCACGATACCCAGTGGGGCTTTCCCTGATTCAACTTTTTTCTACGACAGCTTATCTGCCTGCAGCCAAGTGCCTAAACAAAGGATGTGTGAGGGAGACAGGGTCCTGTCCTTCTTCCAAAGACCTGCAGTGTTACACCAAGAACAGTGCTTAAATTGTACTTGGATGCAAGCCGACCAGCTCCTTCAGGATGCGTGACTCTAAGTGTAAAAGGTGAAAAGGAATTCGAAGCAGAGTGTTTTTCTCAATAGAGTTCAGCTAGGGGAATGAGGTTACATCCATTGCATGGAGGACAGTCTAGAAGTGTGTTCCTGAATCCTGTGTAGAGCTGAGGTCATCTGGCTCTCCCAGGGAGGAGTGCAGTGTGTTGCCTTTCTCTAGCCAACACTGAGGTGTTCCAAAAGGCCTACGGGGCAGAAGTTGCTTAGCTGGCCATGAGCTTCTTGGCTCTACTCAGTATACTGGTACTGAAACGGTTTCTAAAGCAAGGTCCCTAGGAGTCTGGAAAAGCTTACTACGGTGAAACTAAAGCAGAACAGTGAAGAAGGCCTCATGGAGCTGCTCCATGCCTCCCGTTTGGCAAGGCAAATCAGGGCCTTCCTTCGAGGCTAGGGCTCACGTTGACTTTGACTTTAGGTATAGAGCAGAGCAGGGTGAGCTTCCAACTAGGAACTGGAAGCACAGGGTTTCTTATGGGATAACTCAATATCTTCTCAGAAACATGCCGGCAGTGACTACAACTCTGGCAACAGCAATGCTTTTCAGGTATATTCGAGGCCACATGAACGGAGCTTTCATAATGGGCAAACAGGCCTTGTGCCATCAGTCTCCAATTTCTAGGTTGACACGCAGCATACTCGCTGAACCAGGGCTTCCTGGCTCTAGGCAATTTTCTGATATCGAAACGGGTGCTGAAGCAGGGTCTTTAGGAGTCTTGGAAAGCTTACTACCGTTAAATTAAAGCAGAACTGCGTTGAAAGCCTCAAAGAACTGCTGCATGCCTCCCGTTTTGTAAGGATATTCAGGGCCTTACATAGAGGCTGGCGCTCCCATGACTTTAACTTTAGTTACAGTGCAGAGCAAGGGGAGCTTCCAACTAGGAACTGGAAGCACAAGGTTTCTTATGGGAAAACTCAATATCTTATCAGAACTATGCATGCAGTGACTAAAACCCCGGCAACAAAAAAGCCTTTCAGGAATCTTGAGGCCGCATAAACGGTGCTTTCATAATGGGCAAACAAGCCTTGTGCCATCAGTCTTCAATATGTAAGTTGATACGCAGCATTCACGGAGGACGAAAGCTTCCTGGCTCTAGGCAGTTTTCTGATACCGAAACGGGTGCTGAAGCCAGGTCTCTAGGAGTATTGGAAAGCTTACTACCGTAAAACTAAAGCAGAGCAGCGTTGAAGTCCTCATGGAGATGCTGCATGCCTCCCGTTTTGTAAGGCTATTCAGGGCCTTACTTCGAGGAAAGTGCTCCCCTTGACTTTCACTTTAGTTATAGAGCAGAGCAGGGTGAGCTTCCAACTAGGAACTGGAAGCACAAGGTTTCTTTCGGGAAAACTCATTTTCCTCGCACAAGCAGGCAGGCAGTGACTAAATCCCTGGCAACAACAATGCTTTTCAGGTATCTTCGAGGCCGCATGAACGGAGCTTTCCTAATGAGAAAACAAGCCTTGTGCCATCAGTCTCCAATTTCCAGGTTGACACGCAGCATACACGGAGGACCAGAGCTTCCTGGCTCTCTGCGGTGTTCTGTTACCAAAACGGGTGATGAAGGAAGGTTCCTAGGAGTCTTGGAAAGCTTACTACCGCTAAAGTAAAGAAGAACAGCGATGAAGGCCTCATGGAACTGCTGCATGCCTCCCGCTTTGCAAGGATAATCAGGGCCTTACTTGGAGGTTGGTGCTCACGTTGACTCTCACTTTTGGTATAGAGGAGCGCAGGTGGAGCTTCCAACTTGGAACTGGAAGCACAAAGTTTCTTTCCAGAAAACTCATTTTCTTCTCTGAGCCATGCCGGCAGTAACTAAAAGCACCATAACAACAGTGCTTTTCTGGTAGCTTGGAGACTGCATGAGTGGAGCTTTCAAAATGGGAAAGCAAGATCTGTGCCTCAGTCTCACATTTCCTGACTGACATGCAGCATAAGGACATGTTGATGTTAACAAGTCAAAACAGATTCACGATACCCAGTGGGGCTTTCCCTGATTCAACTTTTTTCTACGACAGCTTATCTGCTTGCAGCCAAGTGCCTAAACAAAGGATGCGTGAGGGAGACAGGTGCCTGTGCTTCTTCCAAAGACCTGCAGTGTTACACCAAGAACAGTGCTTAAATTGTACTTGGATGCAAGCCGACCAGCTCCTTCAGGATGCGTGACTCTAAGTGTAAAAGGTGAAAAGGAATTCGAAGCAGAGTGTTTTTCTCAATAGAGTTCAGCTAGGGGAATGAGGTTACATCCATTGCATGGAGGACAGTCTAGAAGTGTGTTCCTGAATCCTGTGTAGAGCTGAGGTCATCTGGCTCTCCCAGGGAGGAGTGCAGTGTGTTGCCTTTCTCTAGCCAACACTGAGGTGTTCCAAAAGGCCTACGGGGCAGAAGTTGCTTAGCTGGCCATGAGCTTCTTGGCTCTACTCAGTATACTGGTACTGAAACGGTTTCTAAAGCAAGGTCCCTAGGAGTCTGGAAAAGCTTACTACGGTGAAACTAAAGCAGAACAGTGAAGAAGGCCTCATGGAGCTGCTCCATGCCTCCCGTTTGGCAAGGCAAATCAGGGCCTTCCTTCGAGGCTAGGGCTCACGTTGACTTTGACTTTAGGTATAGAGCAGAGCAGGGTGAGCTTCCAACTAGGAACTGGAAGCACAGGGTTTCTTACGGGATAACTCAATATCTTCTCAGAAACATGCCGGCAGTGACTACAACTCTGGCAACTGCAATGCTTTTCAGGTATATTCGCGGCCACATGAACGGAGCTTTCATAATGGGCAAACAGGCCTTGTGCCCCAGTCTCCAATTTCTAGGTTGACACGCAGCATACTCGCTGAACCAGGGCTTCCTGGCTCTAGGCAATTTTCTGATATCGAAACGGGTGCTGAAGCAGGGTCTTTAGGAGTCTTGGAAAGCTTACTACCGTTAAACTAAAGCAGAACAGCGTTGAAAGCCTCAGGGAACTGCTGCATGCCTCCCGTTTTGTAAGGATATTCAGGGCCTTACACAGAGGCTGGCGCTCACTTGACTTTAACTTTAGTTACAGTGCAGAGCAAGGGGAGCTTCCAACTAGGAACTGGAAGCACAAGGTTTCTTATGGGAAAACTCAATAGCTTATCAGAACTATGCATGCAGTGACTAAAACCCCGGCAACAACAAAGCCTTTCAGGAATCTTCGAGGCCGCATAAACGGTGCTTTCATAATGGGCAAACAAGCCTTGTGCCATCAGTCTTCAATATGTAAGTTGATACGCAGCATTCACGCAGGACGAAAGCTTCCTGGCTCTAGGCAGTTTTCTGATACCGAAACGGGTGCTGAAGCCAGGTCTCTAGGAGTATTGGAAAGCTTACTACCGTAAAACTAAAGCAGAGCAGCGTTGAAGTCCTCATGGAGATGCTGCATGCCTCCCGTTTTGTAAGGCTATTCAGGGCCTTACTTCGAGGCAAGTGCTCCCCTTGACTTTCACTTTAGTTATAGAGCAGAGCAGGGTGAGCTTCCAACTAGGAACTGGAAGCACAAGGTTTCTTTCGGGAAAACTCATTTTCCTCGCAGAAGCAGGCAGGCAGTGACTAAATCCCTGGCAACAACAATGCTTCTCAGGTATCTTCGAGGCCGCATGAACGGAGCTTTCCTAATGAGAAAACAAGCCTTGTGCCATCAGTCTCCAATTTCCAGGTTGACACGCAGCATACACGGAGGACCAGAGCTTCCTGGCTCTCTGCGGTGTTCTGTTACCGAAACGGGTGCTGAAGGAAGGTTCCTAGGAGTCTTGGAAAGCTTACTACCGCTAAACTAAAGAAGAACAGCGATGAAGGCCTCATGGAACTGCTGCATGCCTCCCGCTTTGCAAGGATAATCAGGGCCTTACTTGGAGGTTGGTGCTCACGTTGACTCTCACTTTTGGTATAGAGGAGCGCAGGTGGAGCTTCCAACTTGGAAGTGGAAGCACAAAGTTTCTTTCCAGAAAACTCATTTTCTTCTCTGAGCCATGCCGGCAGTAACTAAAAGCATCGTAACAACAGTGCTTTTCTGGTAGCTTGGAGACTGCATGAGTGGAGCTTTCAAAATGGGAAAGCAAGATCTATGTCTCAGTCTCACATTTCCTGATTGACATGCAGCATAAGGACATGTTGATGTTAACAAGTCAAAAGAGATTCACGATACCCAGTGGGGCTTTCCCTGATTCAACTTTTTTCTACGACAGCTTATCTGCCTGCACCCAAGTGCCTAAACAAAGGATGTGTGAGGGAGACAGGGTCCTGTCCTTCTTCCAAAGACCTGCAGTGTTACACCAAGAACAGTGCTTAAATTGTACTTGGATGCAAGCCGACCAGCTCCTTCAGGATGCGTGACTCTAAGTGTAAAAGGTGAAAAGGAATTCGAAGCAGAGTGTTTTTCTCAATAGAGTTCAGCTAGGGGAATGAGGTTACATCCATTGCATGGAGGACAGTCTAGAAGTGTGTTCCTGAATCCTGTGTAGAGCTGAGGTCATCTGGCTCTCCCAGGGAGGAGTGCAGTGTGTTGCCTTTCTCTAGCCAACACTGAGGTGTTCCAAAAGGCCTACGGGGCAGAAGTTGCTTAGCTGGCCATGAGCTTCTTGGCTCTACTCAGTATACTGGTACTGAAACGGTTTCTAAAGCAAGGTCCCTAGGAGTCTGGAAAAGCTTACTACGGTGAAACTAAAGCAGAACAGTGAAGAAAGCCTCATGGAGCTGCTCCATGCCTCCAGTTTGGCAAGGCAAATCAGGGCCTTCCTTCGAGGCTAGGGCTCACGTTGACTTTGACTTTAGGTATAGAGCAGAGCAGGGTGAGCTTCCAACTAGGAACTGGAAGCACAGGGTTTCTTATGGGATAACTCAATATCTTCTCAGAAACATGCCGGCAGTGACTACAACTCTGGCAACAGCAATGCTTTTCAGGTATATTCGAGGCCACATGAACGGAGCTTTCATAATGGGCAAACAGGCCTTGTGCCATCAGTCTCCAATTTCTAGGTTGACACGCAGCATACTCGCTGAACCAGGGCTTCCTGGCTCTAGGCAATTTTCTGATATCGAAACGGGTGCTGAAGCAGGGTCTTTAGGAGTCTTGGAAAGCTTCCTACCGTTAAACTAAAGCAGAACAGCGTTGAAAGCCTCAGGGAACTGCTGCATGCCTCCCGTTTTGTAAGGATATTCAGGGCCTTACATAGAGGCTGGCGCTCCCTTGACTTTAACTTTAGTTACAGTGCAGAGCAAGGGGAGCTTCCAACTAGGAACTGGAAGCACAAGGTTTCTTATGGGAAAACTCAATATCTTATCAGAACTATGCATGCAGTGACGAAAACCCCGGCAACAACAAAGCCTTTCAGGAATCTTCGAGGCCGCATAAACGGTGCTTTCATAATGGGCAAAGAAGCCTTGTGCCATCAGTCTTCAATATGTAAGTTGATACGCAGCATTCACGCAGGACGAAAGCTTCCTGGCTCTAGGCAGTTTTCTGATACCGAAACGGGTGCTGAAGCCAGGTCTCTAGGAGTATTGGAAAGCTTACTACCGTAAAACTAAAGCAGAGCAGCGTTGAAGTCCTCATGGAGATGCTGCATGCCTCCCGTTTTGTAAGGCTATTCAGGGCCTTACTACGAGGCAAGTGCTCCCCTTGACTTTCACTTTAGTTATAGAGCAGAGCAGGGTGAGCTTCCAACTAGGAACTGGAAGCCCAAGGTTTCTTTCGGGAAAACTCATTTTCCTCGCAGAAGCAGGCAGGGAGTGACTAAATCCCTGGCAACAACAATGCTTTTCAGGTATCTTCGAGGCCGCATGAACGGAGCTTTCCTAATGAGAAAACAAGCCTTGTGCCATCAGTCTCCAATTTCCAGGTTGACACGCAGCATACACGGAGGACCAGAGCTTCCTGGCTCTCTGCGGTGTTCTGTTACCAAAACGGGTGCTGAAGGAAGGTTCCTAGGAGTCTTGGAAAGCTTACTACCGCTAAACTAAAGAAGAACAGCGATGAAGGCCTCATGGAACTGCTGCATGCCTCCCGCTTTGCAAGGATAATCAGGGCCTTACTTGGAGGTTGGTGCTCACGTTGACTCTCACTTTTGGTATAGAGGAGCGCAGGTGGAGCTTCCAACTTGGAACTGGAAGCACAAAGTTTCTTTCCAGAAAACTCATTTTCTTCTCTGAGCCATGCCGGCAGTAACTAAAAGCACCGTAACAACAGTGCTTTTCTGGTAGCTTGGAGACTGCATGAGTGGAGCTTTCAAAATGGGAAAGCAAGATCTGTGCCTCAGTCTCACATTTCCTGACTGACATGCAGCATAAGGACATGTTGATGTTAACAAGTCAAAACAGATTCACGATACCCAGTGGGGCTTTCCCTGATTCAACTTTTTTCTACGACAGCTTATCTGCTTGCAGCCAAGAGCCTAAACAAAGGATGCGTGAGGGAGACAGGGTCCTGTCCTTCTTCCAAAGACCTGCAGTGTTACACCAAGAACAGTGCTTAAATTGTACTTGGATGCAAGCCGACCACCTCCTTGAGGATGCGTGACTCTAAGTGCAAAAGGTGAAAAGGGATTCGAAGCAGAGTGTTTTTCTCAATAGAGTTCAGCTAGGGGAATGAGGTTACATCCATTGCATGGAGGACAGTCTAGAAGTGTGTTCCTGAATCCTGTGTAGAGCTGAGGTCATCTGGCTCTCCCAGGGAGGAGTGCAGTGTGTTGCCTTTCTCTAGCCAACACTGAGGTGTTCCAAAAGGCCTACGGGGCAGAATTTGCTTAGCTGGCCATGAGCTTCTTGGCTCTACTCAGTATACTGGTACTGAAACGGTTTCTAAAGCAAGGTCCCTAGGAGTCTGGAAAAGCTTACTACGGTGAAACTAAAGCAGAACAGTGAAGAAGGCCTCATGGAGCTGCTCCATGCCTCCCGTTTGGCAAGGCAAATCAGGGCCTTCCTTCGAGGCTAGGGCTCACGTTGACTTTGACTTTAGGTATAGAGCAGAGCAGGGTGAGCTTCCAACTATGAACTGGAAGCACAGGGTTTCTTACGGGATAACTCAATATCTTCTCAGAAACATGCCGGCAGTGACTACAACTCTGGCAACTGCAATGCTTTTCAGGTATATTCGCGGCCACATGAACGGAGCTTTCATAATGGGCAAACAGGCCTTGTGCCCCAGTCTCCAATTTCTAGGTTGACACGCAGCATACTCGCTGAACCAGGGCTTCCTGGCTCTAGGCAATTTTCTGATATCGAAACGGGTGCTGAAGCAGGGTCTTTAGGAGTCTTGGAAAGCTTACTACCGTTAAACTAAAGCAGAACAGCGTTGAAAGCCTCAGGGAACTGCTGCATGCCTCCCGTTTTGTAAGGATATTCAGGGCCTTACACAGAGGCTGGCGCTCACTTGACTTTAACTTTAGTTACAGTGCAGAGCAAGGGGAGCTTCCAACTAGGAACTGGAAGCACAAGGTTTCTTATGGGAAAACTCAATAGCTTATCAGAACTATGCATGCAGTGACTAAAACCCCGGCAACAACAAAGCCTTTCAGGAATCTTCGAGGCCGCATAAACGGTGCTTTCATAATGGGCAAACAAGCCTTGTGCCATCAGTCTTCAATATGTAAGTTGATACGCAGCATTCACGCAGGACGAAAGCTTCCTGGCTGTAGGCAGTTTTCTGATACCGAAACGGGTGCTGAAGCCAGGTCTCTAGGAGTATTGGAAAGCTTACTACCGTAAAACTAAAGCAGAGCAGCGTTGAAGTCCTCATGGAGATGCTGCATGCCTCCCGTTTTGTAAGGCTATTCAGGGCCTTACTTCGAGGCAAGTGCTCCCCTTGACTTTCACTTTAGTTATAGAGCAGAGCAGGGTGAGCTTCCAACTAGGAACTGGAAGCACAAGGTTTCTTTCGGGAAAACTCATTTTCCTCGCAGAAGTAGGCAGGCAGTGACTAAATCCCTGGCAACAACAATGCTTCTCAGGTATCTTCGAGGCCGCATGAACGGAGCTTTCCTAATGAGAAAACAAGCCTTGTGCCATCAGTCTCCAATTTCCAGGTTGACACGCAGCATACACGGAGGACCAGAGCTTCCTGGCTCTCTGCGGTGTTCTGTTACCGAAACGGGTGCTGAAGGAAGGTTCCTAGGAGTCTTGGAAAGCTTACTACCGCTAAACTAAAGAAGAACAGCGATGAAGGCCTCATGGAACTGCTGCATGCCTCCCGCTTTGCAAGGATAATCAGGGCCTTACTTGGAGGTTGGTGCTCACGTTGACTCTCACTTTTGGTATAGAGGAGCGCAGGTGGAGCTTCCAACTTGGAACTGGAAGCACAAAGTTTCTTTCCAGAAAACTCATTTTCTTCTCTGAGCCATGCCGGCAGTAACTAAAAGCACCGTAACAACAGTGCTTTTCTGGTAGCTTGGAGACTGCATGAGTGGAGCTTTCAAAATGGGAAAGCAAGATCTGTGCCTCAGTCTCACATTTCCTGACTGACATGCAGCATAAGGACATGTTGATGTTAACAAGTCAAAACAGATTCACGATACCCAGTGGGGCTTTCCCTGATTCAACTTTTTTCTACGACAGCTTATCTGCCTGCAGCCAAGTGCCTAAACAAAGGATGCGTGAGGGAGACAGGTGCCTGTGCTTCTTCCAAAGACCTGCAGTGTTACACCAAGAACAGTGCTTAAATTGTACTTGGATGCAAGCCGACCAGCTCCTTCAGGATGCGTGACTCTAAGTGTAAAAGGTGAAAAGGAATTCGAAGCAGAGTGTTTTTCTCAATAGAGTTCAGCTAGGGGAATGAGGTTACATCCATTGCATGGAGGACAGTCTAGAAGTGTGTTCCTGAATCCTGTGTAGAGCTGAGGTCATCTGGCTCTCCCAGGGAGGAGTGCAGTGTGTTGCCTTTCTCTAGCCAACACTGAGGTGTTCCAAAAGGCCTACGGGGCAGAAGTTGCTTAGCTGGCCATGAGCTTCTTGGCTCTACTCAGTATACTGGTACTGAAACGGTTTCTAAAGCAAGGTCCCTAGGAGTCTGGAAAAGCTTACTACGGTGAAACTAAAGCAGAACAGTGAAGAAGGCCTCATGGAGCTGCTCCATGCCTCCCGTTTGGCAAGGCAAATCAGGGCCTTCCTTCGAGGCTAGGGCTCACGTTGACTTTGACTTTAGGTATAGAGCAGAGCAGGGTGAGCTTCCAACTAGGAACTGGAAGCACAGGGTTTCTTATGGGATAACTCAATATCTTCTCAGAAACATGCCGGCAGTGACTACAACTCTGGCAACAGCAATGCTTTTCAGGTATATTCGAGGCCACATGAACGAAGCTTTCATAATGGGCAAACAGGCCTTGTGCCATCAGTCTCCAATTTCTAGGTTGACACGCAGCATACTCGCTGAACCAGGGCTTCCTGGCTCTAGGCAATTTTCTGATATCGAAACGGGTGCTGAAGCAGGGTCTTTAGGAGTCTTGGAAAGCTTACTACCGTTAAATTAAAGCAGAACTGCGTTGAAAGCCTCAAAGAACTGCTGCATGCCTCCCGTTTTGTAAGGATATTCAGGGCCTTACATAGAGGCTGGCGCTCCCATGACTTTAACTTTAGTTACAGTGCAGAGCAAGGGGAGCTTCCAACTAGGAACTGGAAGCACAAGGTTTCTTATGGGAAAACTCAATATCTTATCAGAACTATGCATGCAGTGACTAAAACCCCGGCAACAAAAAAGCCTTTCAGGAATCTTGAGGCCGCATAAACGGTGCTTTCATAATGGGCAAACAAGCCTTGTGCCATCAGTCTTCAATATGTAAGTTGATACGCAGCATTCACGGAGGACGAAAGCTTCCTGGCTCTAGGCAGTTTTCTGATACCGAAACGGGTGCTGAAGCCAGGTCTCTAGGAGTATTGGAAAGCTTACTACCGTAAAACTAAAGCAGAGCAGCGTTGAAGTCCTCATGGAGATGCTGCATGCCTCCCGTTTTGTAAGGCTATTCAGGGCCTTACTTCGAGGCAAGTGCTCCCCTTGACTTTCACTTTAGTTATAGAGCAGAGCAGGGTGAGCTTCCAACTAGGAACTGGAAGCACAAGGTTTCTTTCGGGAAAACTCATTTTCCTCGCACAAGCAGGCAGGCAGTGACTAAATCCCTGGCAACAACAATGCTTTTCAGGTATCTTCGAGGCCGCATGAACGGAGCTTTCCTAATGAGAAAACAAGCCTTGTGCCATCAGTCTCCAATTTCCAGGTTGACACGCAGCATACACGGAGGACCAGAGCTTCCTGGCTCTCTGCGGTGTTCTGTTACCAAAACGGGTGATGAAGGAAGGTTCCTAGGAGTCTTGGAAAGCTTACTACCGCTAAAGTAAAGAAGAACAGCGATGAAGGCCTCATGGAACTGCTGCATGCCTCCCGCTTTGCAAGGATAATCAGGGCCTTACTTGGAGGTTGGTGCTCACGTTGACTCTCACTTTTGGTATAGAGGAGCGCAGGTGGAGCTTCCAACTTGGAACTGGAAGCACAAAGTTTCTTTCCAGAAAACTCATTTTCTTCTCTGAGCCATGCCGGCAGTAACTAAAAGCACCATAACAACAGTGCTTTTCTGGTAGCTTGGAGACTGCATGAGTGGAGCTTTCAAAATGGGAAAGCAAGATCTGTGCCTCAGTCTCACATTTCCTGACTGACATGCAGCATAAGGACATGTTGATGTTAACAAGTCAAAACAGATTCACGATACCCAGTGGGGCTTTCCCTGATTCAACTTTTTTCTACGACAGCTTATCTGCTTGCAGCCAAGTGCCTAAACAAAGGATGCGTGAGGGAGACAGGTGCCTGTGCTTCTTCCAAAGACCTGCAGTTTTACACCAAGAACAGTGCTTAAATTGTACTTGGATGCAAGCCGACCAGCTCCTTCAGGATGCGTGACTCTAAGTGTAAAAGGTGAAAAGGAATTCGAAGCAGAGTGTTTTTCTCAATAGAGTTCAGCTAGGGGAATGAGGTTACATCCATTGCATGGAGGACAGTCTAGAAGTGTGTTCCTGAATCCTGTGTAGAGCTGAGGTCATCTGGCTCTCCCAGGGAGGAGTGCAGTGTGTTGCCTTTCTCTAGCCAACACTGAGGTGTTCCAAAAGGCCTACGGGGCAGAAGTTGCTTAGCTGGCCATGAGCTTCTTGGCTCTACTCAGTATACTGGTACTGAAACGGTTTCTAAAGCAAGGTCCCTAGGAGTCTGGAAAAGCTTACTACGGTGAAACTAAAGCAGAACAGTGAAGAAGGCCTCATGGAGCTGCTCCATGCCTCCCGTTTGGCAAGGCAAATCAGGGCCTTCCTTCGAGGCTAGGGCTCACGTTGACTTTGACTTTAGGTATAGAGCAGAGCAGGGTGAGCTTCCAACTAGGAACTGGAAGCACAGGGTTTCTTACGGGATAACTCAATATCTTCTCAGAAACATGCCGGCAGTGACTACAACTCTGGCAACTGCAATGCTTTTCAGGTATATTCGCGGCCACATGAACGGAGCTTTCATAATGGGCAAACAGGCCTTGTGCCCCAGTCTCCAATTTCTAGGTTGACACGCAGCATACTCGCTGAACCAGGGCTTCCTGGCTCTAGACAATTTTCTGATATCGAAACGGGTGCTGAAGCAGGGTCTTTAGGAGTCTTGGAAAGCTTACTACCGTTAAACTAAAGCAGAACAGCGTTGAAAGCCTCAGGGAACTGCTGCATGCCTCCCGTTTTGTAAGGATATTCAGGGCCTTACACAGAGGCTGGCGCTCACTTGACTTTAACTTTAGTTACAGTGCAGAGCAAGGGGAGCTTCCAACTAGGAACTGGAAGCACAAGGTTTCTTATGGGAAAACTCAATAGCTTATCAGAACTATGCATGCAGTGACTAAAACCCCGGCAACAACAAAGCCTTTCAGGAATCTTCGAGGCCGCATAAACGGTGCTTTCATAATGGGCAAACAAGCCTTGTGCCATCAGTCTTCAATATGTAAGTTGATACGCAGCATTCACGCAGGACGAAAGCTTCCTGGCTCTAGGCAGTTTTCTGATACCGAAACGGGTGCTGAAGCCAGGTCTCTAGGAGTATTGGAAAGCTTACTACCGTAAAACTAAAGCAGAGCAGCGTTGAAGTCCTCATGGAGATGCTGCATGCCTCCCGTTTTGTAAGGCTATTCAGGGCCTTACTTCGAGGCAAGTGCTCCCCTTGACTTTCACTTTAGTTATAGAGCAGAGCAGGGTGAGCTTCCAACTAGGAACTGGAAGCACAAGGTTTCTTTCGGGAAAACTCATTTTCCTCGCAGAAGCAGGCAGGCAGTGACTAAATCCCTGGCAACAACAATGCTTCTCAGGTATCTTCGAGGCCGCATGAACGGAGCTTTCCTAATGAGAAAACAAGCCTTGTGCCATCAGTCTCCAATTTCCAGGTTGACACGCAGCATACACGGAGGACCAGAGCTTCCTGGCTCTCTGCGGTGTTCTGTTACCGAAACGGGTGCTGAAGGAAGGTTCCTAGGAGTCTTGGAAAGCTTACTACCGCTAAACTAAAGAAGAACAGCGATGAAGGCCTCATGGAACTGCTGCATGCCTCCCGCTTTGCAAGGATAATCAGGGCCTTACTTGGAGGTTGGTGCTCACGTTGACTCTCACTTTTGGTATAGAGGAGCGCAGGTGGAGCTTCCAACTTGGAACTGGAAGCACAAAGTTTCTTTCCAGAAAACTCATTTTCTTCTCTGAGCCATGCCGGCAGTAACTAAAAGCACCGTAACAACAGTGCTTTTCTGGTAGCTTGGAGACTGCATGAGTGGAGCTTTCAAAATGGGAAAGCAAGATCTGTGCCTCAGTCTCACATTTCCTGACTGACATGCAGCATAAGGACATGTTGATGTTAACAAGTCAAAACAGATTCACGATACCCAGTGGGGCTTTCCCTGATTCAACTTTTTTCTACGACAGCTTATCTGCCTGCAGCCAAGTGCCTAAACAAATGATGCGTGAGGGAGACAGGTGCCTGTGCTTCTTCCAAAGACCTGCAGTGTTACACCAAGAACAGTGCTTAAATTGTACTTGGATGCAAGCCGACCAGCTCCTTCAGGATGCGTGACTCTAAGTGCAAAAGGTGAAAAGGAATTCGAAGCAGAGTGTTTTTCTCAATAGAGTTCAGCTAGGGGAATGAGGTTACATCCATTGCATGGAGGACAGTCTAGAAGTGTGTTCCTGAATCCTGTGTAGAGCTGAGGTCATCTGGCTCTCCCAGGGAGGAGTGCAGTGTGTTGCCTTTCTCTAGCCAACACTGAGGTGTTCCAAAAGGCCTACGGGGCAGAAGTTGCTTAGCTGGCCATGAGCTTCTTGGCTCTACTCAGTATACTGGTACTGAAACGGTTTCTAAAGCAAGGTCCCTAGGAGTCTGGAAAAGCTTACTACGGTGAAACTAAAGCAGAACAGTGAAGAAGGCCTCATGGAGCTGCTCCATGCCTCCCGTTTGGCAAGGCAAATCAGGGCCTTCCTTCGAGGCTAGGGCTCACGTTGACTTTGACTTTAGGTATAGAGCAGAGCAGGGTGAGCTTCCAACTAGGAACTGGAAGCACAGGGTTTCTTATGGGATAACTCAATATCTTCTCAGAAACATGCCGGCAGTGACTACAACTCTGGCAACAGCAATGCTTTTCAGGTATATTCGAGGCCACATGAACGGAGCTTTCATAATGGGCAAACAGGCCTTGTGCCATCAGTCTCCAATTTCTAGGTTGACACGCAGCATACTCGCTGAACCAGGGCTTCCTGGCTCTAGGCAATTTTCTGATATCGAAACGGGTGCTGAAGCAGGGTCTTTAGGAGTCTTGGAAAGCTTACTACCGTTAAATTAAAGCAGAACTGCGTTGAAAGCCTCAAAGAACTGCTGCATGCCTCCCGTTTTGTAAGGATATTCAGGGCCTTACATAGAGGCTGGCGCTCCCATGACTTTAACTTTAGTTACAGTGCAGAGCAAGGGGAGCTTCCAACTAGGAACTGGAAGCAGAAGGTTTCTTATGGGAAAACTCAATATCTTATCAGAACTATGCATGCAGTGACTAAAACCCCGGCAACAACAAAGCCTTTCAGGAATCTTCGAGGCCGCATAAACGGTGCTTTCATAATGGGCAAAGAAGCCTTGTGCCATCAGTCTTCAATATGTAAGTTGATACGCAGCATTCACGGAGGACGAAAGCTTCCTGGCTCTAGGCAGTTTTCTGATACCGAAACGGGTGCTGAAGCCAGGTCTCTAGGAGTATTGGAAAGCTTAC
Organism: Balaenoptera physalus; assembly: GCF_965194825.1. Classification (NCBI taxonomy): domain Eukaryota; kingdom Metazoa; phylum Chordata; class Mammalia; order Artiodactyla; family Balaenopteridae; genus Balaenoptera; species Balaenoptera physalus. Next base: position 45,188,756 of record NC_138899.1, on the reverse strand, counting down.
TACCGTAAAACTAAAGCAGAGCAGCGTTGAAGTCCTCATGGAGATGCTGCATGCCTCCCGTTTTGTAAGGCTATTCAGGGCCTTACTTCGAGGCAAGTGCTCCCCTTGACTTTCACTTTAGTTATAGAGCAGAGCAGGGTGAGCTTCCAACTAGGAACTGGAAGCACAAGGTTTCTTTCGGGAAAACTCATTTTCCTCGCAGAAGCAGGCAGGCAGTGACTAAATCCCTGGCAACAACAATGCTTCTCAGGTATCTTCGAGGCCGCATGAACGGAGCTTTCCTAATGAGAAAACAAGCCTTGTGCCATCAGTCTCCAATTTCCAGGTTGACACGCAGCATACACGGAGGACCAGAGCTTCCTGGCTCTCTGCGGTGTTCTGTTACCGAAACGGGTGCTGAAGGAAGGTTCCTAGGAGTCTTGGAAAGCTTACTACCGCTAAACTAAAGAAGAACAGCGATGAAGGCCTCATGGAACTGCTGCATGCCTCCCGCTTTGCAAGGATAATCAGGGCCTTACTTGGAGGTTGGTGCTCACGTTGACTCTCACTTTTGGTATAGAGGAGCGCAGGTGGAGCTTCCAACTTGGAACTGGAAGCACAAAGTTTCTTTCCAGAAAACTCATTTTCTTCTCTGAGCCATGCCGGCAGTAACTAAAAGCACCGTAACAACAGTGCTTTTCTGGTAGCTTGGAGACTGCATGAGTGGAACTTTCAAAATGGGAAAGCAAGATCTGTGCCTCAGTCTCACATTTCCTGACTGACATGCAGCATAAGGACATGTTGATGTTAACAAGTCAAAACAGATTCACGATACCCAGTGGGGCTTTCCCTGATTCAACTTTTTTCTACGACAGCTTATCTGCCTGCAGCCAAGTGCCTAAACAAAGGATGCGTGAGGGAGACAGGTGCCTGTGCTTCTTCCAAAGACCTGCAGTGTTACACCAAGAACAGTGCTTAAATTGTACTTGGATGCAAGCCGACCAGCTCCTTCAGGATGCGTGACTGTAAGTGCAAAAGGTGAAAAGGAATTCGAAGCAGAGTGTTTTTCTCAATAGAGTTCAGCTAGGGGAATGAGGTTACATCCATTGCATGGAGGACAGTCTAGAAGTGTGTTCCTGAATCCTGTGTAGAGCTGAGGTCATCTGGCTCTCCCAGGGAGGAGTGCAGTGTGTTGCCTTTCTCTAGCCAACACTGAGGTGTTCCAAAAGGCCTACGGGGCAGAAGTTGCTTAGCTGGCCATGAGCTTCTTGGCTCTACTCAGTATACTGGTACTGAAACGGTTTCTAAAGCAAGGTCCCTAGGAGTCTGGAAAAGCTTACTACGGTGAAACTAAAGCAGAACAGTGAAGAAGGCCTCATGGAGCTGCTCCATGCCTCCCGTTTGGCAAGGCAAATCAGGGCCTTCCTTCGAGGCTAGGGCTCACGTTGACTTTGACTTTAGGTATAGAGCAGAGCAGGGTGAGCTTCCAACTAGGAACTGGAAGCACAGGGTTTCTTATGGGATAACTCAATATCTTCTCAGAAACATGCCGGCAGTGACTACAACTCTGGCAACAGCAATGCTTTTCAGGTATATTCGAGGCCACATGAACGGAGCTTTCATAATGGGCAAACAGGCCTTGTGCCCCAGTCTCCAATTTCTAGGTTGACACGCAGCATACTCGCTGAACCAGGGCTTCCTGGCTCTAGGCAATTTTCTGATATCGAAACGGGTGCTGAAGCAGGGTCTTTAGGAGTCTTGGAAAGCTTACTACCGTTAAACTAAAGCAGAACAGCGTTGAAAGCCTCAGGGAACTGCTGCATGCCTCCCGTTTTGTAAGGATATTCAGGGCCTTACACAGAGGCTGGCGCTCACTTGACTTTAACTTTAGTTACAGTGCAGAGCAAGGGGAGCTTCCAACTAGGAACTGGAAGCACAAGGTTTCTTATGGGAAAACTCAATAGCTTATCAGAACTATGCATGCAGTGACTAAAACCCCGGCAACAACAAAGCCTTTCAGGAATCTTCGAGGCCGCATAAACGGTGCTTTCATAATGGGCAAAGAAGCCTTGTGCCATCAGTCTTCAATATGTAAGTTGATACGCAGCATTCACGGAGGACGAAAGCTTCCTGGCTCTAGGCAGTTTTCTGATACCGAAACGGGTGCTGAAGCCAGGTCTCTAGGAGTATTGGAAAGCTTACTACCGTAAAACTAAAGCAGAGCAGCGTTGAAGTCCTCATGGAGATGCTGCATGCCTCCCGTTTTGTAAGGCTATTCAGGGCCTTACTTCGAGGCAAGTGCTCCCCTTGACTTTCACTTTAGTTATAGAGCAGAGCAGGGTGAGCTTCCAACTAGGAACTGGAAGCACAAGGTTTCTTTCGGGAAAACTCATTTTCCTCGCAGAAGCAGGCAGGCAGTGACTAAATCCCTGGCAACAACAATGCTTCTCAGGTATCTTCGAGGCCGCATGAACGGAGCTTTCCTAATGAGAAAACAAGCCTTGTGCCATCAGTCTCCAATTTCCAGGTTGACACGCAGCATACACGGAGGACCAGAGCTTCCTGGCTCTCTGCGGTGTTCTGTTACCGAAACGGGTGCTGAAGGAAGGTTCCTAGGAGTCTTGGAAAGCTTACTACCGCTAAACTAAAGAAGAACAGCGATGAAGGCCTCATGGAACTGCTGCATGCCTCCCGCTTTGCAAGGATAATCAGGGCCTTACTTGGAGGTTGGTGCTCACGTTGACTCTCACTTTTGGTATAGAGGAGCGCAGGTGGAGCTTCCAACTTGGAACTGGAAGCACAAAGTTTCTTTCCAGAAAACTCATTTTCTTCTCTGAGCCATGCCGGCAGTAACTAAAAGCACCGTAACAACAGTGCTTTTCTGGTAGCTTGGAGACTGCATGAGTGGAGCTTTCAAAATGGGAAAGCAAGATCTGTGCCTCAGTCTCACATTTCCTGACTGACATGCAGCATAAGGACATGTTGATGTTAACAAGTCAAAACAGATTCACGATACCCAGTGGGGCTTTCCCTGATTCAACTTTTTCTACGACAGCTTATCTGCCTGCAGCCAAGTGCCTAAACAAAGGATGCGTGAGGGAGACAGGTGCCTTTGCTTCTTCCAAAGACCTGCAGTGTTACACCAAGAACAGTGCTTAAATTGTACTTGGATGCAAGCCGACGAGCTCCTTCAGGATGCGTGACTCTAAGTGTAAAAGGTGAAAAGGCATTCGAAGCAGAGTGTTTTTCTCAATAGAGTTCAGCTAGGGGAATGAGGTTACATCCATTGCATGGAGGACAGTCTAGAAGTGTGTTCCTGAATCCTGTGTAGAGCAGAGGTCATCTGGCTCTCCCAGGGAGGAGTGCATTGTGTTGCCTTTCTCTAGCCAACACTGAGGTGTTCCAAAAGGCCTACGGGGCAGAAGTTGCTTAGCTGGCCATGAGCTTCTTGGCTCTACTCAGTATACTGGTACTGAAACGGTTTCTAAAGCAAGGTCCCTAGGAGTCTGGAAAAGCTTACTACGGTGAAACTAAAGCAGAACAGTGAAGAAGGCCTCATGGAGCTGCTCCATGCCTCCCGTTTGGCAAGGCAAATCAGGGCCTTCCTTCGAGGCTAGGGCTCACGTTGACTTTGACTTTAGGTATAGAGCAGAGCAGGGTGAGCTTCCAACTATGAACTGGAAGCACAGGGTTTCTTACGGGATAACTCAATATCTTCTCAGAAACATGCCGGCAGTGACTACAACTCTGGCAACAGCAATGCTTTTCAGGTATATTCGCGGCCACATGAACGGAGCTTTCATAATGGGCAAACAGGCCTTGTGCCCCAGTCTCCAATTTCTAGGTTGACACGCAGCATACTCGCTGAACCAGGGCTTCCTGGCTCTAGGCAATTTTCTGATATCGAAACGGGTGCTGAAGCAGGGTCTTTAGGAGTCTTGGAAAGCTTACTACCGTTAAACTAAAGCAGAACAGCGTTGAAAGCCTCAGGGAACTGCTGCATGCCTCCCGTTTTGTAAGGATATTCAGGGCCTTACACAGAGGCTGGCGCTCCCTTGACTTTAACTTTAGTTACAGTGCAGAGCAAGGGGAGCTTCCAACTAGGAACTGGAAGCAGAAGGTTTCTTATGGGAAAACTCAATAGCTTATCAGAACTATGCATGCAGTGACTAAAACCCCGGCAACAACAAAGCCTTTCAGGAATCTTCGAGGCCGCATAAACGGTGCTTTTATAATGGGCAAACAAGCCTTGTGCCATCAGTCTTCAATATGTAAGTTGATACGCAGCATTCACGAAGGACGAAAGCTTCCTGGCTCTAGGCAGTTTTCTGATACCGAAACGGGTGCTGAAGCCAGGTCTCTAGGAGTATTGGAAAGCTTACTACCGTAAAACTAAAGCAGAGCAGCGTTGAAGTCCTCATGGAGATGCTGCATGCCTCCCGTTTTGTAAGGCTATTCAGGGCCTTACTTCGAGGCAAGTGCTCCCCTTGACTTTCACTTTAGTTATAGAGCAGAGCAGGGTGAGCTTCCAACTAGGAACTGGAAGCACAAGGTTTCTTTCGGGAAAACTCATTTTCCTCCCACAAGCAGGCAGGCAGTGACTAAATCCCTGGCAACAACAATGCTTTTCAGGTATCTTCGAGGCCGCATGAACGGAGCTTTCCTAATGAGAAAACAAACCTTGTGCCATCAGTCTCCAATTTCCAGGTTGACACGCAGCATACACGGAGAACCAGAGCTTCCTGGCTCTCTGCGGTGTTCTGTTACCAAAACGGGGGATGAAGGAAGGTTCCTAGGAGTCTTGGAAAGCTTACTACCGCTAAACTAAAGAAGAACAGCGATGAAGGCCTCATGGAACTGCTGCATGCCTCCCGCTTTGCAAGGATAATCAGGGCCTTACTTGGAGGTTGGTGCTCACGTTGACTCTCACTTTTGGTATAGAGGAGCACAGGTTGAGCTTCCAACTTGGAACTGGAAGCACAAAGTTTCTTTCCAGAAAACTCATTTTCTTCTCTGAGCCATGCCGGCAGTAACTAAAAGCACCGTAACAACAGTGCTTTTCTGGTAGCTTGGAGACTGCATGAGTGGAGCTTTCAAAATGGGAAAGCAAGATCTGTGTCTCACTCTCACATTTCCTGACTGACATGCAGCATAAGGACATGTTGATGTTAACAAGTCAAAACAGATTCACGATACCCAGTGGGGCTTTCCCTGATTCAACTTTTTTCTACGACAGCTTATCTGCCTGCAGCCAAGTGCCTAAACAAAGGATGCGTGAGGGAGACAGGTGCCTGTGCTTCTTCCAAAGACCTGCAGTGTTACACCAAGAACAGTGCTTAAATTGTACTTGGATGCAAGCCGACCAGCTCCTTCAGGATGCGTGACTCTAAGTGTAAAAGGTGAAAAGGGATTCGAAGCAGAGTGTTTTTCTCAATAGAGTTCAGCTAGGGGAATGAGGTTACATCCATTGCATGGAGGACAGTCTAGAAGTGTGTTCCTGAATCCTGTGTAGAGCAGAGGTCATCTGGCTCTCCCAGGGAGGAGTGCATTGTGTTGCCTTTCTCTAGCCAACACTGAGGTGTTCCAAAAGGCCTACGGGGCAGAAGTTGCTTAGCTGGCCATGAGCTTCTTGGCTCTACTCAGTATACTGGTACTGAAACGGTTTCTAAAGCAAGGTCCCTAGGAGTCTGGAAAAGCTTACTACGGTGAAACTAAAGCAGAACAGTGAAGAAGGCCTCATGGAGCTGCTCCATGCCTCCCGTTTGGCAAGGCAAATCAGGGCCTTCCTTCGAGGCTAGGGCTCACGTTGACTTTGACTTTAGGTATAGAGCAGAGCAGGGTGAGCTTCCAACTATGAACTGGAAGCACAGGGTTTCTTACGGGATAACTCAATATCTTCTCAGAAACATGCCGGCAGTGACTACAACTCTGGCAACAGCAATGCTTTTCAGGTATATTCGCGGCCACATGAACGGAGCTTTCATAATGGGCAAACAGGCCTTGTGCCCCAGTCTCCAATTTCTAGGTTGACACGCAGCATACTCGCTGAACCAGGGCTTCCTGGCTCTAGGCAATTTTCTGATATCGAAACGGGTGCTGAAGCAGGGTCTTTAGGAGTCTTGGAAAGCTTACTACCGTTAAACTAAAGCAGAACAGCGTTGAAAGCCTCAGGGAACTGCTGCATGCCTCCCGTTTTGTAAGGATATTCAGGGCCTTACACAGAGGCTGGCGCTCACTTGACTTTAACTTTAGTTACAGTGCAGAGCAAGGGGAGCTTCCAACTAGGAACTGGAAGCACAAGGTTTCTTATGGGAAAACTCAATAGCTTATCAGAACTATGCATGCAGTGACTAAAACCCCGGCAACAACAAAGCCTTTCAGGAATCTTCGAGGCCGCATAAACGGTGCTTTCATAATGGGCAAACAAGCCTTGTGCCATCAGTCTTCAATATGTAAGTTGATACGCAGCATTCACTCAGGACGAAAGCTTCCTGGCTCTAGGCAGTTTTCTGATACCGAAACGGGTGCTGAAGCCAGGTCTCTAGGAGTATTGGAAAGCTTACTACCGTAAAACTAAAGCAGAGCAGCGTTGAAGTCCTCATGGAGATGCTGCATGCCTCCCGTTTTGTAAGGCTATTCAGGGCCTTACTTCGAGGCAAGTGCTCCCCTTGACTTTCACTTTAGTTATAGAGCAGAGCAGGGTGAGCTTCCAACTAGGAACTGGAAGCACAAGGTTTCTTTCGGGGAAACTCATTTTCCTCGCAGAAGTAGGCAGGCAGTGACTAAATCCCTGGCAACAACAATGCTTCTCAGGTATCTTCGAGGCGGCATGAACGGAGCTTTCCTAATGAGAAAACAAGCCTTGTGCCATCAGTCTCCAATTTCCAGGTTGACACGCAGCATACACGGAGGACCAGAGCTTCCTGGCTCTCTGCGGTGTTCTGTTACCGAAACGGGTGCTGAAGGAAGGTTCCTAGGAGTCTTGGAAAGCTTACTACCGCTAAACTAAAGAAGAACAGCGATGAAGGCCTCATGGAACTGCTGCATGCCTCCCGCTTTGCAAGGATAATCAGGGCCTTACTTGGAGGTTGGTGCTCACGTTGACTCTCACTTTTGGTATAGAGGAGCGCAGGTGGAGCTTCCAACTTGGAACTGGAAGCACAAAGTTTCTTTCCAGAAAACTCATTTTCTTCTCTGAGCCATGCCGGCAGTAACTAAAAGCACCGTAACAACAGTGCTTTTCTGGTAGCTTGGAGACTGCATGAGTGGAGCTTTCAAAATGGGAAAGCAAGATCTGTGCCTCAGTCTCACATTTCCTGACTGACATGCAGCATAAGGACATGTTGATGTTAACAAGTCAAAACAGATTCACGATACCCAGTGGGGCTTTCCCTGATTCAACTTTTTTCTACGACAGCTTATCTGCCTGCAGCCAAGTGCCTAAACAAAGGATGCGTGAGGGAGACAGGTGCCTGTGCTTCTTCCAAAGACCTGCAGTGTTACACCAAGAACAGTGCTTAAATTGTACTTGGATGCAAGCCGACCAGCTCCTTCAGGATGCGTGACTCTAAGTGTAAAAGGTGAAAAGGAATTCGAAGCAGAGTGTTTTTCTCAATAGAGTTCAGCTAGGGGAATGAGGTTACATCCATTGCATGGAGGACAGTCTAGAAGTGTGTTCCTGAATCCTGTGTAGAGCTGAGGTCATCTGGCTCTCCCAGGGAGGAGTGCAGTGTGTTGCCTTTCTCTAGCCAACACTGAGGTGTTCCAAAAGGCCTACGGGGCAGAAGTTGCTTAGCTGGCCATGAGCTTCTTGGCTCTACTCAGTATACTGGTACTGAAACGGTTTCTAAAGCAAGGTCCCTAGGAGTCTGGAAAAGCTTACTACGGTGAAACTAAAGCAGAACAGTGAAGAAGGCCTCATGGAGCTGCTCCATGCCTCCCGTTTGGCAAGGCAAATCAGGGCCTTCCTTCGAGGCTAGGGCTCACGTTGACTTTGACTTTAGGTATAGAGCAGAGCAGGGTGAGCTTCCAACTAGGAACTGGAAGCACAGGGTTTCTTATGGGATAACTCAATATCTTCTCAGAAACATGCCGGCAGTGACTACAACTCTGGCAACAGCAATGCTTTTCAGGTATATTCGAGGCCACATGAACGGAGCTTTCATAATGGGCAAACAGGCCTTGTGCCATCAGTCTCCAATTTCTAGGTTGACACGCAGCATACTCGCTGAACCAGGGCTTCCTGGCTCTAGGCAATTTTCTGATATCGAAACGGGTGCTGAAGCAGGGTCTTTAGGAGTCTTGGAAAGCTTACTACCGTTAAATTAAAGCAGAACTGCGTTGAAAGCCTCAAAGAACTGCTGCATGCCTCCCGTTTTGTAAGGATATTCAGGGCCTTACATAGAGGCTGGCGCTCCCATGACTTTAACTTTAGTTACAGTGCAGAGCAAGGGGAGCTTCCAACTAGGAACTGGAAGCACAAGGTTTCTTATGGGAAAACTCAATATCTTATCAGAACTATGCATGCAGTGACTAAAACCCCGGCAACAACAAAGCCTTTCAGGAATCTTCGAGGCCGCATAAACGGTGCTTTCATAATGGGCAAAGAAGCCTTGTGCCATCAGTCTTCAATATGTAAGTTGATACGCAGCATTCACGGAGGACGAAAGCTTCCTGGCTCTAGGCAGTTTTCTGATACCGAAACGGGTGCTGAAGCCAGGTCTCTAGGAGTATTGGAAAGCTTACTACCGTAAAACTAAAGCAGAGCAGCGTTGAAGTCCTCATGGAGAAGCTGCATGCCTCCCGTTTTGTAAGGCTATTCAGGGCCTTACTTCGAGGCAAGTGCTCCCCTTGACTTTCACTTTAGTTATAGAGCAGAGCAGGGTGAGCTTCCAACTAGGAACTGGAAGCACAAGGTTTCTTTCGGGAAAACTCATTTTCCTCCCACAAGCAGGCAGGCAGTGACTAAATCCCTGGCAACAACAATGCTTTTCAGGTATCTTCGAGGCCGCATGAACGGAGCTTTCCTAATGAGAAAACAAACCTTGTGCCATCAGTCTCCAATTTCCAGGTTGACACGCAGCATACACGGAGAACCAGAGCTTCCTGGCTCTCTGCGGTGTTCTGTTACCAAAACGGGGGATGAAGGAAGGTTCCTAGGAGTCTTGGAAAGCTTACTACCGCTAAACTAAAGAAGAACAGCGATGAAGGCCTCATGGAACTGCTGCATGCCTCCCGCTTTGCAAGGATAATCAGGGCCTTACTTGGAGGTTGGTGCTCACGTTGACTCTCACTTTTGGTATAGAGGAGCACAGGTTGAGCTTCCAACTTGGAACTGGAAGCACAAAGTTTCTTTCCAGAAAACTCATTTTCTTCTCTGAGCCATGCCGGCAGTAACTAAAAGCACCGTAACAACAGTGCTTTTCTGGTAGCTTGGAGACTGCATGAGTGGAGCTTTCAAAATGGGAAAGCAAGATCTGTGTCTCACTCTCACATTTCCTGACTGACATGCAGCATAAGGACATGTTGATGTTAACAAGTCAAAACAGATTCACGATACCCAGTGGGGCTTTCCCTGATTCAACTTTTTTCTACGACAGCTTATCTGCCTGCAGCCAAGTGCCTAAACAAAGGATGCGTGAGGGAGACAGGTGCCTGTGCTTCTTCCAAAGACCTGCAGTGTTACACCAAGAACAGTGCTTAAATTGTACTTGGATGCAAGCCGACCAGCTCCTTCAGGATGCGTGACTCTAAGTGTAAAAGGTGAAAAGGGATTCGAAGCAGAGTGTTTTTCTCAATAGAGTTCAGCTAGGGGAATGAGGTTACATCCATTGCATGGAGGACAGTCTAGAAGTGTGTTCCTGAATCCTGTGTAGAGCAGAGGTCATCTGGCTCTCCCAGGGAGGAGTGCATTGTGTTGCCTTTCTCTAGCCAACACTGAGGTGTTCCAAAAGGCCTACGGGGCAGAAGTTGCTTAGCTGGCCATGAGCTTCTTGGCTCTACTCAGTATACTGGTACTGAAACGGTTTCTAAAGCAAGGTCCCTAGGAGTCTGGAAAAGCTTACTACGGTGAAACTAAAGCAGAACAGTGAAGAAGGCCTCATGGAGCTGCTCCATGCCTCCCGTTTGGCAAGGCAAATCAGGGCCTTCCTTCGAGGCTAGGGCTCACGTTGACTTTGACTTTAGGTATAGAGCAGAGCAGGGTGAGCTTCCAACTATGAACTGGAAGCACAGGGTTTCTTACGGGATAACTCAATATCTTCTCAGAAACATGCCGGCAGTGACTACAACTCTGGCAACAGCAATGCTTTTCACTTATATTCGCGGCCACATGAACGGAGCTTTCATAATGGGCAAACAGGCCTTGTGCCCCAGTCTCCAATTTCTAGGTTGACACGCAGCATACTCGCTGAACCAGGGCTTCCTGGCTCTAGGCAATTTTCTGATATCGAAACGGGTGCTGAAGCAGGGTCTTTAGGAGTCTTGGAAAGCTTACTACCGTTAAACTAAAGCAGAACAGCGTTGAAAGCCTCAGGGAACTGCTGCATGCCTCCCGTTTTGTAAGGATATTCAGGGCCTTACACAGAGGCTGGCGCTCACTTGACTTTAACTTTAGTTACAGTGCAGAGCAAGGGGAGCTTCCAACTAGGAACTGGAAGCACAAGGTTTCTTATGGGAAAACTCAATAGCTTATCAGAACTATGCATGCAGTGACTAAAACCCCGGCAACAACAAAGCCTTTCAGGAATCTTCGAGGCCGCATAAACGGTGCTTTCATAATGGGCAAACAAGCCTTGTGCCATCAGTCTTCAATATGTAAGTTGATACGCAGCATTCACTCAGGACGAAAGCTTCCTGGCTCTAGGCAGTTTTCTGATACCGAAACGGGTGCTGAAGCCAGGTCTCTAAGAGTATTGGAAAGCTTACTACCGTAAAACTAAAGCAGAGCAGCGTTGAAGTCCTCATGGAGATGCTGCATGCCTCCCGTTTTGTAAGGCTATTCAGGGCCTTACTTCGAGGCAAGTGCTCCCCTTGACTTTCACTTTAGTTATAGAGCAGAGCAGGGTGAGCTTCCAACTAGGAACTGGAAGCACAAGGTTTCTTTCGGGGAAACTCATTTTCCTCGCAGAAGCAGGCAGGCAGTGACTAAATCCCTGGCAACAACAATGCTTCTCAGGTATCTTCGAGGCGGCATGAACGGAGCTTTCCTAATGAGAAAACAAGCCTTGTGCCATCAGTCTCCAATTTCCAGGTTGACACGCAGCATACACGGAGGACCAGAGCTTCCTGGCTCTCTGCGGTGTTCTGTTACCGAAACGGGTGCTGAAGGAAGGTTCCTAGGAGTCTTGGAAAGCTTACTACCGCTAAACTAAAGAAGAACAGCGATGAAGGCCTCATGGAACTGCTGCATGCCTCCCGCTTTGCAAGGATAATCAGGGCCTTACTTGGAGGTTGGTGCTCACGTTGACTCTCACTTTTGGTATAGAGGAGCGCAGGTGGAGCTTCCAACTTGGAACTGGAAGCACAAAGTTTCTTTCCAGAAAACTCATTTTCTTCTCTGAGCCATGCCGGCAGTAACTAAAAGCACCGTAACAACAGTGCTTTTCTGGTAGCTTGGAGACTGCATGAGTGGAGCTTTCAAAATGGGAAAGCAAGATCTGTGCCTCAGTCTCACATTTCCTGACTGACATGCAGCATAAGGACATGTTGATGTTAACAAGTCAAAACAGATTCACGATACCCAGTGGGGCTTTCCCTGATTCAACTTTTTTCTACGACAGCTTATCTGCCTGCAGCCAAGTGCCTAAACAAAGGATGCGTGAGGGAGACAGGTGCCTGTGCTTCTTCCAAAGACCTGCAGTGTTACACCAAGAACAGTGCTTAAATTGTACTTGGATGCAAGCCGACCAGCTCCTTCAGGATGCGTGACTCTAAGTGTAAAAGGTGAAAAGGAATTCGAAGCAGAGTGTTTTTCTCAATAGAGTTCAGCTAGGGGAATGAGGTTACATCCATTGCATGGAGGACAGTCTAGAAGTGTGTTCCTGAATCCTGTGTAGAGCTGAGGTCATCTGGCTCTCCCAGGGAGGAGTGCAGTGTGTTGCCTTTCTCTAGCCAACACTGAGGTGTTCCAAAAGGCCTACGGGGCAGAAGTTGCTTAGCTGGCCATGAGCTTCTTGGCTCTACTCAGTATACTGGTACTGAAACGGTTTCTAAAGCAAGGTCCCTAGGAGTCTGGAAAAGCTTACTACGGTGAAACTAAAGCAGAACAGTGAAGAAGGCCTCATGGAGCTGCTCCATGCCTCCCGTTTGGCAAGGCAAATCAGGGCCTTCCTTCGAGGCTAGGGCTCACGTTGACTTTGACTTTAGGTATAGAGCAGAGCAGGGTGAGCTTCCAACTAGGAACTGGAAGCACAGGGTTTCTTATGGGATAACTCAATATCTTCTCAGAAACATGCCGGCAGTGACTACAACTCTGGCAACAGCAATGCTTTTCAGGTATATTCGAGGCCACATGAACGGAGCTTTCATAATGGGCAAACAGGCCTTGTGCCATCACTCTCCAATTTCTAGGTTGACACGCAGCATACTCGCTGAACCAGGGCTTCCTGGCTCTAGGCAATTTTCTGATATCGAAACGGGTGCTGAAGCAGGGTCTTTAGGAGTCTTGGAAAGCTTACTACCGTTAAATTAAAGCAGAACTGCGTTGAAAGCCTCAAAGAACTGCTGCATGCCTCCCGTTTTGTAAGGATATTCAGGGCCTTACATAGAGGCTGGCGCTCCCATGACTTTAACTTTAGTTACAGTGCAGAGCAAGGGGAGCTTCCAACTAGGAACTGGAAGCACAAGGTTTCTTATGGGAAAACTCAATATCTTATCAGAACTATGCATGCAGTGACTAAAACCCCGGCAACAACAAAGCCTTTCAGGAATCTTCGAGGCCGCATAAACGGTGCTTTCATAATGGGCAAAGAAGCCTTGTGCCATCAGTCTTCAATATGTAAGTTGATACGCAGCATTCACGGAGGACGAAAGCTTCCTGGCTCTAGGCAGTTTTCTGATACCGAAACGGGTGCTGAAGCCAGGTCTCTAGGAGTATTGGAAAGCTTACTACCGTAAAACTAAAGCAGAGCAGCGTTGAAGTCCTCATGGAGAAGCTGCATGCCTCCCGTTTTGTAAGGCTATTCAGGGCCTTACTTCGAGGCAAGTGCTCCCCTTGACTTTCACTTTAGTTATAGAGCAGAGCAGGGTGAGCTTCCAACTAGGAACTGGAAGCACAAGGTTTCTTTCGGGAAAACTCATTTTCCTCGCACAAGCAGGCAGGCAGTGACTAAATCCCTGGCAACAACAATGCTTTTCAGGTATCTTCGAGGCCGCATGAACGGAGCTTTCCTAATGAGAAAACAAGCCTTGTGCCATCAGTCTCCAATTTCCAGGTTGACACGCAGCATACACGGAGGACCAGAGCTTCCTGGCTCTCTGCGGTGTTCTGTTAACAAAACGGGTGATGAAGGAAGGTTCCTAGGAGTCTTGGAAAGCTTACTACCGCTAAAGTAAAGAAGAACAGCGATGAAGGCCTCATGGAACTGCTGCATGCCTCCCGCTTTGCAAGGATAATCAGGGCCTTACTTGGAGGTTGGTGCTCACGTTGACTCTCACTTTTGGTATAGAGGAGCGCAGGTGGAGCTTCCAACTTGGAACTGGAAGCACAAAGTTTCTTTCCAGAAAACTCATTTTCTTCTCTGAGCCATGCCGGCAGTAACTAAAAGCACCGTAACAACAGTGCTTTTCTGGTAGCTTGGAGACTGCATGAGTGGAGCTTTCAAAATGGGAAAGCAAGATCTGTGCCTCAGTCTCACATTTCCTGACTGACATGCAGCATAAGGACATGTTGATGTTAACAAGTCAAAACAGATTCACGATACCCAGTGGGGCTTTCCCTGATTCAACTTTTTTCTACGACAGCTTATCTGCTTGCAGCCAAGTGCCTAAACAAAGGATGCGTGAGGGAGACAGGTGCCTGTGCTTCTTCCAAAGACCTGCAGTGTTACACCAAGAACAGTGCTTAAATTGTACTTGGATGCAAGCCGACCAGCTCCTTCAGGATGCGTGACTCTAAGTGCAAAAGGTGAAAAGGAATTCGAAGCAGAGTGTTTTTCTCAATAGAGTTCAGCTAGGGGAATGAGGTTACATCCATTGCATGGAGGACAGTCTAGAAGTGTGTTCCTGAATCCTGTGTAGAGCTGAGGTCATCTGGCTCTCCCAGGCAGGAGTGCAGTGTGTTGCCTTTCTCTAGCCAACACTGAGGTGTTCCAAAAGGCCTACGGGGCAGAAGTTGCTTAGCTGGCCATGAGCTTCTTGGCTCTACTCAGTATACTGGTACTGAAACGGTTTCTAAAGCAAGGTCCCTAGGAGTCTGGAAAAGCTTACTACGGTGAAACTAAAGCAGAACAGTGAAGAAGGCCTCATGGAGCTGCTCCATGCCTCCCGTTTGGCAAGGCAAATCAGGGCCTTCCTTCGAGGCTAGGGCTCACGTTGACTTTGACTTTAGGTATAGAGCAGAGCAGGGTGAGCTTCCAACTAGGAACTGGAAGCACAGGGTTTCTTATGGGATAACTCAATATCTTCTCAGAAACATGCCGGCAGTGACTACAACTCTGGCAACAGCAATGCTTTTCAGGTATATTCGAGGCCACATGAACGGAGCTTTCATAATGGGCAAACAGGCCTTGTGCCATCAGTCTCCAATTTCTAGGTTGACACGCAGCATACTCGCTGAACCAGGGCTTCCTGGCTCTAGGCAATTTTCTGATATCGAAACGGGTGCTGAAGCAGGGTCTTTAGGAGTCTTGGAAAGCTTACTACCGTTAAATTAAAGCAGAACTGCGTTGAAAGCCTCAAAGAACTGCTGCATGCCTCCCGTTTTGTAAGGATATTCAGGGCCTTACATAGAGGCTGGCGCTCCCATGACTTTAACTTTAGTTACAGTGCAGAGCAAGGGGAGCTTCCAACTAGGAACTGGAAGCACAAGGTTTCTTATGGGAAAACTCAATATCTTATCAGAACTATGCATGCAGTGACTAAAACCCCGGCAACAACAAAGCCTTTCAGGAATCTTCGAGGCCGCATAAACGGTGCTTTCATAATGGGCAAAGAAGCCTTGTGCCATCAGTCTTCAATATGTAAGTTGATACGCAGCATTCACGCAGGACGAAAGCTTCCTGGCTCTAGGCAGTTTTCTGATACCGAAACGGGTGCTGAAGCCAGGTCTCTAGGAGTATTGGAAAGCTTACTACCGTAAAACTAAAGCAGAGCAGCGTTGAAGTCCTCATGGAGAAGCTGCATGCCTCCCGTTTTGTAAGGCTATTCAGGGCCTTACTTCGAGGCAAGTGCTCCCCTTGACTTTCACTTTAGTTATAGAGCAGAGCAGGGTGAGCTTCCAACTAGGAACTGGAAGCACAAGGTTTCTTTCGGGAAAACTCATTTTCCTCGCACAAGCAGGCAGGCAGTGACTAAATCCCTGGCAACAACAATGCTTTTCAGGTATCTTCGAGGCCGCATGAACGGAGCTTTCCTAATGAGAAAACAAGCCTTGTGCCATCAGTCTCCAATTTCCAGGTTGACACGCAGCATACACGGAGGACCAGAGCTTCCTGGCTCTCTGCGGTGTTCTGTTAACAAAACGGGTGATGAAGGAAGGTTCCTAGGAGTCTTGGAAAGCTTACTACCGCTAAAGTAAAGAAGAACAGCGATGAAGGCCTCATGGAACTGCTGCATGCCTCCCGCTTTGCAAGGATAATCAGGGCCTTACTTGGAGGTTGGTGCTCACGTTGACTCTCACTTTTGGTATAGAGGAGCGCAGGTGGAGCTTCCAACTTGGAACTGGAAGCACAAAGTTTCTTTCCAGAAATCTCATTTTCTTCTCTGAGCCATGCCGGCAGTAACTAAAAGCACCGTAACAACAGTGTTTTTCTGGTAGCTTGGAGACTGCATGAGTGGAGCTTTCAAAATGGGAAAGCAAGATCTGTGCCTCAGTCTCACATTTCCTGACTGACATGCAGCATAAGGACATGTTGATGTTAACAAGTCAAAACAGATTCACGATACCCAGTGGGGCTTTCCCTGATTCAACTTTTTTCTACGACAGCTTATCTGCTTGCAGCCAAGTGCCTAAACAAAGGATGCGTGAGGGAGACAGGTGCCTGTGCTTCTTCCAAAGACCTGCAGTGTTACACCAAGAACAGTGCTTAAATTGTACTTGGATGCAAGCCGACCAGCTCCTTCAGGATGCGTGACTCTAAGTGCAAAAGGTGAAAAGGAATTCGAAGCAGAGTGTTTTTCTCAATAGAGTTCAGCTAGGGGAATGAGGTTACATCCATTGCATGGAGGACAGTCTAGAAGTGTGTTCCTGAATCCTGTGTAGAGCTGAGGTCATCTGGCTCTCCCAGGGAGGAGTGCAGTGTGTTGCCTTTCTCTAGCCAACACTGAGGTGTTCCAAAAGGCCTACGGGGCAGAAGTTGCTTAGCTGGCCATGAGCTTCTTGGCTCTACTCAGTATACTGGTACTGAAACGGTTTCTAAAGCAAGGTCCCTAGGAGTCTGGAAAAGCTTACTACGGTGAAACTAAAGCAGAACAGTGAAGAAGGCCTCATGGAGCTGCTCCATGCCTCCCGTTTGGCAAGGCAAATCAGGGCCTTCCTTCGAGGCTAGGGCTCACGTTGACTTTGACTTTAGGTATAGAGCAGAGCAGGGTGAGCTTCCAACTAGGAACTGGAAGCACAGGGTTTCTTATGGGATAACTCAATATCTTCTCAGAAACATGCCGGCAGTGACTACAACTCTGGCAACAGCAATGCTTTTCAGGTATATTCGAGGCCACATGAACGGAGCTTTCATAATGGGCAAACAGGCCTTGTGCCATCAGTCTCCAATTTCTAGGTTGACACGCAGCATACTCGCTGAACCAGGGCTTCCTGGCTCTAGGCAATTTTCTGATATCGAAACGGGTGCTGAAGCAGGGTCTTTAGGAGACTTGGAAAGCTTACTACCGTTAAATTAAAGCAGAACTGCGTTGAAAGCCTCAAAGAACTGCTGCATGCCTCCCGTTTTGTAAGGATATTCAGGGCCTTACATAGAGGCTGGCGCTCCCATGACTTTAACTTTAGTTACAGTGCAGAGCAAGGGGAGCTTCCAACTAGGAACTGGAAGCAGAAGGTTTCTTATGGGAAAACTCAATATCTTATCAGAACTATGCATGCAGTGACTAAAACCCCGGCAACAACAAAGCCTTTCAGGAATCTTCGAGACCGCATAAACGGTGCTTTTATAATGGGCAAACAAGCCTTGTGCCATCAGTCTTCAATATGTAAGTTGATACGCAGCATTCACGCAGGACGAAAGCTTCCTGGCTCTAGGCAGTTTTCTGATACCGAAACGGGTGCTGAAGCCAGGTCTCTAGGAGTATTGGAAAGCTTACTACCGTAAAACTAAAGCAGAGCAGCGTTGAAGTCCTCATGGAGATGCTGCATGCCTCCCGTTTTGTAAGGCTATTCAGGGCCTTACTTCGAGGCAAGTGCTCCCCTTGACTTTCACTTTAGTTATAGAGCAGAGCAGGGTGAGCTTCCAACTAGGAACTGGAAGCACAAGGTTTCTTTCGGGAAAACTCATTTTCCTCGCAGAAGTAGGCAGGCAGTGACTAAATCCCTGGCAACAACAATGCTTCTCAGGTATCTTCGAGGCCGCATGAACGGAGCTTTCCTAATGAGAAAACAAGCCTTGTGCCATCAGTCTCCAATTTCCAGGTTGACACGCAGCATACACGGAGAACCAGAGCTTCCTGGCTCTCTGCGGTGTTCTGTTACCAAAACGGGGGATGAAGGAAGGTTCCTAGGAGTCTTGGAAAGCTTACTACCGCTAAACTAAAGAAGAACAGCGATGAAGGCCTCATGGAACTGCTGCATGCCTCCCGCTTTGCAAGGATAATCAGGGCCTTACTTGGAGGTTGGTGCTCACGTTGACTCTCACTTTTGGTATAGAGGAGCACAGGTTGAGCTTCCAACTTGGAACTGGAAGCACAAAGTTTCTTTCCAGAAAACTCATTTTCTTCTCTGAGCCATGCCGGCAGTAACTAAAAGCACCGTAACAACAGTGCTTTTCTGGTAGCTTGGAGACTGCATGAGTGGAGCTTTCAAAATGGGAAAGCAAGATCTGTGTCTCACTCTCACATTTCCTGACTGACATGCAGCATAAGGACATGTTGATGTTAACAAGTCAAAACAGATTCACGATACCCAGTGGGGCTTTCCCTGATTCAACTTTTTTCTACGACAGCTTATCTGCCTGCAGCCAAGTGCCTAAACAAAGGATGCGTGAGGGAGACAGGTGCCTGTGCTTCTTCCAAAGACCTGCAGTGTTACACCAAGAACAGTGCTTAAATTGTACTTGGATGCAAGCCGACCAGCTCCTTCAGGATGCGTGACTCTAAGTGTAAAAGGTGAAAAGGGATTCGAAGCAGAGTGTTTTTCTCAATAGAGTTCAGCTAGGGGAATGAGGTTACATCCATTGCATGGAGGACAGTCTAGAAGTGTGTTCCTGAATCCTGTGTAGAGCAGAGGTCATCTGGCTCTCCCAGGGAGGAGTGCATTGTGTTGCCTTTCTCTAGCCAACACTGAGGTGTTCCAAAAGGCCTACGGGGCAGAAGTTGCTTAGCTGGCCATGAGCTTCTTGGCTCTACTCAGTATACTGGTACTGAAACGGTTTCTAAAGCAAGGTCCCTAGGAGTCTGGAAAAGCTTACTACGGTGAAACTAAAGCAGAACAGTGAAGAAGGCCTCATGGAGCTGCTCCATGCCTCCCGTTTGGCAAGGCAAATCAGGGCCTTCCTTCGAGGCTAGGGCTCACGTTGACTTTGACTTTAGGTATAGAGCAGAGCAGGGTGAGCTTCCAACTATGAACTGGAAGCACAGGGTTTCTTACGGGATAACTCAATATCTTCTCAGAAACATGCCGGCAGTGACTACAACTCTGGCAACAGCAATGCTTTTCAGGTATATTCGCGGCCACATGAACGGAGCTTTCATAATGGGCAAACAGGCCTTGTGCCCCAGTCTCCAATTTCTAGGTTGACACGCAGCATACTCGCTGAACCAGGGCTTCCTGGCTCTAGGCAATTTTCTGATATCGAAACGGGTGCTGAAGCAGGGTCTTTAGGAGTCTTGGAAAGCTTACTACCGTTAAACTAAAGCAGAACAGCGTTGAAAGCCTCAGGGAACTGCTGCATGCCTCCCGTTTTGTAAGGATATTCAGGGCCTTACACAGAGGCTGGCGCTCACTTGACTTTAACTTTAGTTACAGTGCAGAGCAAGGGGAGCTTCCAACTAGGAACTGGAAGCACAAGGTTTCTTATGGGAAAACTCAATAGCTTATCAGAACTATGCATGCAGTGACTAAAACCCCGGCAACAACAAAGCCTTTCAGGAATCTTCGAGGCCGCATAAACGGTGCTTTCATAATGGGCAAACAAGCCTTGTGCCATCAGTCTTCAATATGTAAGTTGATACGCAGCATTCACTCAGGACGAAAGCTTCCTGGCTCTAGGCAGTTTTCTGATACCGAAACGGGTGCTGAAGCCAGGTCTCTAGGAGTATTGGAAAGCTTACTACCGTAAAACTAAAGCAGAGCAGCGTTGAAGTCCTCATGGAGATGCTGCATGCCTCCCGTTTTGTAAGGCTATTCAGGGCCTTACTTCGAGGCAAGTGCTCCCCTTGACTTTCACTTTAGTTATAGAGCAGAGCAGGGTGAGCTTCCAACTAGGAACTGGAAGCACAAGGTTTCTTTCGGGGAAACTCATTTTCCTCGCAGAAGTAGGCAGGCAGTGACTAAATCCCTGGCAACAACAATGCTTCTCAGGTATCTTCGAGGCGGCATGAACGGAGCTTTCCTAATGAGAAAACAAGCCTTGTGCCATCAGTCTCCAATTTCCAGGTTGACACGCAGCATACACGGAGGACCAGAGCTTCCTGGCTCTCTGCGGTGTTCTGTTACCGAAACGGGTGCTGAAGGAAGGTTCCTAGGAGTCTTGGAAAGCTTACTACCGCTAAACTAAAGAAGAACAGCGATGAAGGCCTCATGGAACTGCTGCATGCCTCCCGCTTTGCAAGGATAATCAGGGCCTTACTTGGAGGTTGGTGCTCACGTTGACTCTCACTTTTGGTATAGAGGAGCGCAGGTGGAGCTTCCAACTTGGAACTGGAAGCACAAAGTTTCTTTCCAGAAAACTCATTTTCTTCTCTGAGCCATGCCGGCAGTAACTAAAAGCACCGTAACAACAGTGCTTTTCTGGTAGCTTGGAGACTGCATGAGTGGAGCTTTCAAAATGGGAAAGCAAGATCTGTGCCTCAGTCTCACATTTCCTGACTGACATGCAGCATAAGGACATGTTGATGTTAACAAGTCAAAACAGATTCACGATACCCAGTGGGGCTTTCCCTGATTCAACTTTTTTCTACGACAGCTTATCTGCCTGCAGCCAAGTGCCTAAACAAAGGATGCGTGAGGGAGACAGGTGCCTGTGCTTCTTCCAAAGACCTGCAGTGTTACACCAAGAACAGTGCTTAAATTGTACTTGGATGCAAGCCGACCAGCTCCTTCAGGATGCGTGACTCTAAGTGTAAAAGGTGAAAAGGAATTCGAAGCAGAGTGTTTTTCTCAATAGAGTTCAGCTAGGGGAATGAGGTTACATCCATTGCATGGAGGACAGTCTAGAAGTGTGTTCCTGAATCCTGTGTAGAGCTGAGGTCATCTGGCTCTCCCAGGGAGGAGTGCAGTGTGTTGCCTTTCTCTAGCCAACACTGAGGTGTTCCAAAAGGCCTACGGGGCAGAAGTTGCTTAGCTGGCCATGAGCTTCTTGGCTCTACTCAGTATACTGGTACTGAAACGGTTTCTAAAGCAAGGTCCCTAGGAGTCTGGAAAAGCTTACTACGGTGAAACTAAAGCAGAACAGTGAAGAAGGCCTCATGGAGCTGCTCCATGCCTCCCGTTTGGCAAGGCAAATCAGGGCCTTCCTTCGAGGCTAGGGCTCACGTTGACTTTGACTTTAGGTATAGAGCAGAGCAGGGTGAGCTTCCAACTAGGAACTGGAAGCACAGGGTTTCTTATGGGATAACTCAATATCTTCTCAGAAACATGCCGGCAGTGACTACAACTCTGGCAACAGCAATGCTTTTCAGGTATATTCGAGGCCACATGAACGGAGCTTTCATAATGGGCAAACAGGCCTTGTGCCATCAGTCTCCAATTTCTAGGTTGACACGCAGCATACTCGCTGAACCAGGGCTTCCTGGCTCTAGGCAATTTTCTGATATCGAAACGGGTGCTGAAGCAGGGTCTTTAGGAGTCTTGGAAAGCTTACTACCGTTAAATTAAAGCAGAACTGCGTTGAAAGCCTCAAAGAACTGCTGCATGCCTCCCGTTTTGTAAGGATATTCAGGGCCTTACATAGAGGCTGGCGCTCCCATGACTTTAACTTTAGTTACAGTGCAGAGCAAGGGGAGCTTCCAACTAGGAACTGGAAGCACAAGGTTTCTTATGGGAAAACTCAATATCTTATCAGAACTATGCATGCAGTGACTAAAACCCCGGCAACAACAAAGCCTTTCAGGAATCTTCGAGGCCGCATAAACGGTGCTTTCATAATGGGCAAAGAAGCCTTGTGCCATCAGTCTTCAATATGTAAGTTGATACGCAGCATTCACGGAGGACGAAAGCTTCCTGGCTCTAGGCAGTTTTCTGATACCGAAACGGGTGCTGAAGCCAGGTCTCTAGGAGTATTGGAAAGCTTACTACCGTAAAACTAAAGCAGAGCAGCGTTGAAGTCCTCATGGAGAAGCTGCATGCCTCCCGTTTTGTAAGGCTATTCAGGGCCTTACTTCGAGGCAAGTGCTCCCCTTGACTTTCACTTTAGTTATAGAGCAGAGCAGGGTGAGCTTCCAACTAGGAACTGGAAGCACAAGGTTTCTTTCGGGAAAACTCATTTTCCTCGCACAAGCAGGCAGGCAGTGACTAAATCCCTGGCAACAACAATGCTTTTCAGGTATCTTCGAGGCCGCATGAACGGAGCTTTCCTAATGAGAAAACAAGCCTTGTGCCATCAGTCTCCAATTTCCAGGTTGACACGCAGCATACACGGAGGACCAGAGCTTCCTGGCTCTCTGCGGTGTTCTGTTAACAAAACGGGTGATGAAGGAAGGTTCCTAGGAGTCTTGGAAAGCTTACTACCGCTAAAGTAAAGAAGAACAGCGATGAAGGCCTCATGGAACTGCTGCATGCCTCCCGCTTTGCAAGGATAATCAGGGCCTTACTTGGAGTTTGGTGCTCACGTTGACTCTCACTTTTGGTATAGAGGAGCGCAGGTGGAGCTTCCAACTTGGAACTGGAAGCACAAAGTTTCTTTCCAGAAAACTCATTTTCTTCTCTGAGCCATGCCGGCAGTAACTAAAAGCACCGTAACAACAGTGCTTTTCTGGTAGCTTGGAGACTGCATGAGTGGAGCTTTCAAAATGGGAAAGCAAGATCTGTGCCTCAGTCTCACATTTCCTGACTGACATGCAGCATAAGGACATGTTGATGTTAACAAGTCAAAACAGATTCACGATACCCAGTGGGGCTTTCCCTGATTCAACTTTTTTCTACGACAGCTTATCTGCTTGCAGCCAAGTGCCTAAACAAAGGATGCGTGAGGGAGACAGGTGCCTGTGCTTCTTCCAAAGACCTGCAGTGTTACACCAAGAACAGTGCTTAAATTGTACTTGGATGCAAGCCGACCAGCTCCTTCAGGATGCGTGACTCTAAGTGCAAAAGGTGAAAAGGAATTCGAAGCAGAGTGTTTTTCTCAATAGAGTTCAGCTAGGGGAATGAGGTTACATCCATTGCATGGAGGACAGTCTAGAAGTGTGTTCCTGAATCCTGTGTAGAGCTGAGGTCATCTGGCTCTCCCAGGCAGGAGTGCAGTGTGTTGCCTTTCTCTAGCCAACACTGAGGTGTTCCAAAAGGCCTACGGGGCAGAAGTTGCTTAGCTGGCCATGAGCTTCTTGGCTCTACTCAGTATACTGGTACTGAAACGGTTTCTAAAGCAAGGTCCCTAGGAGTCTGGAAAAGCTTACTACGGTGAAACTAAAGCAGAACAGTGAAGAAGGCCTCATGGAGCTGCTCCATGCCTCCCGTTTGGCAAGGCAAATCAGGGCCTTCCTTCGAGGCTAGGGCTCACGTTGACTTTGACTTTAGGTATAGAGCAGAGCAGGGTGAGCTTCCAACTAGGAACTGGAAGCACAGGGTTTCTTATGGGATAACTCAATATCTTCTCAGAAACATGCCGGCAGTGACTACAACTCTGGCAACAGCAATGCTTTTCAGGTATATTCGAGGCCACATGAACGGAGCTTTCATAATGGGCAAACAGGCCTTGTGCCATCAGTCTCCAATTTCTAGGTTGACACGCAGCATACTCGCTGAACCAGGGCTTCCTGGCTCTAGGCAATTTTCTGATATCGAAACGGGTGCTGAAGCAGGGTCTTTAGGAGTCTTGGAAAGCTTACTACCGTTAAATTAAAGCAGAACTGCGTTGAAAGCCTCAAAGAACTGCTGCATGCCTCCCGTTTTGTAAGGATATTCAGGGCCTTACATAGAGGCTGGCGCTCCCATGACTTTAACTTTAGTTACAGTGCAGAGCAAGGGGAGCTTCCAACTAGGAACTGGAAGCACAAGGTTTCTTATGGGAAAACTCAATATCTTATCAGAACTATGCATGCAGTGACTAAAACCCCGGCAACAACAAAGCCTTTCAGGAATCTTCGAGGCCGCATAAACGGTGCTTTCATAATGGGCAAAGAAGCCTTGTGCCATCAGTCTTCAATATGTAAGTTGATACGCAGCATTCACGCAGGACGAAAGCTTCCTGGCTCTAGGCAGTTTTCTGATACCGAAACGGGTGCTGAAGCCAGGTCTCTAGGAGTATTGGAAAGCTTACTACCGTAAAACTAAAGCAGAGCAGCGTTGAAGTCCTCATGGAGAAGCTGCATGCCTCCCGTTTTGTAAGGCTATTCAGGGCCTTACTTCGAGGCAAGTGCTCCCCTTGACTTTCACTTTAGTTATAGAGCAGAGCAGGGTGAGCTTCCAACTAGGAACTGGAAGCACAAGGTTTCTTTCGGGAAAACTCATTTTCCTCGCACAAGCAGGCAGGCAGTGACTGAATCCCTGGCAACAACAATGCTTTTCAGGTATCTTCGAGGCCGCATGAACGGAGCTTTCCTAATGAGAAAACAAGCCTTGTGCCATCAGTCTCCAATTTCCAGGTTGACACGCAGCATACACGGAGGACCAGAGCTTCCTGGCTCTCTGCGGTGTTCTGTTAACAAAACGGGTGATGAAGGAAGGTTCCTAGGAGTCTTGGAAAGCTTACTACCGCTAAAGTAAAGAAGAACAGCGATGAAGGCCTCATGGAACTGCTGCATGCCTCCCGCTTTGCAAGGATAATCAGGGCCTTACTTGGAGGTTGGTGCTCACGTTGACTCTCACTTTTGGTATAGAGGAGCGCAGGTGGAGCTTCCAACTTGGAACTGGAAGCACAAAGTTTCTTTCCAGAAATCTCATTTTCTTCTCTGAGCCATGCCGGCAGTAACTAAAAGCACCGTAACAACAGTGCTTTTCTGGTAGCTTGGAGACTGCATGAGTGGAGCTTTCAAAATGGGAAAGCAAGATCTGTGCCTCAGTCTCACATTTCCTGACTGACATGCAGCATAAGGACATGTTGATGTTAACAAGTCAAAACAGATTCACGATACCCAGTGGGGCTTTCCCTGATTCAACTTTTTTCTACGACAGCTTATCTGCTTGCAGCCAAGTGCCTAAACAAAGGATGCGTGAGGGAGACAGGTGCCTGTGCTTCTTCCAAAGACCTGCAGTGTTACACCAAGAACAGTGCTTAAATTGTACTTGGATGCAAGCCGACCAGCTCCTTCAGGATGCGTGACTCTAAGTGCAAAAGGTGAAAAGGAATTCGAAGCAGAGTGTTTTTCTCAATAGAGTTCAGCTAGGGGAATGAGGTTACATCCATTGCATGGAGGACAGTCTAGAAGTGTGTTCCTGAATCCTGTGTAGAGCTGAGGTCATCTGGCTCTCCCAGGGAGGAGTGCAGTGTGTTGCCTTTCTCTAGCCAACACTGAGGTGTTCCAAAAGGCCTACGGGGCAGAAGTTGCTTAGCTGGCCATGAGCTTCTTGGCTCTACTCAGTATACTGGTACTGAAACGGTTTCTAAAGCAAGGTCCCTAGGAGTCTGGAAAAGCTTACTACGGTGAAACTAAAGCAGAACAGTGAAGAAGGCCTCATGGAGCTGCTCCATGCCTCCCGTTTGGCAAGGCAAATCAGGGCCTTCCTTCGAGGCTAGGGCTCACGTTGACTTTGACTTTAGGTATAGAGCAGAGCAGGGTGAGCTTCCAACTAGGAACTGGAAGCACAGGGTTTCTTATGGGATAACTCAATATCTTCTCAGAAACATGCCGGCAGTGACTACAACTCTGGCAACAGCAATGCTTTTCAGGTATATTCGAGGCCACATGAACGGAGCTTTCATAATGGGCAAACAGGCCTTGTGCCATCAGTCTCCAATTTCTAGGTTGACACGCAGCATACTCGCTGAACCAGGGCTTCCTGGCTCTAGGCAATTTTCTGATATCGAAACGGGTGCTGAAGCAGGGTCTTTAGGAGACTTGGAAAGCTTACTACCGTTAAATTAAAGCAGAACTGCGTTGAAAGCCTCAAAGAACTGCTGCATGCCTCCCGTTTTGTAAGGATATTCAGGGCCTTACATAGAGGCTGGCGCTCCCATGACTTTAACTTTAGTTACAGTGCAGAGCAAGGGGAGCTTCCAACTAGGAACTGGAAGCAGAAGGTTTCTTATGGGAAAACTCAATATCTTATCAGAACTATGCATGCAGTGACTAAAACCCCGGCAACAACAAAGCCTTTCAGGAATCTTCGAGACCGCATAAACGGTGCTTTTATAATGGGCAAACAAGCCTTGTGCCATCAGTCTTCAATATGTAAGTTGATACGCAGCATTCACGCAGGACGAAAGCTTCCTGGCTCTAGGCAGTTTTCTGATACCGAAACGGGTGCTGAAGCCAGGTCTCTAGGAGTATTGGAAAGCTTACTACCGTAAAACTAAAGCAGAGCAGCGTTGAAGTCCTCATGGAGATGCTGCATGCCTCCCGTTTTGTAAGGCTATTCAGGGCCTTACTTCGAGGCAAGTGCTCCCCTTGACTTTCACTTTAGTTATAGAGCAGAGCAGGGTGAGCTTCCAACTAGGAACTGGAAGCACAAGGTTTCTTTCGGGAAAACTCATTTTCCTCGCAGAAGTAGGCAGGCAGTGACTAAATCCCTGGCAACAACAATGCTTCTCAGGTATCTTCGAGGCCGCATGAACGGAGCTTTCCTAATGAGAAAACAAGCCTTGTGCCATCAGTCTCCAATTTCCAGGTTGACACGCAGCATACACGGATGACCAGAGCTTCCTGGCTCTCTGCAGTGTTCTGTTACCGAAACGGGTGCTGAAGGAAGGTTCCTAGGAGTCTTGGAAAGCTTACTACCGCTAAACTAAAGAAGAACAGCGATGAAGGCCTCATGGAACTGCTGCATGCCTCCCGCTTTGCAAGGATAATCAGGGCCTTACTTGGAGGTTGGTGCTCACGTTGACTCTCACTTTTGGTATAGAGGAGCGCAGGTGGAGCTTCCAACTTGGAACTGGAAGCACAAAGTTTCTTTCCAGAAAACTCATTTTCTTCTCTGAGCCATGCCGGCAGTAACTAAAAGTACCGTAACAACAGTGCTTTTCTGGTAGCTTCGAGACTGCATGAGTGGAGCTTTCAAAATGGGAAAGCAAGATCTATGTCTCAGTCTCACATTTCCTGATTGACATGCAGCATAAGGACATGTTGATGTTAACAAGTCAAAAGAGATTCACGATACCCAGTGGGGCTTTCCCTGATTCAACTTTTTTCTACGACAGCTTATCTGCCTGCAGCCAAGTGCCTAAACAAAGGATGCGTGAGGGAGACAGGGTCCTGTCCTTCTTCCAAAGACCTGCAGTGTTACACCAAGAACAGTGCTTAAATTGTACTTGGATGCAAGCCGACCACCTCCTTGAGGATGCGTGACTCTAAGTGCAAAAGGTGAAAAGGGATTCGAAGCAGAGTGTTTTTCTCAATAGATTTCAGCTTGGGGAATGAGGTTACATCCATTGCATGGAGGACAGTCTAGAAGTGGGTTCCTGAATCCTGTGTAGAGCTGAGGTCATCTGGCTCTCCCAGGGAGGAGTGCAGTGTGTTGCCTTTCTCTAGCCAACACTGAGGTGTTCCAAAAGGCCTACGGGGCAGAAGTTGCTTAGCTGGCCATGAGCTTCTTGGCTCTACTCAGTATACTGGTACTGAAACGGTTTCTAAAGCAAGGCCCCTAGGAGTCTGGAAAAGCTTACTACGGTGAAACTAAAGCAGAACAGTGAAGAAGGCCTCATGGAGCTGCTCCATGCCTCCCGTTTGGCAAGGCAAATCAGGGCCTTCCTTCGAGGCTAGGGCTCACGTTGACTTTGACTTTAGGTATAGAGCAGAGCAGGGTGAGCTTCCAACTAGGAACTGGAAGCACAGGGTTTCTTATGGGATAACTCAATATCCTCTCAGAAACATGCCGGCAGTGACTACAACTCTGGCAACAGCAATGCTTTTCAGGTATATTCGAGGCCACATGAACGGAGCTTTCATAATGGGCAAACAGGCCTTGTGCCATCAGTCTCCAATTTCTAGGTTGACACGCAGCATACTCGCTGAACCAGGGCTTCCTGGCTCTAGGCAATTTTCTGATATCGAAACGGGTGCTGAAGCAGGGTCTTTAGGAGTCTTGGAAAGCTTACTACCGTTAAACTAAAGCAGAACAGCGTTGAAAGCCTCAGGGAACTGCTGAATGCCTCCCGTTTTGTAAGGATATTCAGGGCCTTACACAGAGGCTGGCGCTCACTTGACTTTAACTTTAGTTACAGTGCAGAGCAAGGGGAGCTTCCAACTAGGAACTGGAAGCACAAGGTTTCTTATGGGAAAACTCAATAGCTTATCAGAACTATGCATGCAGTGACTAAAACCCCGGCAACAACAAAGCCTTTCAGGAATCTTCGAGGCCGCATAAACGGTGCTTTCATAATGGGCAAAGAAGCCTTGTGCCATCAGTCTTCAATATGTAAGTTGATACGCAGCATTCACGGAGGACGAAAGCTTCCTGGCTCTAGGCAGTTTTCTGATACCGAAACGGGTGCTGAAGCCAGGTCTCTAGGAGTATTGGAAAGCTTACTACCGTAAAACTAAAGCAGAGCAGCGTTGAAGTCCTCATGGAGATGCTGCATGCCTCCCGTTTTGTAAGGCTATTCAGGGCCTTACTTCGAGGCAAGTGCTCCCCTTGACTTTCACTTTAGTTATAGAGCAGAGCAGGGTGAGCTTCCAACTAGGAACTGGAAGCACAAGGTTTCTTTCGGGAAAACTCATTTTCCTCCCACAAGCAGGCAGGCAGTGACTAAATCCCTGGCAACAACAATGCTTTTCAGGTATCTTCGAGGCCGCATGAACGGAGCTTTCCTAATGAGAAAACAAGCCTTGTGCCATCAGTCTCCAATTTCCAGGTTGACACGCAGCATACACGGAGAACCAGAGCTTCCTGGCTCTCTGCGGTGTTCTGTTACCAAAACGGGGGATGAAGGAAGGTTCCTAGGAGTCTTGGAAAGCTTACTACCGCTAAACTAAAGAAGAACAGCGATGAAGGCCTCATGGAACTGCTGCATGCCTCCCGCTTTGCAAGGATAATCAGGGCCTTACTTGGAGGTTGGTGCTCACGTTGACTCTCACTTTTGGTATAGAGGAGCACAGGTTGAGCTTCCAACTTGGAACTGGAAGCACAAAGTTTCTTTCCAGAAAACTCATTTTCTTCTCTGAGCCATGCCGGCAGTAACTAAAAGCACCGTAACAACAGTGCTTTTCTGGTAGCTTGGAGACTGCATGAGTGGAGCTTTCAAAATGGGAAAGCAAGATCTGTGTCTCACTCTCACATTTCCTGACTGACATGCAGCATAAGGACATGTTGATGTTAACAAGTCAAAACAGATTCACGATACCCAGTGGGGCTTTCCCTGATTCAACTTTTTTCTACGACAGCTTATCTGCCTGCAGCCAAGTGCCTAAACAAAGGATGCGTGAGGGAGACAGGTGCCTGTGCTTCTTCCAAAGACCTGCAGTGTTACACCAAGAACAGTGCTTAAATTGTACTTGGATGCAAGCCGACCAGCTCCTTCAGGATGCGTGACTCTAAGTGTAAAAGGTGAAAAGGGATTCGAAGCAGAGTGTTTTTCTCAATAGAGTTCAGCTAGGGGAATGAGGTTACATCCATTGCATGGAGGACAGTCTAGAAGTGTGTCCCTGAATCCTGTGTAGAGCAGAGGTCATCTGGCTCTCCCAGGGAGGAGTGCATTGTGTTGCCTTTCTCTAGCCAACACTGAGGTGTTCCAAAAGGCCTACGGGGCAGAAGTTGCTTAGCTGGCCATGAGCTTCTTGGCTCTACTCAGTATACTGGTACTGAAACGGTTTCTAAAGCAAGGTCCTTAGGAGTCTGGAAAAGCTTACTACGGTGAAACTAAAGCAGAACAGTTAAGAAGGCCTCATGGAGCTGCTCCATGCCTCCCGTTTGGCAAGGCAAATCAGGGCCTTCCTTCGAGGCTAGGGCTCACGTTGACTTTGACTTTAGGTATAGAGCAGAGCAGGGTGAGCTTCCAACTATGAACTGGAAGCACAGGGTTTCTTACGGGATAACTCAATATCTTCTCAGAAACATGCCGGCAGTGACTACAACTCTGGCAACAGCAATGCTTTTCAGGTATATTCGCGGCCACATGAACGGAGCTTTCATAATGGGCAAACAGGCCTTGTGCCCCAGTCTCCAATTTCTAGGTTGACACGCAGCATACTCGCTGAACCAGGGCTTCCTGGCTGTAGGCAATTTTCTGATATCGAAACGGGTGCTGAAGCAGGGTCTTTAGGAGTCTTGGAAAGCTTACTACCGTTAAACTAAAGCAGAACAGCGTTGAAAGCCTCAGGGAACTGCTGCATGCCTCCCGTTTTGTAAGGATATTCAGGGCCTTACACAGAGGCTGGCGCTCACTTGACTTTAACTTTAGTTACAGTGCAGAGCAAGGGGAGCTTCCAACTAGGAACTGGAAGCACAAGGTTTCTTATGGGAAAACTCAATAGCTTATCAGAACTATGCATGCAGTGACTAAAACCCCGGCAACAACAAAGCCTTTCAGGAATCTTCGAGGCCGCATAAACGGTGCTTTCATAATGGGCAAACAAGCCTTGTGCCATCAGTCTTCAATATGTAAGTTGATACGCAGCATTCACTCAGGACGAAAGCTTCCTGGCTCTAGGCAGTTTTCTGATACCGAAACGGGTGCTGAAGCCAGGTCTCTAGGAGTATTGGAAAGCTTACTACCGTAAAACTAAAGCAGAGCAGCGTTGAAGTCCTCATGGAGATGCTGCATGCCTCCCGTTTTGTAAGGCTATTCAGGGCCTTACTTCGAGGCAAGTGCTCCCCTTGACTTTCACTTTAGTTATAGAGCAGAGCAGGGTGAGCTTCCAACTAGGAACTGGAAGCACAAGGTTTCTTTCGGGAAAACTCATTTTCCTCGCAGAAGTAGGCAGGCAGTGACTAAATCCCTGGCAACAACAATGCTTCTCAGGTATCTTCGAGGCCGCATGAACGGAGCTTTCCTAATGAGAAAACAAGCCTTGTGCCATCAGTCTCCAATTTCCAGGTTGACACGCAGCATACACGGAGGACCAGAGCTTCCTGGCTCTCTGCGGTGTTCTGTTACCGAAACGGGTGCTGAAGGAAGGTTCCTAGGAGTCTTGGAAAGCTTACTACCGCTAAACTAAAGAAGAACAGCGATGAAGGCCTCATGGAACTGCTGCATGCCTCCCGCTTTGCAAGGATAATCAGGGCCTTACTTGGAGGTTGGTGCTCACGTTGACTCTCACTTTTGGTATAGAGGAGCGCAGGTGGAGCTTCCAACTTGGAACTGGAAGCACAAAGTTTCTTTCCAGAAAACTCATTTTCTTCTCTGAGCCATGCCAGCAGTAACTAAAAGCACCGTAACAACAGTGCTTTTCTGGTAGCTTGGAGACTGCATGAGTGGAGCTTTCAAAATGGGAAAGCAAGATCTGTGCCTCAGTCTCACATTTCCTGACTGACATGCAGCATAAGGACATGTTGATGTTAACAAGTCAAAACAGATTCACGATACCCAGTGGGGCTTTCCCTGATTCAACTTTTTTCTACGACAGCTTATCTGCCTGCAGCCAAGTGCCTAAACAAAGGATGCGTGTGGGAGACAGGGTCCTGTCCTTCTTCCAAAGACCTGCAGTGTTACACCAAGAACAGTGCTTAAATTGTACTTGGATGCAAGCCGACCACCTCCTTGAGGATGCGTGACTCTAAGTGCAAAAGGTGAAAAGGGATTCGAAGCAGAGTGTTTTTCTCAATAGATTTCAGCTTGGGGAATGAGGTTACATCCATTGCATGGAGGACAGTCTAGAAGTGGGTTCCTGAATCCTGTGTAGAGCTGAGGTCATCTGGCTCTCCCAGGGAGGAGTGCAGTGTGTTGCCTTTCTCTAGCCAACACTGAGGTGTTCCAAAAGGCCTACGGGGCAGAAGTTGCTTAGCTGGCCATGAGCTTCTTGGCTCTACTCAGTATACTGGTACTGAAACGGTTTCTAAAGCAAGGCCCCTAGGAGTCTGGAAAAGCTTACTACGGTGAAACTAAAGCAGAACAGTGAAGAAGGCCTCATGGAGCTGCTCCATGCCTCCCGTTTGGCAAGGCAAATCAGGGCCTTCCTTCGAGGCTAGGGCTCACGTTGACTTTGACTTTAGGTATAGAGCAGAGCAGGGTGAGCTTCCAACTAGGAACTGGAAGCACAGGGTTTCTTATGGGATAACTCAATATCCTCTCAGAAACATGCCGGCAGTGACTACAACTCTGGCAACAGCAATGCTTTTCAGGTATATTCGAGGCCACATGAACGGAGCTTTCATAATGGGCAAACAGGCCTTGTGCCATCAGTCTCCAATTTCTAGGTTGACACGCAGCATACTCGCTGAACCAGGGCTTCCTGGCTCTAGGCAATTTTCTGATATCGAAACGGGTGCTGAAGCAGGGTCTTTAGGAGTCTTGGAAAGCTTACTACCGTTAAACTAAAGCAGAACAGCGTTGAAAGCCTCAGGGAACTGCTGAATGCCTCCCGTTTTGTAAGGATATTCAGGGCCTTACACAGAGGCTGGCGCTCACTTGACTTTAACTTTAGTTACAGTGCAGAGCAAGGGGAGCTTCCAACTAGGAACTGGAAGCACAAGGTTTCTTATGGGAAAACTCAATAGCTTATCAGAACTATGCATGCAGTGACTAAAACCCCGGCAACAACAAAGCCTTTCAGGAATCTTCGAGGCCGCATAAACGGTGCTTTCATAATGGGCAAAGAAGCCTTGTGCCATCAGTCTTCAATATGTAAGTTGATACGCAGCATTCACGGAGGACGAAAGCTTCCTGGCTCTAGGCAGTTTTCTGATACCGAAACGGGTGCTGAAGCCAGGTCTCTAGGAGTATTGGAAAGCTTACTACCGTAAAACTAAAGCAGAGCAGCGTTGAAGTCCTCATGGAGATGCTGCATGCCTCCCGTTTTGTAAGGCTATTCAGGGCCTTACTTCGAGGCAAGTGCTCCCCTTGACTTTCACTTTAGTTATAGAGCAGAGCAGGGTGAGCTTCCAACTAGGAACTGGAAGCACAAGGTTTCTTTCGGGAAAACTCATTTTCCTCCCACAAGCAGGCAGGCAGTGACTAAATCCCTGGCAACAACAATGCTTTTCAGGTATCTTCGAGGCCGCATGAACGGAGCTTTCCTAATGAGAAAACAAGCCTTGTGCCATCAGTCTCCAATTTCCAGGTTGACACGCAGCATACACGGAGAACCAGAGCTTCCTGGCTCTCTGCGGTGTTCTGTTACCAAAACGGGGGATGAAGGAAGGTTCCTAGGAGTCTTGGAAAGCTTACTACCGCTAAACTAAAGAAGAACAGCGATGAAGGCCTCATGGAACTGCTGCATGCCTCCCGCTTTGCAAGGATAATCAGGGCCTTACTTGGAGGTTGGTGCTCACGTTGACTCTCACTTTTGGTATAGAGGAGCACAGGTTGAGCTTCCAACTTGGAACTGGAAGCACAAAGTTTCTTTCCAGAAAACTCATTTTCTTCTCTGAGCCATGCCGGCAGTAACTAAAAGCACCGTAACAACAGTGCTTT
This sequence comes from Balaenoptera physalus, assembly GCF_965194825.1. NCBI lineage: Eukaryota > Metazoa > Chordata > Mammalia > Artiodactyla > Balaenopteridae > Balaenoptera > Balaenoptera physalus. The sequence goes on along the minus strand of NC_138899.1, from coordinate 45,155,355 downwards.
TCTGGTAGCTTGGAGACTGCATGAGTGGAGCTTTCAAAATGGGAAAGCAAGATCTGTGTCTCACTCTCACATTTCCTGACTGACATGCAGCATAAGGACATGTTGATGTTAACAAGTCAAAACAGATTCACGATACCCAGTGGGGCTTTCCCTGATTCAACTTTTTTCTACGACAGCTTATCTGCCTGCAGCCAAGTGCCTAAACAAAGGATGCGTGAGGGAGACAGGTGCCTGTGCTTCTTCCAAAGACCTGCAGTGTTACACCAAGAACAGTGCTTAAATTGTACTTGGATGCAAGCCGACCAGCTCCTTCAGGATGCGTGACTCTAAGTGTAAAAGGTGAAAAGGGATTCGAAGCAGAGTGTTTTTCTCAATAGAGTTCAGCTAGGGGAATGAGGTTACATCCATTGCATGGAGGACAGTCTAGAAGTGTGTTCCTGAATCCTGTGTAGAGCAGAGGTCATCTGGCTCTCCCAGGGAGGAGTGCATTGTGTTGCCTTTCTCTAGCCAACACTGAGGTGTTCCAAAAGGCCTACGGGGCAGAAGTTGCTTAGCTGGCCATGAGCTTCTTGGCTCTACTCAGTATACTGGTACTGAAACGGTTTCTAAAGCAAGGTCCTTAGGAGTCTGGAAAAGCTTACTACGGTGAAACTAAAGCAGAACAGTGAAGAAGGCCTCATGGAGCTGCTCCATGCCTCCCGTTTGGCAAGGCAAATCAGGGCCTTCCTTCGAGGCTAGGGCTCACGTTGACTTTGACTTTAGGTATAGAGCAGAGCAGGGTGAGCTTCCAACTATGAACTGGAAGCACAGGGTTTCTTACGGGATAACTCAATATCTTCTCAGAAACATGCCGGCAGTGACTACAACTCTGGCAACAGCAATGCTTTTCAGGTATATTCGCGGCCACATGAACGGAGCTTTCATAATGGGCAAACAGGCCTTGTGCCCCAGTCTCCAATTTCTAGGTTGACACGCAGCATACTCGCTGAACCAGGGCTTCCTGGCTGTAGGCAATTTTCTGATATCGAAACGGGTGCTGAAGCAGGGTCTTTAGGAGTCTTGGAAAGCTTACTACCGTTAAACTAAAGCAGAACAGCGTTGAAAGCCTCAGGGAACTGCTACATGCCTCCCGTTTTGTAAGGATATTCAGGGCCTTACACAGAGGCTGGCGCTCACTTGACTTTAACTTTAGTTACAGTGCAGAGCAAGGGGAGCTTCCAACTAGGAACTGGAAGCACAAGGTTTCTTATGGGAAAACTCAATAGCTTATCAGAACTATGCATGCAGTGACTAAAACCCCGGCAACAGCAAAGCCTTTCAGGAATCTTCGAGGCCGCATAAACGGTGCTTTCATAATGGGCAAACAAGCCTTCTGCCATCAGTCTTCAATATGTAAGTTGATACACAGCATTCACTCAGGACGAAAGCTTCCTGGCTCTAGGCAGTTTTCTGATACCGAAACGGGTGCTGAAGCCAGGTCTCTAGGAGTATTGGAAAGCTTACTACCGTAAAACTAAAGCAGAGCAGCGTTGAAGTCCTCATGGAGATGCTGCATGCCTCCCGTTTTGTAAGGCTATTCAGGGCCTTACTTCGAGGCAAGTGCTCCCCTTGACTTTCACTTTAGTTATAGAGCAGAGCAGGGTGAGCTTCCAACTAGGAACTGGAAGCACAAGGTTTCTTTCGGGAAAACTCATTTTCCTCCCACAAGCAGGCAGGCAGTGACTAAATCCCTGGCAACAACAATGCTTTTCAGGTATCTTCGAGGCCGCATGAACGGAGCTTTCCTAATGAGAAAACAAGCCTTGTGCCATCAGTCTCCAATTTCCAGGTTGACACGCAGCATACACGGAGAACCAGAGCTTCCTGGCTCTCTGCGGTGTTCTGTTACCAAAACGGGGGATGAAGGAAGGTTCCTAGGAGTCTTGGAAAGCTTACTACCGCTAAACTAAAGAAGAACAGCGATGAAGGCCTCATGGAACTGCTGCATGCCTCCCGCTTTGCAAGGATAATCAGGGCCTTACTTGGAGGTTGGTGCTCACGTTGACTCTCACTTTTGGTATAGAGGAGCACAGGTTGAGCTTCCAACTTGGAACTGGAAGCACAAAGTTTCTTTCCAGAAAACTCATTTTCTTCTCTGAGCCATGCCGGCAGTAACTAAAAGCACCGTAACAACAGTGCTTTTCTGGTAGCTTGGAGACTGCATGAGTGGAGCTTTCAAAATGGGAAAGCAAGATCTGTGTCTCACTCTCACATTTCCTGACTGACATGCAGCATAAGGACATGTTGATGTTAACAAGTCAAAACAGATTCACGATACCCAGTGGGGCTTTCCCTGATTCAACTTTTTTCTACGACAGCTTATCTGCCTGCAGCCAAGTGCCTAAACAAAGGATGCGTGAGGGAGACAGGTGCCTGTGCTTCTTCCAAAGACCTGCAGTGTTACACCAAGAACAGTGCTTAAATTGTACTTGGATGCAAGCCGACCAGCTCCTTCAGGATGCGTGACTCTAAGTGTAAAAGGTGAAAAGGGATTCGAAGCAGAGTGTTTTTCTCAATAGAGTTCAGCTAGGGGAATGAGGTTACATCCATTGCATGGAGGACAGTCTAGAAGTGTGTTCCTGAATCCTGTGTAGAGCAGAGGTCATCTGGCTCTCCCAGGGAGGAGTGCATTGTGTTGCCTTTCTCTAGCCAACACTGAGGTGTTCCAAAAGGCCTACGGGGCAGAAGTTGCTTAGCTGGCCATGAGCTTCTTGGCTCTACTCAGTATACTGGTACTGAAACGGTTTCTAAAGCAAGGTCCTTAGGAGTCTGGAAAAGCTTACTACGGTGAAACTAAAGCAGAACAGTGAAGAAGGCCTCATGGAGCTGCTCCATGCCTCCCGTTTGGCAAGGCAAATCAGGGCCTTCCTTCGAGGCTAGGGCTCACGTTGACTTTGACTTTAGGTATAGAGCAGAGCAGGGTGAGCTTCCAACTATGAACTGGAAGCACAGGGTTTCTTACGGGATAACTCAATATCTTCTCAGAAACATGCCGGCAGTGACTACAACTCTGGCAACAGCAATGCTTTTCAGGTATATTCGCGGCCACATGAACGGAGCTTTCATAATGGGCAAACAGGCCTTGTGCCCCAGTCTCCAATTTCTAGGTTGACACGCAGCATACTCGCTGAACCAGGGCTTCCTGGCTGTAGGCAATTTTCTGATATCGAAACGGGTGCTGAAGCAGGGTCTTTAGGAGTCTTGGAAAGCTTACTACCGTTAAACTAAAGCAGAACAGCGTTGAAAGCCTCAGGGAACTGCTGCATGCCTCCCGTTTTGTAAGGATATTCAGGGCCTTACACAGAGGCTGGCGCTCACTTGACTTTAACTTTAGTTACAGTGCAGAGCAAGGGGAGCTTCCAACTAGGAACTGGAAGCACAAGGTTTCTTATGGGAAAACTCAATAGCTTATCAGAACTATGCATGCAGTGACTAAAACCCCGGCAACAACAAAGCCTTTCAGGAATCTTCGAGGCCGCATAAACGGTGCTTTCATAATGGGCAAACAAGCCTTGTGCCATCAGTCTTCAATATGTAAGTTGATACGCAGCATTCACTCAGGACGAAAGCTTCCTGGCTCTAGGCAGTTTTCTGATACCGAAACGGGTGCTGAAGCCAGGTCTCTAGGAGTATTGGAAAGCTTACTACCGTAAAACTAAAGCAGAGCAGCGTTGAAGTCCTCATGGAGATGCTGCATGCCTCCCGTTTTGTAAGGCTATTCAGGGCCTTACTTCGAGGCAAGTGCTCCCCTTGACTTTCACTTTAGTTATAGAGCAGAGCAGGGTGAGCTTCCAACTAGGAACTGGAAGCACAAGGTTTCTTTCGGGAAAACTCATTTTCCTCGCAGAAGTAGGCAGGCAGTGACTAAATCCCTGGCAACAACAATGCTTCTCAGGTATCTTCGAGGCCGCATGAACGGAGCTTTCCTAATGAGAAAACAAGCCTTGTGCCATCAGTCTCCAATTTCCAGGTTGACACGCAGCATACACGGAGGACCAGAGCTTCCTGGCTCTCTGCGGTGTTCTGTTACCGAAACGGGTGCTGAAGGAAGGTTCCTAGGAGTCTTGGAAAGCTTACTACCGCTAAACTAAAGAAGAACAGCGATGAAGGCCTCATGGAACTGCTGCATGCCTCCCGCTTTGCAAGGATAATCAGGGCCTTACTTGGAGGTTGGTGCTCACGTTGACTCTCACTTTTGGTATAGAGGAGCGCAGGTGGAGCTTCCAACTTGGAACTGGAAGCACAAAGTTTCTTTCCAGAAAACTCATTTTCTTCTCTGAGCCATGCCGGCAGTAACTAAAAGCACCGTAACAACAGTGCTTTTCTGGTAGCTTGGAGACTGCATGAGTGGAGCTTTCAAAATGGGAAAGCAAGATCTGTGCCTCAGTCTCACATTTCCTGACTGACATGCAGCATAAGGACATGTTGATGTTAACAAGTCAAAACAGATTCACGATACCCAGTGGGGCTTTCCCTGATTCAACTTTTTTCTACGACAGCTTATCTGCCTGCAGCCAAGTGCCTAAACAAAGGATGCGTGAGGGAGACAGGGTCCTGTCCTTCTTCCAAAGACCTGCAGTGTTACACCAAGAACAGTGCTTAAATTGTACTTGGATGCAAGCCGACCACCTCCTTGAGGATGCGTGACTCTAAGTGCAAAAGGTGAAAAGGGATTCGAAGCAGAGTGTTTTTCTCAATAGATTTCAGCTTGGGGAATGAGGTTACATCCATTGCATGGAGGACAGTCTAGAAGTGGGTTCCTGAATCCTGTGTAGAGCTGAGGTCATCTGGCTCTCCCAGGGAGGAGTGCAGTGTGTTGCCTTTCTCTAGCCAACACTGAGGTGTTCCAAAAGGCCTACGGGGCAGAAGTTGCTTAGCTGGCCATGAGCTTCTTGGCTCTACTCAGTATACTGGTACTGAAACGGTTTCTAAAGCAAGGCCCCTAGGAGTCTGGAAAAGCTTACTACGGTGAAACTAAAGCAGAACAGTGAAGAAGGCCTCATGGAGCTGCTCCATGCCTCCCGTTTGGCAAGGCAAATCAGGGCCTTCCTTCGAGGCTAGGGCTCACGTTGACTTTGACTTTAGGTATAGAGCAGAGCAGGGTGAGCTTCCAACTAGGAACTGGAAGCACAGGGTTTCTTATGGGATAACTCAATATCCTCTCAGAAACATGCCGGCAGTGACTACAACTCTGGCAACAGCAATGCTTTTCAGGTATATTCGAGGCCACATGAACGGAGCTTTCATAATGGGCAAACAGGCCTTGTGCCATCAGTCTCCAATTTCTAGGTTGACACGCAGCATACTCGCTGAACCAGGGCTTCCTGGCTCTAGGCAATTTTCTGATATCGAAACGGGTGCTGAAGCAGGGTCTTTAGGAGTCTTGGAAAGCTTACTACCGTTAAACTAAAGCAGAACAGCGTTGAAAGCCTCAGGGAACTGCTGAATGCCTCCCGTTTTGTAAGGATATTCAGGGCCTTACACAGAGGCTGGCGCTCACTTGACTTTAACTTTAGTTACAGTGCAGAGCAAGGGGAGCTTCCAACTAGGAACTGGAAGCACAAGGTTTCTTATGGGAAAACTCAATAGCTTATCAGAACTATGCATGCAGTGACTAAAACCCCGGCAACAACAAAGCCTTTCAGGAATCTTCGAGGCCGCATAAACGGTGCTTTCATAATGGGCAAAGAAGCCTTGTGCCATCAGTCTTCAATATGTAAGTTGATACGCAGCATTCACGGAGGACGAAAGCTTCCTGGCTCTAGGCAGTTTTCTGATACCGAAACGGGTGCTGAAGCCAGGTCTCTAGGAGTATTGGAAAGCTTACTACCGTAAAACTAAAGCAGAGCAGCGTTGAAGTCCTCATGGAGATGCTGCATGCCTCCCGTTTTGTAAGGCTATTCAGGGCCTTACTTCGAGGCAAGTGCTCCCCTTGACTTTCACTTTAGTTATAGAGCAGAGCAGGGTGAGCTTCCAACTAGGAACTGGAAGCACAAGGTTTCTTTCGGGAAAACTCATTTTCCTCGCAGAAGTAGGCAGGCAGTGACTAAATCCCTGGCAACAACAATGCTTCTCAGGTATCTTCGAGGCCGCATGAACGGAGCTTTCCTAATGAGAAAACAAGCCTTGTGCCATCAGTCTCCAATTTCCAGGTTGACACGCAGCATACACGGATGACCAGAGCTTCCTGGCTCTCTGCAGTGTTCTGTTACCGAAACGGGTGCTGAAGGAAGGTTCCTAGGAGTCTTGGAAAGCTTACTACCGCTAAACTAAAGAAGAACAGCGATGAAGGCCTCATGGAACTGCTGCATGCCTCCCGCTTTGCAAGGATAATCAGGGCCTTACTTGGAGGTTGGTGCTCACGTTGACTCTCACTTTTGGTATAGAGGAGCGCAGGTGGAGCTTCCAACTTGGAACTGGAAGCACAAAGTTTCTTTCCAGAAAACTCATTTTCTTCTCTGAGCCATGCCGGCAGTAACTAAAAGTACCGTAACAACAGTGCTTTTCTGGTAGCTTCGAGACTGCATGAGTGGAGCTTTCAAAATGGGAAAGCAAGATCTATGTCTCAGTCTCACATTTCCTGATTGACATGCAGCATAAGGACATGTTGATGTTAACAAGTCAAAAGAGATTCACGATACCCAGTGGGGCTTTCCCTGATTCAACTTTTTTCTACGACAGCTTATCTGCCTGCAGCCAAGTGCCTAAACAAAGGATGCGTGAGGGAGACAGGGTCCTGTCCTTCTTCCAAAGACCTGCAGTGTTACACCAAGAACAGTGCTTAAATTGTACTTGGATGCAAGCCGACCACCTCCTTGAGGATGCGTGACTCTAAGTGCAAAAGGTGAAAAGGGATTCGAAGCAGAGTGTTTTTCTCAATAGATTTCAGCTTGGGGAATGAGGTTACATCCATTGCATGGAGGACAGTCTAGAAGTGGGTTCCTGAATCCTGTGTAGAGCTGAGGTCATCTGGCTCTCCCAGGGAGGAGTGCAGTGTGTTGCCTTTCTCTAGCCAACACTGAGGTGTTCCAAAAGGCCTACGGGGCAGAAGTTGCTTAGCTGGCCATGAGCTTCTTGGCTCTACTCAGTATACTGGTACTGAAACGGTTTCTAAAGCAAGGCCCCTAGGAGTCTGGAAAAGCTTACTACGGTGAAACTAAAGCAGAACAGTGAAGAAGGCCTCATGGAGCTGCTCCATGCCTCCCGTTTGGCAAGGCAAATCAGGGCCTTCCTTCGAGGCTAGGGCTCACGTTGACTTTGACTTTAGGTATAGAGCAGAGCAGGGTGAGCTTCCAACTAGGAACTGGAAGCACAGGGTTTCTTATGGGATAACTCAATATCCTCTCAGAAACATGCCGGCAGTGACTACAACTCTGGCAACAGCAATGCTTTTCAGGTATATTCGAGGCCACATGAACGGAGCTTTCATAATGGGCAAACAGGCCTTGTGCCATCAGTCTCCAATTTCTAGGTTGACACGCAGCATACTCGCTGAACCAGGGCTTCCTGGCTCTAGGCAATTTTCTGATATCGAAACGGGTGCTGAAGCAGGGTCTTTAGGAGTCTTGGAAAGCTTACTACCGTTAAACTAAAGCAGAACAGCGTTGAAAGCCTCAGGGAACTGCTGAATGCCTCCCGTTTTGTAAGGATATTCAGGGCCTTACACAGAGGCTGGCGCTCACTTGACTTTAACTTTAGTTACAGTGCAGAGCAAGGGGAGCTTCCAACTAGGAACTGGAAGCACAAGGTTTCTTATGGGAAAACTCAATAGCTTATCAGAACTATGCATGCAGTGACTAAAACCCCGGCAACAACAAAGCCTTTCAGGAATCTTCGAGGCCGCATAAACGGTGCTTTCATAATGGGCAAAGAAGCCTTGTGCCATCAGTCTTCAATATGTAAGTTGATACGCAGCATTCACGCAGGACGAAAGCTTCCTGGCTCTAGGCAGTTTTCTGATACCGAAACGGGTGCTGAAGCCAGGTCTCTAGGAGTATTGGAAAGCTTACTACCGTAAAACTAAAGCAGAGCAGCGTTGAAGTCCTCATGGAGAAGCTGCATGCCTCCCGTTTTGTAAGGCTATTCAGGGCCTTACTTCGAGGCAAGTGCTCCCCTTGACTTTCACTTTAGTTATAGAGCAGAGCAGGGTGAGCTTCCAACTAGGAACTGGAAGCACAAGGTTTCTTTCGGGAAAACTCATTTTCCTCGCAGAAGTAGGCAGGCAGTGACTAAATCCCTGGCAACAACAATGCTTCTCAGGTATCTTCGAGGCCGCATGAACGGAGCTTTCCTAATGAGAAAACAAGCCTTGTGCCATCAGTCTCCAATTTCCAGGTTGACACGCAGCATACACGGATGACCAGAGCTTCCTGGCTCTCTGCGGTGTTCTGTTACCGAAACGGGTGCTGAAGGAAGGTTCCTAGGAGTCTTGGAAAGCTTACTACCGCTAAACTAAAGAAGAACAGCGATGAAGGCCTCATGGAACTGCTGCATGCCTCCCGCTTTGCAAGGATAATCAGGGCCTTACTTGGAGGTTGGTGCTCACGTTGACTCTCACTTTTGGTATAGAGGAGCGCAGGTGGAGCTTCCAACTTGGAACTGGAAGCACAAAGTTTCTTTCCAGAAAACTCATTTTCTTCTCTGAGCCATGCCGGCAGTAACTAAAAGTACCGTAACAACAGTGCTTTTCTGGTAGCTTCGAGACTGCATGAGTGGAGCTTTCAAAATGGGAAAGCAAGATCTATGTCTCAGTCTCACATTTCCTGATTGACATGCAGCATAAGGACATGTTGATGTTAACAAGTCAAAAGAGATTCACGATACCCAGTGGGGCTTTCCCTGATTCAACTTTTTTCTACGACAGCTTATCTGCCTGCAGCCAAGTGCCTAAACAAAGGATGCGTGAGGGAGACAGGGTCCTGTCCTTCTTCCAAAGACCTGCAGTGTTACACCAAGAACAGTGCTTAAATTGTACTTGGATGCAAGCCGACCACCTCCTTGAGGATGCGTGACTCTAAGTGCAAAAGGTGAAAAGGGATTCGACGCAGAGTGTTTTTCTCAATAGATTTCAGCTTGGGGAATGAGGTTACATCCATTGCATGGAGGACAGTCTAGAAGTGGGTTCCTGAATCCTGTGTAGAGCTGAGGTCATCTGGCTCTCCCAGGGAGGAGTGCAGTGTGTTGCCTTTCTCTAGCCAACACTGAGGTGTTCCAAAAGGCCTACGGGGCAGAAGTTGCTTAGCTGGCCATGAGCTTCTTGGCTCTACTCAGTATACTGGTACTGAAACGGTTTCTAAAGCAAGGCCCCTAGGAGTCTGGAAAAGCTTACTACGGTGAAACTAAAGCAGAACAGTGAAGAAGGCCTCATGGAGCTGCTCCATGCCTCCCGTTTGGCAAGGCAAATCAGGGCCTTCCTTCGAGGCTAGGGCTCACGTTGACTTTGACTTTAGGTATAGAGCAGAGCAGGGTGAGCTTCCAACTAGGAACTGGAAGCACAGGGTTTCTTATGGGATAACTCAATATCCTCTCAGAAACATGCCGGCAGTGACTACAACTCTGGCAACAGCAATGCTTTTCAGGTATATTCGAGGCCACATGAACGGAGCTTTCATAATGGGCAAACAGGCCTTGTGCCATCAGTCTCCAATTTCTAGGTTGACACGCAGCATACTCGCTGAACCAGGGCTTCCTGGCTCTAGGCAATTTTCTGATATCGAAACGGGTGCTGAAGCAGGGTCTTTAGGAGTCTTGGAAAGCTTACTACCGTTAAACTAAAGCAGAACAGCGTTGAAAGCCTCAGGGAACTGCTGAATGCCTCCCGTTTTGTAAGGATATTCAGGGCCTTACACAGAGGCTGGCGCTCACTTGACTTTAACTTTAGTTACAGTGCAGAGCAAGGGGAGCTTCCAACTAGGAACTGGAAGCACAAGGTTTCTTATGGGAAAACTCAATAGCTTATCAGAACTATGCATGCAGTGACTAAAACCCCGGCAACAACAAAGCCTTTCAGGAATCTTCGAGGCCGCATAAACGGTGCTTTCATAATGGGCAAAGAAGCCTTGTGCCATCAGTCTTCAATATGTAAGTTGATACGCAGCATTCACGGAGGACGAAAGCTTCCTGGCTCTAGGCAGTTTTCTGATACCGAAACGGGTGCTGAAGCCAGGTCTCTAGGAGTATTGGAAAGCTTACTACCGTAAAACTAAAGCAGAGCAGCGTTGAAGTCCTCATGGAGATGCTGCATGCCTCCCGTTTTGTAAGGCTATTCAGGGCCTTACTTCGAGGCAAGTGCTCCCCTTGACTTTCACTTTAGTTATAGAGCAGAGCAGGGTGAGCTTCCAACTAGGAACTGGAAGCACAAGGTTTCTTTCGGGAAAACTCATTTTCCTCCCACAAGCAGGCAGGCAGTGACTAAATCCCTGGCAACAACAATGCTTTTCAGGTATCTTCGAGGCCGCATGAACGGAGCTTTCCTAATGAGAAAACAAGCCTTGTGCCATCAGTCTCCAATTTCCAGGTTGACACGCAGCATACACGGAGAACCAGAGCTTCCTGGCTCTCTGCGGTGTTCTGTTACCAAAACGGGGGATGAAGGAAGGTTCCTAGGAGTCTTGGAAAGCTTACTACCGCTAAACTAAAGAAGAACAGCGATGAAGGCCTCATGGAACTGCTGCATGCCTCCCGCTTTGCAAGGATAATCAGGGCCTTACTTGGAGGTTGGTGCTCACGTTGACTCTCACTTTTGGTATAGAGGAGCACAGGTTGAGCTTCCAACTTGGAACTGGAAGCACAAAGTTTCTTTCCAGAAAACTCATTTTCTTCTCTGAGCCATGCCGGCAGTAACTAAAAGCACCGTAACAACAGTGCTTTTCTGGTAGCTTGGAGACTGCATGAGTGGAGCTTTCAAAATGGGAAAGCAAGATCTGTGTCTCACTCTCACATTTCCTGACTGACATGCAGCATAAGGACATGTTGATGTTAACAAGTCAAAACAGATTCACGATACCCAGTGGGGCTTTCCCTGATTCAACTTTTTTCTACGACAGCTTATCTGCCTGCAGCCAAGTGCCTAAACAAAGGATGCGTGAGGGAGACAGGTGCCTGTGCTTCTTCCAAAGACCTGCAGTGTTACACCAAGAACAGTGCTTAAATTGTACTTGGATGCAAGCCGACCAGCTCCTTCAGGATGCGTGACTCTAAGTGTAAAAGGTGAAAAGGGATTCGAAGCAGAGTGTTTTTCTCAATAGAGTTCAGCTAGGGGAATGAGGTTACATCCATTGCATGGAGGACAGTCTAGAAGTGTGTTCCTGAATCCTGTGTAGAGCAGAGGTCATCTGGCTCTCCCAGGCAGGAGTGCAGTGTGTTGCCTTTCTCTAGCCAACACTGAGGTGTTCCAAAAGGCCTACGGGGCAGAAGTTGCTTAGCTGGCCATGAGCTTCTTGGCTCTACTCAGTATACTGGTACTGAAACGGTTTCTAAAGCAAGGTCCTTAGGAGTCTGGAAAAGCTTACTACGGTGAAACTAAAGCAGAACAGTGAAGAAGGCCTCATGGAGCTGCTCCATGCCTCCCGTTTGGCAAGGCAAATCAGGGCCTTCCTTCGAGGCTAGGGCTCACGTTGACTTTGACTTTAGGTATAGAGCAGAGCAGGGTGAGCTTCCAACTATGAACTGGAAGCACAGGGTTTCTTACGGGATAACTCAATATCTTCTCAGAAACATGCCGGCAGTGACTACAACTCTGGCAACAGCAATGCTTTTCAGGTATATTCGCGGCCACATGAACGGAGCTTTCATAATGGGCAAACAGGCCTTGTGCCCCAGTCTCCAATTTCTAGGTTGACACGCAGCATACTCGCTGAACCAGGGCTTCCTGGCTGTAGGCAATTTTCTGATATCGAAACGGGTGCTGAAGCAGGGTCTTTAGGAGTCTTGGAAAGCTTACTACCGTTAAACTAAAGCAGAACAGCGTTGAAAGCCTCAGGGAACTGCTGCATGCCTCCCGTTTTGTAAGGATATTCAGGGCCTTACACAGAGGCTGGCGCTCACTTGACTTTAACTTTAGTTACAGTGCAGAGCAAGGGGAGCTTCCAACTAGGAACTGGAAGCACAAGGTTTCTTATGGGAAAACTCAATAGCTTATCAGAACTATGCATGCAGTGACTAAAACCCCGGCAACAACAAAGCCTTTCAGGAATCTTCGAGGCCGCATAAACGGTGCTTTCATAATGGGCAAACAAGCCTTGTGCCATCAGTCTTCAATATGTAAGTTGATACGCAGCATTCACTCAGGACGAAAGCTTCCTGGCTCTAGGCAGTTTTCTGATACCGAAACGGGTGCTGAAGCCAGGTCTCTAGGAGTATTGGAAAGCTTACTACCGTAAAACTAAAGCAGAGCAGCGTTGAAGTCCTCATGGAGATGCTGCATGCCTCCCGTTTTGTAAGGCTATTCAGGGCCTTACTTCGAGGCAAGTGCTCCCCTTGACTTTCACTTTAGTTATAGAGCAGAGCAGGGTGAGCTTCCAACTAGGAACTGGAAGCACAAGGTTTCTTTCGGGAAAACTCATTTTCCTCGCAGAAGTAGGCAGGCAGTGACTAAATCCCTGGCAACAACAATGCTTCTCAGGTATCTTCGAGGCCGCATGAACGGAGCTTTCCTAATGAGAAAACAAGCCTTGTGCCATCAGTCTCCAATTTCCAGGTTGACACGCAGCATACACGGAGGACCAGAGCTTCCTGGCTCTCTGCGGTGTTCTGTTACCGAAACGGGTGCTGAAGGAAGGTTCCTAGGAGTCTTGGAAAGCTTACTACCGCTAAACTAAAGAAGAACAGCGATGAAGGCCTCATGGAACTGCTGCATGCCTCCCGCTTTGCAAGGATAATCAGGGCCTTACTTGGAGGTTGGTGCTCACGTTGACTCTCACTTTTGGTATAGAGGAGCGCAGGTGGAGCTTCCAACTTGGAACTGGAAGCACAAAGTTTCTTTCCAGAAAACTCATTTTCTTCTCTGAGCCATGCCGGCAGTAACTAAAAGCACCGTAACAACAGTGCTTTTCTGGTAGCTTGGAGACTGCATGAGTGGAGCTTTCAAAATGGGAAAGCAAGATCTGTGCCTCAGTCTCACATTTCCTGACTGACATGCAGCATAAGGACATGTTGATGTTAACAAGTCAAAACAGATTCACGATACCCAGTGGGGCTTTCCCTGATTCAACTTTTTTCTACGACAGCTTATCTGCCTGCAGCCAAGTGCCTAAACAAAGGATGCGTGAGGGAGACAGGGTCCTGTCCTTCTTCCAAAGACCTGCAGTGTTACACCAAGAACAGTGCTTAAATTGTACTTGGATGCAAGCCGACCACCTCCTTGAGGATGCGTGACTCTAAGTGCAAAAGGTGAAAAGGGATTCGAAGCAGAGTGTTTTTCTCAATAGATTTCAGCTTGGGGAATGAGGTTACATCCATTGCATGGAGGACAGTCTAGAAGTGGGTTCCTGAATCCTGTGTAGAGCTGAGGTCATCTGGCTCTCCCAGGGAGGAGTGCAGTGTGTTGCCTTTCTCTAGCCAACACTGAGGTGTTCCAAAAGGCCTACGGGGCAGAAGTTGCTTAGCTGGCCATGAGCTTCTTGGCTCTACTCAGTATACTGGTACTGAAACGGTTTCTAAAGCAAGGCCCCTAGGAGTCTGGAAAAGCTTACTACGGTGAAACTAAAGCAGAACAGTGAAGAAGGCCTCATGGAGCTGCTCCATGCCTCCCGTTTGGCAAGGCAAATCAGGGCCTTCCTTCGAGGCTAGGGCTCACGTTGACTTTGACTTTAGGTATAGAGCAGAGCAGGGTGAGCTTCCAACTAGGAACTGGAAGCACAGGGTTTCTTATGGGATAACTCAATATCCTCTCAGAAACATGCCGGCAGTGACTACAACTCTGGCAACAGCAATGCTTTTCAGGTATATTCGAGGCCACATGAACGGAGCTTTCATAATGGGCAAACAGGCCTTGTGCCATCAGTCTCCAATTTCTAGGTTGACACGCAGCATACTCGCTGAACCAGGGCTTCCTGGCTCTAGGCAATTTTCTGATATCGAAACGGGTGCTGAAGCAGGGTCTTTAGGAGTCTTGGAAAGCTTACTACCGTTAAACTAAAGCAGAACAGCGTTGAAAGCCTCAGGGAACTGCTGAATGCCTCCCGTTTTGTAAGGATATTCAGGGCCTTACACAGAGGCTGGCGCTCACTTGACTTTAACTTTAGTTACAGTGCAGAGCAAGGGGAGCTTCCAACTAGGAACTGGAAGCACAAGGTTTCTTATGGGAAAACTCAATAGCTTATCAGAACTATGCATGCAGTGACTAAAACCCCGGCAACAACAAAGCCTTTCAGGAATCTTCGAGGCCGCATAAACGGTGCTTTCATAATGGGCAAAGAAGCCTTGTGCCATCAGTCTTCAATATGTAAGTTGATACGCAGCATTCACGGAGGACGAAAGCTTCCTGGCTCTAGGCAGTTTTCTGATACCGAAACGGGTGCTGAAGCCAGGTCTCTAGGAGTATTGGAAAGCTTACTACCGTAAAACTAAAGCAGAGCAGCGTTGAAGTCCTCATGGAGATGCTGCATGCCTCCCGTTTTGTAAGGCTATTCAGGGCCTTACTTCGAGGCAAGTGCTCCCCTTGACTTTCACTTTAGTTATAGAGCAGAGCAGGGTGAGCTTCCAACTAGGAACTGGAAGCACAAGGTTTCTTTCGGGAAAACTCATTTTCCTCCCACAAGCAGGCAGGCAGTGACTAAATCCCTGGCAACAACAATGCTTTTCAGGTATCTTCGAGGCCGCATGAACGGAGCTTTCCTAATGAGAAAACAAGCCTTGTGCCATCAGTCTCCAATTTCCAGGTTGACACGCAGCATACACGGAGAACCAGAGCTTCCTGGCTCTCTGCGGTGTTCTGTTACCAAAACGGGGGATGAAGGAAGGTTCCTAGGAGTCTTGGAAAGCTTACTACCGCTAAACTAAAGAAGAACAGCGATGAAGGCCTCATGGAACTGCTGCATGCCTCCCGCTTTGCAAGGATAATCAGGGCCTTACTTGGAGGTTGGTGCTCACGTTGACTCTCACTTTTGGTATAGAGGAGCACAGGTTGAGCTTCCAACTTGGAACTGGAAGCACAAAGTTTCTTTCCAGAAAACTCATTTTCTTCTCTGAGCCATGCCGGCAGTAACTAAAAGCACCGTAACAACAGTGCTTTTCTGGTAGCTTGGAGACTGCATGAGTGGAGCTTTCAAAATGGGAAAGCAAGATCTGTGTCTCACTCTCACATTTCCTGACTGACATGCAGCATAAGGACATGTTGATGTTAACAAGTCAAAACAGATTCACGATACCCAGTGGGGCTTTCCCTGATTCAACTTTTTTCTACGACAGCTTATCTGCCTGCAGCCAAGTGCCTAAACAAAGGATGCGTGAGGGAGACAGGTGCCTGTGCTTCTTCCAAAGACCTGCAGTGTTACACCAAGAACAGTGCTTAAATTGTACTTGGATGCAAGCCGACCAGCTCCTTCAGGATGCGTGACTCTAAGTGTAAAAGGTGAAAAGGGATTCGAAGCAGAGTGTTTTTCTCAATAGAGTTCAGCTAGGGGAATGAGGTTACATCCATTGCATGGAGGACAGTCTAGAAGTGTGTTCCTGAATCCTGTGTAGAGCAGAGGTCATCTGGCTCTCCCAGGGAGGAGTGCATTGTGTTGCCTTTCTCTAGCCAACACTGAGGTGTTCCAAAAGGCCTACGGGGCAGAAGTTGCTTAGCTGGCCATGAGCTTCTTGGCTCTACTCAGTATACTGGTACTGAAACGGTTTCTAAAGCAAGGTCCTTAGGAGTCTGGAAAAGCTTACTACGGTGAAACTAAAGCAGAACAGTGAAGAAGGCCTCATGGAGCTGCTCCATGCCTCCCGTTTGGCAAGGCAAATCAGGGCCTTCCTTCGAGGCTAGGGCTCACGTTGACTTTGACTTTAGGTATAGAGCAGAGCAGGGTGAGCTTCCAACTATGAACTGGAAGCACAGGGTTTCTTACGGGATAACTCAATATCTTCTCAGAAACATGCCGGCAGTGACTACAACTCTGGCAACAGCAATGCTTTTCAGGTATATTCGCGGCCACATGAACGGAGCTTTCATAATGGGCAAACAGGCCTTGTGCCCCAGTCTCCAATTTCTAGGTTGACACGCAGCATACTCGCTGAACCAGGGCTTCCTGGCTGTAGGCAATTTTCTGATATCGAAACGGGTGCTGAAGCAGGGTCTTTAGGAGTCTTGGAAAGCTTACTACCGTTAAACTAAAGCAGAACAGCGTTGAAAGCCTCAGGGAACTGCTACATGCCTCCCGTTTTGTAAGGATATTCAGGGCCTTACACAGAGGCTGGCGCTCACTTGACTTTAACTTTAGTTACAGTGCAGAGCAAGGGGAGCTTCCAACTAGGAACTGGAAGCACAAGGTTTCTTATGGGAAAACTCAATAGCTTATCAGAACTATGCATGCAGTGACTAAAACCCCGGCAACAGCAAAGCCTTTCAGGAATCTTCGAGGCCGCATAAACGGTGCTTTCATAATGGGCAAACAAGCCTTCTGCCATCAGTCTTCAATATGTAAGTTGATACACAGCATTCACTCAGGACGAAAGCTTCCTGGCTCTAGGCAGTTTTCTGATACCGAAACGGGTGCTGAAGCCAGGTCTCTAGGAGTATTGGAAAGCTTACTACCGTAAAACTAAAGCAGAGCAGCGTTGAAGTCCTCATGGAGATGCTGCATGCCTCCCGTTTTGTAAGGCTATTCAGGGCCTTACTTCGAGGCAAGTGCTCCCCTTGACTTTCACTTTAGTTATAGAGCAGAGCAGGGTGAGCTTCCAACTAGGAACTGGAAGCACAAGGTTTCTTTCGGGAAAACTCATTTTCCTCCCACAAGCAGGCAGGCAGTGACTAAATCCCTGGCAACAACAATGCTTTTCAGGTATCTTCGAGGCCGCATGAACGGAGCTTTCCTAATGAGAAAACAAGCCTTGTGCCATCAGTCTCCAATTTCCAGGTTGACACGCAGCATACACGGAGAACCAGAGCTTCCTGGCTCTCTGCGGTGTTCTGTTACCAAAACGGGGGATGAAGGAAGGTTCCTAGGAGTCTTGGAAAGCTTACTACCGCTAAACTAAAGAAGAACAGCGATGAAGGCCTCATGGAACTGCTGCATGCCTCCCGCTTTGCAACGATAATCAGGGCCTTACTTGGAGGTTGGTGCTCACGTTGACTCTCACTTTTGGTATAGAGGAGCACAGGTTGAGCTTCCAACTTGGAACTGGAAGCACAAAGTTTCTTTCCAGAAAACTCATTTTCTTCTCTGAGCCATGCCGGCAGTAACTAAAAGCACCGTAACAACAGTGCTTTTCTGGTAGCTTGGAGACTGCATGAGTGGAGCTTTCAAAATGGGAAAGCAAGATCTGTGTCTCACTCTCACATTTCCTGACTGACATGCAGCATAAGGACATGTTGATGTTAACAAGTCAAAACAGATTCACGATACCCAGTGGGGCTTTCCCTGATTCAACTTTTTTCTACGACAGCTTATCTGCCTGCAGCCAAGTGCCTAAACAAAGGATGCGTGAGGGAGACAGGTGCCTGTGCTTCTTCCAAAGACCTGCAGTGTTACACCAAGAACAGTGCTTAAATTGTACTTGGATGCAAGCCGACCAGCTCCTTCAGGATGCGTGACTCTAAGTGTAAAAGGTGAAAAGGGATTCGAAGCAGAGTGTTTTTCTCAATAGAGTTCAGCTAGGGGAATGAGGTTACATCCATTGCATGGAGGACAGTCTAGAAGTGTGTTCCTGAATCCTGTGTAGAGCAGAGGTCATCTGGCTCTCCCAGGGAGGAGTGCATTGTGTTGCCTTTCTCTAGCCAACACTGAGGTGTTCCAAAAGGCCTACGGGGCAGAAGTTGCTTAGCTGGCCATGAGCTTCTTGGCTCTACTCAGTATACTGGTACTGAAACGGTTTCTAAAGCAAGGTCCTTAGGAGTCTGGAAAAGCTTACTACGGTGAAACTAAAGCAGAACAGTGAAGAAGGCCTCATGGAGCTGCTCCATGCCTCCCGTTTGGCAAGGCAAATCAGGGCCTTCCTTCGAGGCTAGGGCTCACGTTGACTTTGACTTTAGGTATAGAGCAGAGCAGGGTGAGCTTCCAACTATGAACTGGAAGCACAGGGTTTCTTACGGGATAACTCAATATCTTCTCAGAAACATGCCGGCAGTGACTACAACTCTGGCAACAGCAATGCTTTTCAGGTATATTCGCGGCCACATGAACGGAGCTTTCATAATGGGCAAACAGGCCTTGTGCCCCAGTCTCCAATTTCTAGGTTGACACGCAGCATACTCGCTGAACCAGGGCTTCCTGGCTCTAGGCAATTTTCTGATATCGAAACGGGTGCTGAAGCAGGGTCTTTAGGAGTCTTGGAAAGCTTACTACCGTTAAACTAAAGCAGAACAGCGTTGAAAGCCTCAGGGAACTGCTGCATGCCTCCCGTTTTGTAAGGATATTCAGGGCCTTACACAGAGGCTGGCGCTCACTTGACTTTAACTTTAGTTACAGTGCAGAGCAAGGGGAGCTTCCAACTAGGAACTGGAAGCACAAGGTTTCTTATGGGAAAACTCAATAGCTTATCAGAACTATGCATGCAGTGACTAAAACCCCGGCAACAACAAAGCCTTTCAGGAATCTTCGAGGCCGCATAAACGGTGCTTTCATAATGGGCAAACAAGCCTTGTGCCATCAGTCTTCAATATGTAAGTTGATACGCAGCATTCACTCAGGACGAAAGCTTCCTGGCTCTAGGCAGTTTTCTGATACCGAAACGGGTGCTGAAGCCAGGTCTCTAGGAGTATTGGAAAGCTTACTACCGTAAAACTAAAGCAGAGCAGCGTTGAAGTCCTCATGGAGATGCTGCATGCCTCCCGTTTTGTAAGGCTATTCAGGGCCTTACTTCGAGGCAAGTGCTCCCCTTGACTTTCACTTTAGTTATAGAGCAGAGCAGGGTGAGCTTCCAACTAGGAACTGGAAGCACAAGGTTTCTTTCGGGAAAACTCATTTTCCTCGCAGAAGTAGGCAGGCAGTGACTAAATCCCTGGCAACAACAATGCTTCTCAGGTATCTTCGAGGCCGCATGAACGGAGCTTTCCTAATGAGAAAACAAGCCTTGTGCCATCAGTCTCCAATTTCCAGGTTGACACGCAGCATACACGGAGGACCAGAGCTTCCTGGCTCTCTGCGGTGTTCTGTTACCGAAACGGGTGCTGAAGGAAGGTTCCTAGGAGTCTTGGAAAGCTTACTACCGCTAAACTAAAGAAGAACAGCGATGAAGGCCTCATGGAACTGCTGCATGCCTCCCGCTTTGCAAGGATAATCAGGGCCTTACTTGGAGGTTGGTGCTCACGTTGACTCTCACTTTTGGTATAGAGGAGCGCAGGTGGAGCTTCCAACTTGGAACTGGAAGCACAAAGTTTCTTTCCAGAAAACTCATTTTCTTCTCTGAGCCATGCCGGCAGTAACTAAAAGCACCGTAACAACAGTGCTTTTCTGGTAGCTTGGAGACTGCATGAGTGGAGCTTTCAAAATGGGAAAGCAAGATCTGTGCCTCAGTCTCACATTTCCTGACTGACATGCAGCATAAGGACATGTTGATGTTAACAAGTCAAAACAGATTCACGATACCCAGTGGGGCTTTCCCTGATTCAACTTTTTTCTACGACAGCTTATCTGCCTGCAGCCAAGTGCCTAAACAAAGGATGCGTGAGGGAGACAGGGTCCTGTCCTTCTTCCAAAGACCTGCAGTGTTACACCAAGAACAGTGCTTAAATTGTACTTGGATGCAAGCCGACCACCTCCTTGAGGATGCGTGACTCTAAGTGCAAAAGGTGAAAAGGGATTCGAAGCAGAGTGTTTTTCTCAATAGATTTCAGCTTGGGGAATGAGGTTACATCCATTGCATGGAGGACAGTCTAGAAGTGGGTTCCTGAATCCTGTGTAGAGCTGAGGTCATCTGGCTCTCCCAGGGAGGAGTGCAGTGTGTTGCCTTTCTCTAGCCAACACTGAGGTGTTCCAAAAGGCCTACGGGGCAGAAGTTGCTTAGCTGGCCATGAGCTTCTTGGCTCTACTCAGTATACTGGTACTGAAACGGTTTCTAAAGCAAGGCCCCTAGGAGTCTGGAAAAGCTTACTACGGTGAAACTAAAGCAGAACAGTGAAGAAGGCCTCATGGAGCTGCTCCATGCCTCCCGTTTGGCAAGGCAAATCAGGGCCTTCCTTCGAGGCTAGGGCTCACGTTGACTTTGACTTTAGGTATAGAGCAGAGCAGGGTGAGCTTCCAACTAGGAACTGGAAGCACAGGGTTTCTTATGGGATAACTCAATATCCTCTCAGAAACATGCCGGCAGTGACTACAACTCTGGCAACAGCAATGCTTTTCAGGTATATTCGAGGCCACATGAACGGAGCTTTCATAATGGGCAAACAGGCCTTGTGCCATCAGTCTCCAATTTCTAGGTTGACACGCAGCATACTCGCTGAACCAGGGCTTCCTGGCTCTAGGCAATTTTCTGATATCGAAACGGGTGCTGAAGCAGGGTCTTTAGGAGTCTTGGAAAGCTTACTACCGTTAAACTAAAGCAGAACAGCGTTGAAAGCCTCAGGGAACTGCTGAATGCCTCCCGTTTTGTAAGGATATTCAGGGCCTTACACAGAGGCTGGCGCTCACTTGACTTTAACTTTAGTTACAGTGCAGAGCAAGGGGAGCTTCCAACTAGGAACTGGAAGCACAAGGTTTCTTATGGGAAAACTCAATAGCTTATCAGAACTATGCATGCAGTGACTAAAACCCCGGCAACAACAAAGCCTTTCAGGAATCTTCGAGGCCGCATAAACGGTGCTTTCATAATGGGCAAAGAAGCCTTGTGCCATCAGTCTTCAATATGTAAGTTGATACGCAGCATTCACGGAGGACGAAAGCTTCCTGGCTCTAGGCAGTTTTCTGATACCGAAACGGGTGCTGAAGCCAGGTCTCTAGGAGTATTGGAAAGCTTACTACCGTAAAACTAAAGCAGAGCAGCGTTGAAGTCCTCATGGAGATGCTGCATGCCTCCCGTTTTGTAAGGCTATTCAGGGCCTTACTTCGAGGCAAGTGCTCCCCTTGACTTTCACTTTAGTTATAGAGCAGAGCAGGGTGAGCTTCCAACTAGGAACTGGAAGCACAAGGTTTCTTTCGGGAAAACTCATTTTCCTCGCAGAAGTAGGCAGGCAGTGACTAAATCCCTGGCAACAACAATGCTTCTCAGGTATCTTCGAGGCCGCATGAACGGAGCTTTCCTAATGAGAAAACAAGCCTTGTGCCATCAGTCTCCAATTTCCAGGTTGACACGCAGCATACACGGAGGACCAGAGCTTCCTGGCTCTCTGCGGTGTTCTGTTACCGAAACGGGTGCTGAAGGAAGGTTCCTAGGAGTCTTGGAAAGCTTACTACCGCTAAACTAAAGAAGAACAGCGATGAAGGCCTCATGGAACTGCTGCATGCCTCCCGCTTTGCAAGGATAATCAGGGCCTTACTTGGAGGTTGGTGCTCACGTTGACTCTCACTTTTGGTATAGAGGAGCGCAGGTGGAGCTTCCAACTTGGAACTGGAAGCACAAAGTTTCTTTCCAGAAAACTCATTTTCTTCTCTGAGCCATGCCGGCAGTAACTAAAAGCACCGTAACAACAGTGCTTTTCTGGTAGCTTGGAGACTGCATGAGTGGAGCTTTCAAAATGGGAAAGCAAGATCTGTGCCTCAGTCTCACATTTCCTGACTGACATGCAGCATAAGGACATGTTGATGTTAACAAGTCAAAACAGATTCACGATACCCAGTGGGGCTTTCCCTGATTCAACTTTTTTCTACGACAGCTTATCTGCCTGCAGCCAAGTGCCTAAACAAAGGATGCGTGAGGGAGACAGGGTCCTGTCCTTCTTCCAAAGACCTGCAGTGTTACACCAAGAACAGTGCTTAAATTGTACTTGGATGCAAGCCGACCAGCTCCTTGAGGATGCGTGACTCTAAGTGCAAAAGGTGAAAAGGGATTCGAAGCAGAGTGTTTTTCTCAATAGATTTCAGCTTGGGGAATGAGGTTACATCCATTGCATGGAGGACAGTCTAGAAGTGGGTTCCTGAATCCTGTGTAGAGCTGAGGTCATCTGGCTCTCCCAGGGAGGAGTGCAGTGTGTTGCCTTTCTCTAGCCAACACTGAGGTGTTCCAAAAGGCCTACGGGGCAGAAGTTGCTTAGCTGGCCATGAGCTTCTTGGCTCTACTCAGTATACTGGTACTGAAACGGTTTCTAAAGCAAGGCCCCTAGGAGTCTGGAAAAGCTTACTACGGTGAAACTAAAGCAGAACAGTGAAGAAGGCCTCATGGAGCTGCTCCATGCCTCCCGTTTGGCAAGGCAAATCAGGGCCTTCCTTCGAGGCTAGGGCTCACGTTGACTTTGACTTTAGGTATAGAGCAGAGCAGGGTGAGCTTCCAACTAGGAACTGGAAGCACAGGGTTTCTTATGGGATAACTCAATATCCTCTCAGAAACATGCCGGCAGTGACTACAACTCTGGCAACAGCAATGCTTTTCAGGTATATTCGAGGCCACATGAACGGAGCTTTCATAATGGGCAAACAGGCCTTGTGCCATCACTCTCCAATTTCTAGGTTGACACGCAGCATACTCGCTGAACCAGGGCTTCCTGGCTCTAGGCAATTTTCTGATATCGAAACGGGTGCTGAAGCAGGGTCTTTAGGAGTCTTGGAAAGCTTACTACCGTTAAACTAAAGCAGAACAGCGTTGAAAGCCTCAGGGAACTGCTGAATGCCTCCCGTTTTGTAAGGATATTCAGGGCCTTACACAGAGGCTGGCGCTCACTTGACTTTAACTTTAGTTACAGTGCAGAGCAAGGGGAGCTTCCAACTAGGAACTGGAAGCACAAGGTTTCTTATGGGAAAACTCAATAGCTTATCAGAACTATGCATGCAGTGACTAAAACCCCGGCAACAACAAAGCCTTTCAGGAATCTTCGAGGCCGCATAAACGGTGCTTTCATAATGGGCAAAGAAGCCTTGTGCCATCAGTCTTCAATATGTAAGTTGATACGCAGCATTCACGGAGGACGAAAGCTTCCTGGCTCTAGGCAGTTTTCTGATACCGAAACGGGTGCTGAAGCCAGGTCTCTAGGAGTATTGGAAAGCTTACTACCGTAAAACTAAAGCAGAGCAGCGTTGAAGTCCTCATGGAGATGCTGCATGCCTCCCGTTTTGTAAGGCTATTCAGGGCCTTACTTCGAGGCAAGTGCTCCCCTTGACTTTCACTTTAGTTATAGAGCAGAGCAGGGTGAGCTTCCAACTAGGAACTGGAAGCACAAGGTTTCTTTCGGGAAAACTCATTTTCCTCGCAGAAGTAGGCAGGCAGTGACTAAATCCCTGGCAACAACAATGCTTCTCAGGTATCTTCGAGGCCGCATGAACGGAGCTTTCCTAATGAGAAAACAAGCCTTGTGCCATCAGTCTCCAATTTCCAGGTTGACACGCAGCATACACGGATGACCAGAGCTTCCTGGCTCTCTGCAGTGTTCTGTTACCGAAACGGGTGCTGAAGGAAGGTTCCTAGGAGTCTTGGAAAGCTTACTACCGCTAAACTAAAGAAGAACAGCGATGAAGGCCTCATGGAACTGCTGCATGCCTCCCGCTTTGCAAGGATAATCAGGGCCTTACTTGGAGGTTGGTGCTCACGTTGACTCTCACTTTTGGTATAGAGGAGCGCAGGTGGAGCTTCCAACTTGGAACTGGAAGCACAAAGTTTCTTTCCAGAAAACTCATTTTCTTCTCTGAGCCATGCCGGCAGTAACTAAAAGCACCGTAACAACAGTGCTTTTCTGGTAGCTTCGAGACTGCATGAGTGGAGCTTTCAAAATGGGAAAGCAAGATCTATGTCTCAGTCTCACATTTCCTGATTGACATGCAGCATAAGGACATGTTGATGTTAACAAGTCAAAAGAGATTCACGATACCCAGTGGGGCTTTCCCTGATTCAACTTTTTTCTACGACAGCTTATCTGCCTGCAGCCAAGTGCCTAAACAAAGGATGCGTGAGGGAGACAGGGTCCTGTCCTTCTTCCAAAGACCTGCAGTGTTACACCAAGAACAGTGCTTAAATTGTACTTGGATGCAAGCCGACCACCTCCTTGAGGATGCGTGACTCTAAGTGCAAAAGGTGAAAAGGGATTCGAAGCAGAGTGTTTTTCTCAATAGATTTCAGCTTGGGGAATGAGGTTACATCCATTGCATGGAGGACAGTCTAGAAGTGGGTTCCTGAATCCTGTGTAGAGCTGAGGTCATCTGGCTCTCCCAGGGAGGAGTGCAGTGTGTTGCCTTTCTCTAGCCAACACTGAGGTGTTCCAAAAGGCCTACGGGGCAGAAGTTGCTTAGCTGGCCATGAGCTTCTTGGCTCTACTCAGTATACTGGTACTGAAACGGTTTCTAAAGCAAGGCCCCTAGGAGTCTGGAAAAGCTTACTACGGTGAAACTAAAGCAGAACAGTGAAGAAGGCCTCATGGAGCTGCTCCATGCCTCCCGTTTGGCAAGGCAAATCAGGGCCTTCCTTCGAGGCTAGGGCTCACGTTGACTTTGACTTTAGGTATAGAGCAGAGCAGGGTGAGCTTCCAACTAGGAACTGGAAGCACAGGGTTTCTTATGGGATAACTCAATATCCTCTCAGAAACATGCCGGCAGTGACTACAACTCTGGCAACAGCAATGCTTTTCAGGTATATTCGAGGCCACATGAACGGAGCTTTCATAATGGGCAAACAGGCCTTGTGCCATCAGTCTCCAATTTCTAGGTTGACACGCAGCATACTCGCTGAACCAGGGCTTCCTGGCTCTAGGCAATTTTCTGATATCGAAACGGGTGCTGAAGCAGGGTCTTTAGGAGTCTTGGAAAGCTTACTACCGTTAAACTAAAGCAGAACAGCGTTGAAAGCCTCAGGGAACTGCTGCATGCCTCCCGTTTTGTAAGGATATTCAGGGCCTTACACAGAGGCTGGCGCTCACTTGACTTTAACTTTAGTTACAGTGCAGAGCAAGGGGAGCTTCCAACTAGGAACTGGAAGCACAAGGTTTCTTATGGGAAAACTCAATAGCTTATCAGAACTATGCATGCAGTGACTAAAACCCCGGCAACAACAAAGCCTTTCAGGAATCTTCGAGGCCGCATAAACGGTGCTTTCATAATGGGCAAAGAAGCCTTGTGCCATCAGTCTTCAATATGTAAGTTGATACGCAGCATTCACGGAGGACGAAAGCTTCCTGGCTCTAGGCAGTTTTCTGATACCGAAACGTGTGCTGAAGCCAGGTCTCTAGGAGTATTGGAAAGCTTACTACCGTAAAACTAAAGCAGAGCAGCGTTGAAGTCCTCATGGAGATGCTGCATGCCTCCCGTTTTGTAAGGCTATTCAGGGCCTTACTTCGAGGCAAGTGCTCCCCTTGACTTTCACTTTAGTTATAGAGCAGAGCAGGGTGAGCTTCCAACTAGGAACTGGAAGCACAAGGTTTCTTTCGGGAAAACTCATTTTCCTCGCAGAAGTAGGCAGGCAGTGACTAAATCCCTGGCAACAACAATGCTTCTCAGGTATCTTCGAGGCCGCATGAACGGAGCTTTCCTAATGAGAAAACAAGCCTTGTGCCATCAGTCTCCAATTTCCAGGTTGACACGCAGCATACACGGAGGACCAGAGCTTCCTGGCTCTCTGCGGTGTTCTGTTACCGAAACGGGTGCTGAAGGAAGGTTCCTAGGAGTCTTGGAAAGCTTACTACCGCTAAACTAAAGAAGAACAGCGATGAAGGCCTCATGGAACTGCTGCATGCCTCCCGCTTTGCAAGGATAATCAGGGCCTTACTTGGAGGTTGGTGCTCACGTTGACTCTCACTTTTGGTATAGAGGAGCGCAGGTGGAGCTTCCAACTTGGAACTGGAAGCACAAAGTTTCTTTCCAGAAAACTCATTTTCTTCTCTGAGCCATGCCGGCAGTAACTAAAAGCACCGTAACAACAGTGCTTTTCTGGTAGCTTGGAGACTGCATGAGTGGAGCTTTCAAAATGGGAAAGCAAGATCTGTGCCTCAGTCTCACATTTCCTGACTGACATGCAGCATAAGGACATGTTGATGTTAACAAGTCAAAACAGATTCACGATACCCAGTGGGGCTTTCCCTGATTCAACTTTTTTCTACGACAGCTTATCTGCCTGCAGCCAAGTGCCTAAACAAAGGATGCGTGAGGGAGACAGGTGCCTGTGCTTCTTCCAAAGACCTGCAGTGTTACACCAAGAACAGTGCTTAAATTGTACTTGGATGCAAGCCGACCAGCTCCTTCAGGATGCGTGACTCTAAGTGCAAAAGGTGAAAAGGGATTCGAAGCAGAGTGTTTTTCTCAATAGATTTCAGCTTGGGGAATGAGGTTACATCCATTGCATGGAGGACAGTCTAGAAGTGGGTTCCTGAATCCTGTGTAGAGCTGAGGTCATCTGGCTCTCCCAGGGAGGAGTGCAGTGTGTTGCCTTTCTCTAGCCAACACTGAGGTGTTCCAAAAGGCCTACGGGGCAGAAGTTGCTTAGCTGGCCATGAGCTTCTTGGCTCTACTCAGTATACTGGTACTGAAACGGTTTCTAAAGCAAGGCCCCTAGGAGTCTGGAAAAGCTTACTACGGTGAAACTAAAGCAGAACAGTGAAGAAGGCCTCATGGAGCTGCTCCATGCCTCCCGTTTGGCAAGGCAAATCAGGGCCTTCCTTCGAGGCTAGGGCTCACGTTGACTTTGACTTTAGGTATAGAGCAGAGCAGGGTGAGCTTCCAACTAGGAACTGGAAGCACAGGGTTTCTTATGGGATAACTCAATATCCTCTCAGAAACATGCCGGCAGTGACTACAACTCTGGCAACAGCAATGCTTTTCAGGTATATTCGAGGCCACATGAACGGAGCTTTCATAATGGGCAAACAGGCCTTGTGCCATCAGTCTCCAATTTCTAGGTTGACACGCAGCATACTCGCTGAACCAGGGCTTCCTGGCTCTAGGCAATTTTCTGATATCGAAACGGGTGCTGAAGCAGGGTCTTTAGGAGTCTTGGAAAGCTTACTACCGTTAAACTAAAGCAGAACAGCGTTGAAAGCCTCAGGGAACTGCTGAATGCCTCCCGTTTTGTAAGGATATTCAGGGCCTTACACAGAGGCTGGCGCTCACTTGACTTTAACTTTAGTTACAGTGCAGAGCAAGGGGAGCTTCCAACTAGGAACTGGAAGCACAAGGTTTCTTATGGGAAAACTCAATAGCTTATCAGAACTATGCATGCAGTGACTAAAACCCCGGCAACAACAAAGCCTTTCAGGAATCTTCGAGGCCGCATAAACGGTGCTTTCATAATGGGCAAAGAAGCCTTGTGCCATCAGTCTTCAATATGTAAGTTGATACGCAGCATTCACGGAGGACGAAAGCTTCCTGGCTCTAGGCAGTTTTCTGATACCGAAACGGGTGCTGAAGCCAGGTCTCTAGGAGTATTGGAAAGCTTACTACCGTAAAACTAAAGCAGAGCAGCGTTGAAGTCCTCATGGAGATGCTGCATGCCTCCCGTTTTGTAAGGCTATTCAGGGCCTTACTTCGAGGCAAGTGCTCCCCTTGACTTTCACTTTAGTTATAGAGCAGAGCAGGGTGAGCTTCCAACTAGGAACTGGAAGCACAAGGTTTCTTTCGGGAAAACTCATTTTCCTCGCAGAAGTAGGCAGGCAGTGACTAAATCCCTGGCAACAACAATGCTTCTCAGGTATCTTCGAGGCCGCATGAACGGAGCTTTCCTAATGAGAAAACAAGCCTTGTGCCATCAGTCTCCAATTTCCAGGTTGACACGCAGCATACACGGATGACCAGAGCTTCCTGGCTCTCTGCAGTGTTCTGTTACCGAAACGGGTGCTGAAGGAAGGTTCCTAGGAGTCTTGGAAAGCTTACTACCGCTAAACTAAAGAAGAACAG
The DNA here is from genome assembly GCF_965194825.1 of Balaenoptera physalus. Taxonomy (NCBI): domain Eukaryota; kingdom Metazoa; phylum Chordata; class Mammalia; order Artiodactyla; family Balaenopteridae; genus Balaenoptera; species Balaenoptera physalus. The sequence continues at coordinate 45,127,216 of NC_138899.1, read as the reverse complement.
CGATGAAGGCCTCATGGAACTGCTGCATGCCTCCCGCTTTGCAAGGATAATCAGGGCCTTACTTGGAGGTTGGTGCTCACGTTGACTCTCACTTTTGGTATAGAGGAGCGCAGGTGGAGCTTCCAACTTGGAACTGGAAGCACAAAGTTTCTTTCCAGAAAACTCATTTTCTTCTCTGAGCCATGCCGGCAGTAACTAAAAGCACCGTAACAACAGTGCTTTTCTGGTAGCTTCGAGACTGCATGAGTGGAGCTTTCAAAATGGGAAAGCAAGATCTATGTCTCAGTCTCACATTTCCTGATTGACATGCAGCATAAGGACATGTTGATGTTAACAAGTCAAAAGAGATTCACGATACCCAGTGGGGCTTTCCCTGATTCAACTTTTTTCTACGACAGCTTATCTGCCTGCAGCCAAGTGCCTAAACAAAGGATGCGTGAGGGAGACAGGGTCCTGTCCTTCTTCCAAAGACCTGCAGTGTTACACCAAGAACAGTGCTTAAATTGTACTTGGATGCAAGCCGACCACCTCCTTGAGGATGCGTGACTCTAAGTGCAAAAGGTGAAAAGGGATTCGAAGCAGAGTGTTTTTCTCAATAGATTTCAGCTTGGGGAATGAGGTTACATCCATTGCATGGAGGACAGTCTAGAAGTGGGTTCCTGAATCCTGTGTAGAGCTGAGGTCATCTGGCTCTCCCAGGGAGGAGTGCAGTGTGTTGCCTTTCTCTAGCCAACACTGAGGTGTTCCAAAAGGCCTACGGGGCAGAAGTTGCTTAGCTGGCCATGAGCTTCTTGGCTCTACTCAGTATACTGGTACTGAAACGGTTTCTAAAGCAAGGACCCTAGGAGTCTGGAAAAGCTTACTACGGTGAAACTAAAGCAGAACAGTGAAGAAGGCCTCATGGAGCTGCTCCATGCCTCCCGTTTGGCAAGGCAAATCAGGGCCTTCCTTCGAGGCTAGGGCTCACGTTGACTTTGACTTTAGGTATAGAGCAGAGCAGGGTGAGCTTCCAACTAGGAACTGGAAGCACAGGGTTTCTTATGGGATAACTCAATATCCTCTCAGAAACATGCCGGCAGTGACTACAACTCTGGCAACAGCAATGCTTTTCAGGTATATTCGAGGCCACATGAACGGAGCTTTCATAATGGGCAAACAGGCCTTGTGCCATCAGTCTCCAATTTCTAGGTTGACACGCAGCATACTCGCTGAACCAGGGCTTCCTGGCTCTAGGCAATTTTCTGATATCGAAACGGGTGCTGAAGCAGGGTCTTTAGGAGTCTTGGAAAGCTTACTACCGTTAAACTAAAGCAGAACAGCGTTGAAAGCCTCAGGGAACTGCTGAATGCCTCCCGTTTTGTAAGGATATTCAGGGCCTTACACAGAGGCTGGCGCTCACTTGACTTTAACTTTAGTTACAGTGCAGAGCAAGGGGAGCTTCCAACTAGGAACTGGAAGCACAAGGTTTCTTATGGGAAAACTCAATAGCTTATCAGAACTATGCATGCAGTGACTAAAACCCCGGCAACAACAAAGCCTTTCAGGAATCTTCGAGGCCGCATAAACGGTGCTTTCATAATGGGCAAAGAAGCCTTGTGCCATCAGTCTTCAATATGTAAGTTGATACGCAGCATTCACGGAGGACGAAAGCTTCCTGGCTCTAGGCAGTTTTCTGATACCGAAACGGGTGCTGAAGCCAGGTCTCTAGGAGTATTGGAAAGCTTACTACCGTAAAACTAAAGCAGAGCAGCGTTGAAGTCCTCATGGAGAAGCTGCATGCCTCCCGTTTTGTAAGGCTATTCAGGGCCTTACTTCGAGGCAAGTGCTCCCCTTGACTTTCACTTTAGTTATAGAGCAGAGCAGGGTGAGCTTCCAACTAGGAACTGGAAGCACAAGGTTTCTTTCGGGAAAACTCATTTTCCTCGCACAAGCAGGCAGGCAGTGACTAAATCCCTGGCAACAACAATGCTTTTCAGGTATCTTCGAGGCCGCATGAACGGAGCTTTCCTAATGAGAAAACAAGCCTTGTGCCATCAGTCTCCAATTTCCAGGTTGACACACAGCATACACGGAGGACCAGAGCTTCCTGGCTCTCTGCGGTGTTCTGTTAACAAAACGGGTGATGAAGGAAGGTTCCTAGGAGTCTTGGAAAGCTTACTACCGCTAAACTAAAGAAGAACAGCGATGAAGGCCTCATGGAACTGCTGCATGCCTCCCGCTTTGCAAGGATAATCAGGGCCTCACTTGGAGGTTGGTGCTCACGTTGACTCTCACTTTTGGTATAGAGGAGCGCAGGTGGAGCTTCCAACTTGGAACTGGAAGCACAAAGTTTCTTTCCAGAAAACTCATTTTCTTCTCTGAGCCATGCCGGCAGTAACTAAAAGCACCGTAACAACAGTGCTTTTCTGGTAGCTTGGAGACTGCATGAGTGGAGCTTTCAAAATGGGAAAGCAAGATCTGTGCCTCAGTCTCACATTTCCTGACTGACATGCAGCATAAGGACATGTTGATGTTAACAAGTCAAAACAGATTCACGATACCCAGTGGGGCTTTCCCTGATTCAACTTTTTTCTACGACAGCTTATCTGCCTGCAGCCAAGTGCCTAAACAAAGGATGCGTGAGGGAGACAGGTGCCTGTGCTTCTTCCAAAGACCTGCAGTGTTACACCAAGAACAGTGCTTAAATTGTACTTGGATGCAAGCCGACCACCTCCTTGAGGATGCGTGACTCTAAGTGCAAAAGGTGAAAAGGGATTCGAAGCAGAGTGTTTTTCTCAATAGATTTCAGCTTGGGGAATGAGGTTACATCCATTGCATGGAGGACAGTCTAGAAGTGGGTTCCTGAATCCTGTGTAGAGCTGAGGTCATCTGGCTCTCCCAGGGAGGAGTGCAGTGTGTTGCCTTTCTCTAGCCAACACTGAGGTGTTCCAAAAGGCCTACGGGGCAGAAGTTGCTTAGCTGGCCATGAGCTTCTTGGCTCTACTCAGTATACTGGTACTGAAACGGTTTCTAAAGCAAGGCCCCTAGGAGTCTGGAAAAGCTTACTACGGTGAAACTAAAGCAGAACAGTGAAGAAGGCCTCATGGAGCTGCTCCATGCCTCCCGTTTGGCAAGGCAAATCAGGGCCTTCCTTCGAGGCTAGGGCTCACGTTGACTTTGACTTTAGGTATAGAGCAGAGCAGGGTGAGCTTCCAACTAGGAACTGGAAGCACAGGGTTTCTTATGGGATAACTCAATATCCTCTCAGAAACATGCCGGCAGTGACTACAACTCTGGCAACAGCAATGCTTTTCAGGTATATTCGAGGCCACATGAACGGAGCTTTCATAATGGGCAAACAGGCCTTGTGCCATCAGTCTCCAATTTCTAGGTTGACACGCAGCATACTCGCTGAACCAGGGCTTCCTGGCTCTAGGCAATTTTCTGATATCGAAACGGGTGCTGAAGCAGGGTCTTTAGGAGTCTTGGAAAGCTTACTACCGTTAAACTAAAGCAGAACAGCGTTGAAAGCCTCAGGGAACTGCTGAATGCCTCCCGTTTTGTAAGGATATTCAGGGCCTTACACAGAGGCTGGCGCTCACTTGACTTTAACTTTAGTTACAGTGCAGAGCAAGGGGAGCTTCCAACTAGGAACTGGAAGCACAAGGTTTCTTATGGGAAAACTCAATAGCTTATCAGAACTATGCATGCAGTGACTAAAACCCCGGCAACAACAAAGCCTTTCAGGAATCTTCGAGGCCGCATAAACGGTGCTTTCATAATGGGCAAAGAAGCCTTGTGCCATCAGTCTTCAATATGTAAGTTGATACGCAGCATTCACGGAGGACGAAAGCTTCCTGGCTCTAGGCAGTTTTCTGATACCGAAACGGGTGCTGAAGCCAGGTCTCTAGGAGTATTGGAAAGCTTACTACCGTAAAACTAAAGCAGAGCAGCGTTGAAGTCCTCATGGAGATGCTGCATGCCTCCCGTTTTGTAAGGCTATTCAGGGCCTTACTTCGAGGCAAGTGCTCCCCTTGACTTTCACTTTAGTTATAGAGCAGAGCAGGGTGAGCTTCCAACTAGGAACTGGAAGCACAAGGTTTCTTTCGGGAAAACTCATTTTCCTCGCAGAAGTAGGCAGGCAGTGACTAAATCCCTGGCAACAACAATGCTTCTCAGGTATCTTCGAGGCCGCATGAACGGAGCTTTCCTAATGAGAAAACAAGCCTTGTGCCATCAGTCTCCAATTTCCAGGTTGACACGCAGCATACACGGAGGACCAGAGCTTCCTGGCTCTCTGCGGTGTTCTGTTACCGAAACGGGTGCTGAAGGAAGGTTCCTAGGAGTCTTGGAAAGCTTACTACCGCTAAACTAAAGAAGAACAGCGATGAAGGCCTCATGGAACTGCTGCATGCCTCCCGCTTTGCAAGGATAATCAGGGCCTTACTTGGAGGTTGGTGCTCACGTTGACTCTCACTTTTGGTATAGAGGAGCGCAGGTGGAGCTTCCAACTTGGAACTGGAAGCACAAAGTTTCTTTCCAGAAAACTCATTTTCTTCTCTGAGCCATGCCGGCAGTAACTAAAAGCACCGTAACAACAGTGCTTTTCTGGTAGCTTGGAGACTGCATGAGTGGAGCTTTCAAAATGGGAAAGCAAGATCTGTGCCTCAGTCTCACATTTCCTGACTGACATGCAGCATAAGGACATGTTGATGTTAACAAGTCAAAACAGATTCACGATACCCAGTGGGGCTTTCCCTGATTCAACTTTTTTCTACGACAGCTTATCTGCCTGCAGCCAAGTGCCTAAACAAAGGATGCGTGAGGGAGACAGGTGCCTGTGCTTCTTCCAAAGACCTGCAGTGTTACACCAAGAACAGTGCTTAAATTGTACTTGGATGCAAGCCGACCAGCTCCTTCAGGATGCGTGACTCTAAGTGTAAAAGGTGAAAAGGAATTCGAAGCAGAGTGTTTTTCTCAATAGAGTTCAGCTAGGGGAATGAGGTTACATCCATTGCATGGAGGACAGTCTAGAAGTGTGTTCCTGAATCCTGTGTAGAGCTGAGGTCATCTGGCTCTCCCAGGGAGGAGTGCAGTGTGTTGCCTTTCTCTAGCCAACACTGAGGTGTTCCAAAAGGCCTACGGGGCAGAAGTTGCTTAGCTGGCCATGAGCTTCTTGGCTCTACTCAGTATACTGGTACTGAAACGGTTTCTAAAGCAAGGTCCCTAGGAGTCTGGAAAAGCTTACTACGGTGAAACTAAAGCAGAACAGTGAAGAAGGCCTCATGGAGCTGCTCCATGCCTCCCGTTTGGCAAGGCAAATCAGGGCCTTCCTTCGAGGCTAGGGCTCACGTTGACTTTGACTTTAGGTATAGAGCAGAGCAGGATGAGCTTCCAACTAGGAACTGGAAGCACAGGGTTTCTTATGGGATAACTCAATATCTTCTCAGAAACATGCCGGCAGTGACTACAACTCTGGCAACAGCAATGCTTTTCAGGTATATTCGAGGCCACATGAACGGAGCTTTCATAATGGGCAAACAGGCCTTGTGCCATCACTCTCCAATTTCTAGGTTGACACGCAGCATACTCGCTGAACCAGGGCTTCCTGGCTCTAGGCAATTTTCTGATATCGAAACGGGTGCTGAAGCAGGGTCTTTAGGAGACTTGGAAAGCTTACTACCGTTAAATTAAAGCAGAACTGCGTTGAAAGCCTCAAAGAACTGCTGCATGCCTCCCGTTTTGTAAGGATATTCAGGGCCTTACATAGAGGCTGGCGCTCCCATGACTTTAACTTTAGTTACAGTGCAGAGCAAGGGGAGCTTCCAACTAGGAACTGGAAGCAGAAGGTTTCTTATGGGAAAACTCAATATCTTATCAGAACTATGCATGCAGTGACTAAAACCCCGGCAACAACAAAGCCTTTCAGGAATCTTCGAGACCGCATAAACGGTGCTTTTATAATGGGCAAACAAGCCTTGTGCCATCAGTCTTCAATATGTAAGTTGATACGCAGCATTCACGCAGGACGAAAGCTTCCTGGCTCTAGGCAGTTTTCTGATACCGAAACGGGTGCTGAAGCCAGGTCTCTAGGAGTATTGCAAAGCTTACTACCGTAAAACTAAAGCAGAGCAGCGTTGAAGTCCTCATGGAGATGCTGCATGCCTCCCGTTTTGTAAGGCTATTCAGGGCCTTACTTCGAGGCAAGTGCTCCCCTTGACTTTCACTTTAGTTATAGAGCAGAGCAGGGTGAGCTTCCAACTAGGAACTGGAAGCACAAGGTTTCTTTCGGGAAAACTCATTTTCCTCGCAGAAGTAGGCAGGCAGTGACTAAATCCCTGGCAACAACAATGCTTCTCAGGTATCTTCGAGGCCGCATGAACGGAGCTTTCCTAATGAGAAAACAAGCCTTGTGATATCAGTCTCCAATTTCCAGGTTGACACGCAGCATACACGGATGACCAGAGCTTCCTGGCTCTCTGCAGTGTTCTGTTACCGAAACGGGTGCTGAAGGAAGGTTCCTAGGAGTCTTGGAAAGCTTACTACCGCTAAACTAAAGAAGAACAGCAATGAAGGCCTCATGGAACTGCTGCATGCCTCCCGCTTTGCAAGGATAATCAGGGCCTTACTTGGAGGTTGGTGCTCACGTTGACTCTCACTTTTGGTATAGAGGAGCGCAGGTGGAGCTTCCAACTTGGAACTGGAAGCACAAAGTTTCTTTCCAGAAAACTCATTTTCTTCTCTGAGCCATGCCGGCAGTAACTAAAAGCACCGTAACAACAGTGCTTTTCTGGTAGCTTCGAGACTGCATGAGTGGAGCTTTCAAAATGGGAAAGCAAGATCTATGTCTCAGTCTCACATTTCCTGATTGACATGCAGCATAAGGACATGTTGATGTTAACAAGTCAAAAGAGATTCACGATACCCAGTGGGGCTTTCCCTGATTCAACTTTTTTCTACGACAGCTTATCTGCCTGCAGCCAAGTGCCTAAACAAAGGATGCGTGAGGGAGACAGGTGCCTGTGCTTCTTCCAAAGACCTGCAGTGTTACACCAAGAACAGTGCTTAAATTGTACTTGGATGCAAGCCGACCACCTCCTTGAGGATGCGTGACTCTAAGTGCAAAAGGTGAAAAGGGATTCGAAGCAGAGTGCTTTTCTCAATAGATTTCAGCTTGGGGAATGAGGTTACATCCATTGCTTGGAGGACAGTCTAGAAGTGGGTTCCTGAATCCTGTGTAGAGCTGAGGTCATCTGGCTCTCCCAGGGAGGAGTGCAGTGTGTTGCCTTTCTCTAGCCAACACTGAGGTGTTCCAAAAGGCCTACGGGGCAGAAGTTGCTTAGCTGGCCATGAGCTTCTTGGCTCTACTCAGTATACTGGTACTGAAACGGTTTCTAAAGCAAGGCCCCTAGGAGTCTGGAAAAGCTTACTACGGTGAAACTAAAGCAGAACAGTGAAGAAGGCCTCATGGAGCTGCTCCATGCCTCCCGTTTGGCAAGGCAAATCAGGGCCTTCCTTCGAGGCTAGGGCTCACGTTGACTTTGACTTTAGGTATAGAGCAGAGCAGGGTGAGCTTCCAACTAGGAACTGGAAGCACAGGGTTTCTTATGGGATAACTCAATATCCTCTCAGAAACATGCCGGCAGTGACTACAACTCTGGCAACAGCAATGCTTTTCAGGTATATTCGAGGCCACATGAACGGAGCTTTCATAATGGGCAAACAGGCCTTGTGCCATCACTCTCCAATTTCTAGGTTGACACGCAGCATACTCGCTGAACCAGGGCTTCCTGGCTCTAGGCAATTTTCTGATATCGAAACGGGTGCTGAAGCAGGGTCTTTAGGAGTCTTGGAAAGCTTACTACCGTTAAACTAAAGCAGAACAGCGTTGAAAGCCTCAGGGAACTGCTGAATGCCTCCCGTTTTGTAAGGATATTCAGGGCCTTACACAGAGGCTGGCGCTCACTTGACTTTAACTTTAGTTACAGTGCAGAGCAAGGGGAGCTTCCAACTAGGAACTGGAAGCACAAGGTTTCTTATGGGAAAACTCAATAGCTTATCAGAACTATGCATGCAGTGACTAAAACCCCGGCAACAACAAAGCCTTTCAGGAATCTTCGAGGCCGCATAAACGGTGCTTTCATAATGGGCAAAGAAGCCTTGTGCCATCAGTCTTCAATATGTAAGTTGATACGCAGCATTCACGGAGGACGAAAGCTTCCTGGCTCTAGGCAGTTTTCTGATACCGAAACGGGTGCTGAAGCCAGGTCTCTAGGAGTATTGGAAAGCTTACTACCGTAAAACTAAAGCAGAGCAGCGTTGAAGTCCTCATGGAGATGCTGCATGCCTCCCGTTTTGTAAGGCTATTCAGGGCCTTACTTCGAGGCAAGTGCTCCCCTTGACTTTCACTTTAGTTATAGAGCAGAGCAGGGTGAGCTTCCAACTAGGAACTGGAAGCACAAGGTTTCTTTCGGGAAAACTCATTTTCCTCGCAGAAGTAGGCAGGCAGTGACTAAATCCCTGGCAACAACAATGCTTCTCAGGTATCTTCGAGGCCGCATGAACGGAGCTTTCCTAATGAGAAAACAAGCCTTGTGCCATCAGTCTCCAATTTCCAGGTTGACACGCAGCATACACGGAGGACCAGAGCTTCCTGGCTCTCTGCGGTGTTCTGTTACCGAAACGGGTGCTGAAGGAAGGTTCCTAGGAGTCTTGGAAAGCTTACTACCGCTAAACTAAAGAAGAACAGCGATGAAGGCCTCATGGAACTGCTGCATGCCTCCCGCTTTGCAAGGATAATCAGGGCCTTACTTGGAGGTTGGTGCTCACGTTGACTCTCACTTTTGGTATAGAGGAGCGCAGGTGGAGCTTCCAACTTGGAACTGGAAGCACAAAGTTTCTTTCCAGAAAACTCATTTTCTTCTCTGAGCCATGCCGGCAGTAACTAAAAGCACCGTAACAACAGTGCTTTTCTGGTAGCTTGGAGACTGCATGAGTGGAGCTTTCAAAATGGGAAAGCAAGATCTGTGCCTCAGTCTCACATTTCCTGACTGACATGCAGCATAAGGACATGTTGATGTTAACAAGTCAAAACAGATTCACGATACCCAGTGGGGCTTTCCCTGATTCAACTTTTTTCTACGACAGCTTATCTGCCTGCAGCCAAGTGCCTAAACAAAGGATGCGTGAGGGAGACAGGTGCCTGTGCTTCTTCCAAAGACCTGCAGTGTTACACCAAGAACAGTGCTTAAATTGTACTTGGATGCAAGCCGACCAGCTCCTTCAGGATGCGTGACTCTAAGTGTAAAAGGTGAAAAGGAATTCGAAGCAGAGTGTTTTTCTCAATAGAGTTCAGCTAGGGGAATGAGGTTACATCCATTGCATGGAGGACAGTCTAGAAGTGTGTTCCTGAATCCTGTGTAGAGCTGAGGTCATCTGGCTCTCCCAGGGAGGAGTGCAGTGTGTTGCCTTTCTCTAGCCAACACTGAGGTGTTCCAAAAGGCCTACGGGGCAGAAGTTGCTTAGCTGGCCATGAGCTTCTTGGCTCTACTCAGTATACTGGTACTGAAACGGTTTCTAAAGCAAGGTCCCTAGGAGTCTGGAAAAGCTTACTACGGTGAAACTAAAGCAGAACAGTGAAGAAGGCCTCATGGAGCTGCTCCATGCCTCCCGTTTGGCAAGGCAAATCAGGGCCTTCCTTCGAGGCTAGGGCTCACGTTGACTTTGACTTTAGGTATAGAGCAGAGCAGGGTGAGCTTCCAACTAGGAACTGGAAGCACAGGGTTTCTTATGGGATAACTCAATATCTTCTCAGAAACATGCCGGCAGTGACTACAACTCTGGCAACAGCAATGCTTTTCAGGTATATTCGAGGCCACATGAACGGAGCTTTCATAATGGGCAAACAGGCCTTGTGCCATCACTCTCCAATTTCTAGGTTGACACGCAGCATACTCGCTGAACCAGGGCTTCCTGGCTCTAGGCAATTTTCTGATATCGAAACGGGTGCTGAAGCAGGGTCTTTAGGAGACTTGGAAAGCTTACTACCGTTAAATTAAAGCAGAACTGCGTTGAAAGCCTCAAAGAACTGCTGCATGCCTCCCGTTTTGTAAGGATATTCAGGGCCTTACATAGAGGCTGGCGCTCCCATGACTTTAACTTTAGTTACAGTGCAGAGCAAGGGGAGCTTCCAACTAGGAACTGGAAGCAGAAGGTTTCTTATGGGAAAACTCAATATCTTATCAGAACTATGCATGCAGTGACTAAAACCCCGGCAACAACAAAGCCTTTCAGGAATCTTCGAGACCGCATAAACGGTGCTTTTATAATGGGCAAACAAGCCTTGTGCCATCAGTCTTCAATATGTAAGTTGATACGCAGCATTCACGCAGGACGAAAGCTTCCTGGCTCTAGGCAGTTTTCTGATACCGAAACGGGTGCTGAAGCCAGGTCTCTAGGAGTATTGGAAAGCTTACTACCGTAAAACTAAAGCAGAGCAGCGTTGAAGTCCTCATGGAGATGCTGCATGCCTCCCGTTTTGTAAGGCTATTCAGGGCCTTACTTCGAGGCAAGTGCTCCCCTTGACTTTCACTTTAGTTATAGAGCAGAGCAGGGTGAGCTTCCAACTAGGAACTGGAAGCACAAGGTTTCTTTCGGGAAAACTCATTTTCCTCGCAGAAGTAGGCAGGCAGTGACTAAATCCCTGGCAACAACAATGCTTCTCAGGTATCTTCGAGGCCGCATGAACGGAGCTTTCCTAATGAGAAAACAAGCCTTGTGCCATCAGTCTCCAATTTCCAGGTTGACACGCAGCATACACGGATGACCAGAGCTTCCTGGCTCTCTGCAGTGTTCTGTTACCGAAACGGGTGCTGAAGGAAGGTTCCTAGGAGTCTTGGAAAGCTTACTACCGCTAAACTAAAGAAGAACAGCAATGAAGGCCTCATGGAACTGCTGCATGCCTCCCGCTTTGCAAGGATAATCAGGGCCTTACTTGGAGGTTGGTGCTCACGTTGACTCTCACTTTTGGTATAGAGGAGCGCAGGTGGAGCTTCCAACTTGGAACTGGAAGCACAAAGTTTCTTTCCAGAAAACTCATTTTCTTCTCTGAGCCATGCCGGCAGTAACTAAAAGCACCGTAACAACAGTGCTTTTCTGGTAGCTTCGAGACTGCATGAGTGGAGCTTTCAAAATGGGAAAGCAAGATCTATGTCTCAGTCTCACATTTCCTGATTGACATGCAGCATAAGGACATGTTGATGTTAACAAGTCAAAAGAGATTCACGATACCCAGTGGGGCTTTCCCTGATTCAACTTTTTTCTACGACAGCTTATCTGCCTGCAGCCAAGTGCCTAAACAAAGGATGCGTGAGGGAGACAGGGTCCTGTCCTTCTTCCAAAGACCTGCAGTGTTACACCAAGAACAGTGCTTAAATTGTACTTGGATGCAAGCCGACCACCTCCTTGAGGATGCGTGACTCTAAGTGCAAAAGGTGAAAAGGGATTCGAAGCAGAGTGTTTTTCTCAATAGATTTCAGCTTGGGGAATGAGGTTACATCCATTGCATGGAGGACAGTCTAGAAGTGGGTTCCTGAATCCTGTGTAGAGCTGAGGTCATCTGGCTCTCCCAGGGAGGAGTGCAGTGTGTTGCCTTTCTCTAGCCAACACTGAGGTGTTCCAAAAGGCCTACGGGGCAGAAGTTGCTTAGCTGGCCATGAGCTTCTTGGCTCTACTCAGTATACTGGTACTGAAACGGTTTCTAAAGCAAGGCCCCTAGGAGTCTGGAAAAGCTTACTACGGTGAAACTAAAGCAGAACAGTGAAGAAGGCCTCATGGAGCTGCTCCATGCCTCCCGTTTGGCAAGGCAAATCAGGGCCTTCCTTCGAGGCTAGGGCTCACGTTGACTTTGACTTTAGGTATAGAGCAGAGCAGGGTGAGCTTCCAACTAGGAACTGGAAGCACAGGGTTTCTTATGGGATAACTCAATATCCTCTCAGAAACATGCCGGCAGTGACTACAACTCTGGCAACAGCAATGCTTTTCAGGTATATTCGAGGCCACATGAACGGAGCTTTCATAATGGGCAAACAGGCCTTGTGCCATCAGTCTCCAATTTCTAGGTTGACACGCAGCATACTCGCTGAACCAGGGCTTCCTGGCTCTAGGCAATTTTCTGATATCGAAACGGGTGCTGAAGCAGGGTCTTTAGGAGTCTTGGAAAGCTTACTACCGTTAAACTAAAGCAGAACAGCGTTGAAAGCCTCAGGGAACTGCTGAATGCCTCCCGTTTTGTAAGGATATTCAGGGCCTTACACAGAGGCTGGCGCTCACTTGACTTTAACTTTAGTTACAGTGCAGAGCAAGGGGAGCTTCCAACTAGGAACTGGAAGCACAAGGTTTCTTATGGGAAAACTCAATAGCTTATCAGAACTATGCATGCAGTGACTAAAACCCCGGCAACAACAAAGCCTTTCAGGAATCTTCGAGGCCGCATAAACGGTGCTTTCATAATGGGCAAAGAAGCCTTGTGCCATCAGTCTTCAATATGTAAGTTGATACGCAGCATTCACGGAGGACGAAAGCTTCCTGGCTCTAGGCAGTTTTCTGATACCGAAACGGGTGCTGAAGCCAGGTCTCTAGGAGTATTGGAAAGCTTACTACCGTAAAACTAAAGCAGAGCAGCGTTGAAGTCCTCATGGAGAAGCTGCATGCCTCCCGTTTTGTAAGGCTATTCAGGGCCTTACTTCGAGGCAAGTGCTCCCCTTGACTTTCACTTTAGTTATAGAGCAGAGCAGGGTGAGCTTCCAACTAGGAACTGGAAGCACAAGGTTTCTTTCGGGAAAACTCATTTTCCTCGCACAAGCAGGCAGGCAGTGACTAAATCCCTGGCAACAACAATGCTTTTCAGGTATCTTCGAGGCCGCATGAACGGAGCTTTCCTAATGAGAAAACAAGCCTTGTGCCATCAGTCTCCAATTTCCAGGTTGACACACAGCATACACGGAGGACCAGAGCTTCCTGGCTCTCTGCGGTGTTCTGTTACCGAAACGGGTGCTGAAGGAAGGTTCCTAGGAGTCTTGGAAAGCTTACTACCGCTAAACTAAAGAAGAACAGCGATGAAGGCCTCATGGAACTGCTGCATGCCTCCCGCTTTGCAAGGATAATCAGGGCCTTACTTGGAGGTTGGTGCTCACGTTGACTCTCACTTTTGGTATAGAGGAGCGCAGGTGGAGCTTCCAACTTGGAACTGGAAGCACAAAGTTTCTTTCCAGAAAACTCATTTTCTTCTCTGAGCCATGCCGGCAGTAACTAAAAGCACCGTAACAACAGTGCTTTTCTGGTAGCTTGGAGACTGCATGAGTGGAGCTTTCAAAATGGGAAAGCAAGATCTGTGCCTCAGTCTCACATTTCCTGACTGACATGCAGCATAAGGACATGTTGATGTTAACAAGTCAAAACAGATTCACGATACCCAGTGGGGCTTTCCCTGATTCAACTTTTTTCTACGACAGCTTATCTGCCTGCAGCCAAGTGCCTAAACAAAGGATGCGTGAGGGAGACAGGTGCCTGTGCTTCTTCCAAAGACCTGCAGTGTTACACCAAGAACAGTGCTTAAATTGTACTTGGATGCAAGCCGACCAGCTCCTTCAGGATGCGTGACTCTAAGTGTAAAAGGTGAAAAGGAATTCGAAGCAGAGTGTTTTTCTCAATAGAGTTCAGCTAGGGGAATGAGGTTACATCCATTGCATGGAGGACAGTCTAGAAGTGTGTTCCTGAATCCTGTGTAGAGCTGAGGTCATCTGGCTCTCCCAGGGAGGAGTGCAGTGTGTTGCCTTTCTCTAGCCAACACTGAGGTGTTCCAAAAGGCCTACGGGGCAGAAGTTGCTTAGCTGGCCATGAGCTTCTTGGCTCTACTCAGTATACTGGTACTGAAACGGTTTCTAAAGCAAGGTCCCTAGGAGTCTGGAAAAGCTTACTACGGTGAAACTAAAGCAGAACAGTGAAGAAGGCCTCATGGAGCTGCTCCATGCCTCCCGTTTGGCAAGGCAAATCAGGGCCTTCCTTCGAGGCTAGGGCTCACGTTGACTTTGACTTTAGGTATAGAGCAGAGCAGGGTGAGCTTCCAACTAGGAACTGGAAGCACAGGGTTTCTTATGGGATAACTCAATATCTTCTCAGAAACATGCCGGCAGTGACTACAACTCTGGCAACAGCAATGCTTTTCAGGTATATTCGAGGCCACATGAACGGAGCTTTCATAATGGGCAAACAGGCCTTGTGCCATCAGTCTCCAATTTCTAGGTTGACACGCAGCATACTCGCTGAACCAGGGCTTCCTGGCTCTAGGCAATTTTCTGATATCGAAACGGGTGCTGAAGCAGGGTCTTTAGGAGACTTGGAAAGCTTACTACCGTTAAATTAAAGCAGAACTGCATTGAAAGCCTCAAAGAACTGCTGCATGCCTCCCGTTTTGTAAGGATATTCAGGGCCTTACATAGAGGCTGGCGCTCCCATGACTTTAACTTTAGTTACAGTGCAGAGCAAGGGGAGCTTCCAACTAGGAACTGGAAGCAGAAGGTTTCTTATGGGAAAACTCAATATCTTATCAGAACTATGCATGCAGTGACTAAAACCCCGGCAACAACAAAGCCTTTCAGGAATCTTCGAGACCGCATAAACGGTGCTTTTATAATGGGCAAACAAGCCTTGTGCCATCAGTCTTCAATATGTAAGTTGATACGCAGCATTCACGCAGGACGAAAGCTTCCTGGCTCTAGGCAGTTTTCTGATACCGAAACGGGTGCTGAAGCCAGGTCTCTAGGAGTATTGGAAAGCTTACTACCGTAAAACTAAAGCAGAGCAGCGTTGAAGTCCTCATGGAGATGCTGCATGCCTCCCGTTTTGTAAGGCTATTCAGGGCCTTACTTCGAGGCAAGTGCTCCCCTTGACTTTCACTTTAGTTATAGAGCAGAGCAGGGTGAGCTTCCAACTAGGAACTGGAAGCACAAGGTTTCTTTCGGGAAAACTCATTTTCCTCGCAGAAGTAGGCAGGCAGTGACTAAATCCCTGGCAACAACAATGCTTCTCAGGTATCTTCGAGGCCGCATGAACGGAGCTTTCCTAATGAGAAAACAAGCCTTGTGCCATCAGTCTCCAATTTCCAGGTTGACACGCAGCATACACGGAGGACCAGAGCTTCCTGGCTCTCTGCGGTGTTCTGTTACCGAAACGGGTGCTGAAGGAAGGTTCCTAGGAGTCTTGGAAAGCTTACTACCGCTAAACTAAAGAAGAACAGCGATGAAGGCCTCATGGAACTGCTGCATGCCTCCCGCTTTGCAAGGATAATCAGGGCCTTACTTGGAGGTTGGTGCTCACGTTGACTCTCACTTTTGGTATAGAGGAGCGCAGGTGGAGCTTCCAACTTGGAACTGGAAGCACAAAGTTTCTTTCCAGAAAACTCATTTTCTTCTCTGAGCCATGCCGGCAGTAACTAAAAGCACCGTAACAACAGTGCTTTTCTGGTAGCTTGGAGACTGCATGAGTGGAGCTTTCAAAATGGGAAAGCAAGATCTGTGCCTCAGTCTCACATTTCCTGACTGACATGCAGCATAAGGACATGTTGATGTTAACAAGTCAAAACAGATTCACGATACCCAGTGGGGCTTTCCCTGATTCAACTTTTTTCTACGACAGCTTATCTGCCTGCAGCCAAGTGCCTAAACAAAGGATGCGTGAGGGAGACAGGTGCCTGTGCTTCTTCCAAAGACCTGCAGTGTTACACCAAGAACAGTGCTTAAATTGTACTTGGATGCAAGCCGACCAGCTCCTTCAGGATGCGTGACTCTAAGTGTAAAAGGTGAAAAGGAATTCGAAGCAGAGTGTTTTTCTCAATAGAGTTCAGCTAGGGGAATGAGGTTACATCCATTGCATGGAGGACAGTCTAGAAGTGTGTTCCTGAATCCTGTGTAGAGCTGAGGTCATCTGGCTCTCCCAGGGAGGAGTGCAGTGTGTTGCCTTTCTCTAGCCAACACTGAGGTGTTCCAAAAGGCCTACGGGGCAGAAGTTGCTTAGCTGGCCATGAGCTTCTTGGCTCTACTCAGTATACTGGTACTGAAACGGTTTCTAAAGCAAGGTCCCTAGGAGTCTGGAAAAGCTTACTACGGTGAAACTAAAGCAGAACAGTGAAGAAGGCCTCATGGAGCTGCTCCATGCCTCCCGTTTGGCAAGGCAAATCAGGGCCTTCCTTCGAGGCTAGGGCTCACGTTGACTTTGACTTTAGGTATAGAGCAGAGCAGGGTGAGCTTCCAACTAGGAACTGGAAGCACAGGGTTTCTTATGGGATAACTCAATATCTTCTCAGAAACATGCCGGCAGTGACTACAACTCTGGCAACAGCAATGCTTTTCAGGTATATTCGAGGCCACATGAACGGAGCTTTCATAATGGGCAAACAGGCCTTGTGCCATCAGTCTCCAATTTCTAGGTTGACACGCAGCATACTCGCTGAACCAGGGCTTCCTGGCTCTAGGCAATTTTCTGATATCGAAACGGGTGCTGAAGCAGGGTCTTTAGGAGACTTGGAAAGCTTACTACCGTTAAATTAAAGCAGAACTGCATTGAAAGCCTCAAAGAACTGCTGCATGCCTCCCGTTTTGTAAGGATATTCAGGGCCTTACATAGAGGCTGGCGCTCCCATGACTTTAACTTTAGTTACAGTGCAGAGCAAGGGGAGCTTCCAACTAGGAACTGGAAGCAGAAGGTTTCTTATGGGAAAACTCAATATCTTATCAGAACTATGCATGCAGTGACTAAAACCCCGGCAACAACAAAGCCTTTCAGGAATCTTCGAGACCGCATAAACGGTGCTTTTATAATGGGCAAAGAAGCCTTGTGCCATCAGTCTTCAATATGTAAGTTGATACGCAGCATTCACGCAGGACGAAAGCTTCCTGGCTCTAGGCAGTTTTCTGATACCGAAACGGGTGCTGAAGCCAGGTCTCTAGGAGTATTGGAAAGCTTACTACCGTAAAACTAAAGCAGAGCAGCGTTGAAGTCCTCATGGAGATGCTGCATGCCTCCCGTTTTGTAAGGCTATTCAGGGCCTTACTTCGAGGCAAGTGCTCCCCTTGACTTTCACTTTAGTTATAGAGCAGAGCAGGGTGAGCTTCCAACTAGGAACTGGAAGCACAAGGTTTCTTTCGGGAAAACTCATTTTCCTCGCAGAAGTAGGCAGGCAGTGACTAAATCCCTGGCAACAACAATGCTTCTCAGGTATCTTCGAGGCCGCATGAACGGAGCTTTCCTAATGAGAAAACAAGCCTTGTGCCATCAGTCTCCAATTTCCAGGTTGACACGCAGCATACACGGATGACCAGAGCTTCCTGGCTCTCTGCAGTGTTCTGTTACCGAAACGGGTGCTGAAGGAAGGTTCCTAGGAGTCTTGGAAAGCTTACTACCGCTAAACTAAAGAAGAACAGCAATGAAGGCCTCATGGAACTGCTGCATGCCTCCCGCTTTGCAAGGATAATCAGGGCCTTACTTGGAGGTTGGTGCTCACGTTGACTCTCACTTTTGGTATAGAGGAGCGCAGGTGGAGCTTCCAACTTGGAACTGGAAGCACAAAGTTTCTTTCCAGAAAACTCATTTTCTTCTCTGAGCCATGCCGGCAGTAACTAAAAGCACCGTAACAACAGTGCTTTTCTGGTAGCTTCGAGACTGCATGAGTGGAGCTTTCAAAATGGGAAAGCAAGATCTATGTCTCAGTCTCACATTTCCTGATTGACATGCAGCATAAGGACATGTTGATGTTAACAAGTCAAAAGAGATTCACGATACCCAGTGGGGCTTTCCCTGATTCAACTTTTTTCTACGACAGCTTATCTGCCTGCAGCCAAGTGCCTAAACAAAGGATGCGTGAGGGAGACAGGGTCCTGTCCTTCTTCCAAAGACCTGCAGTGTTACACCAAGAACAGTGCTTAAATTGTACTTGGATGCAAGCCGACCACCTCCTTGAGGATGCGTGACTCTAAGTGCAAAAGGTGAAAAGGGATTCGAAGCAGAGTGTTTTTCTCAATAGATTTCAGCTTGGGGAATGAGGTTACATCCATTGCATGGAGGACAGTCTAGAAGTGGGTTCCTGAATCCTGTGTAGAGCTGAGGTCATCTGGCTCTCCCAGGGAGGAGTGCAGTGTGTTGCCTTTCTCTAGCCAACACTGAGGTGTTCCAAAAGGCCTACGGGGCAGAAGTTGCTTAGCTGGCCATGAGCTTCTTGGCTCTACTCAGTATACTGGTACTGAAACGGTTTCTAAAGCAAGGCCCCTAGGAGTCTGGAAAAGCTTACTACGGTGAAACTAAAGCAGAACAGTGAAGAAGGCCTCATGGAGCTGCTCCATGCCTCCCGTTTGGCAAGGCAAATCAGGGCCTTCCTTCGAGGCTAGGGCTCACGTTGACTTTGACTTTAGGTATAGAGCAGAGCAGGGTGAGCTTCCAACTAGGAACTGGAAGCACAGGGTTTCTTATGGGATAACTCAATATCCTCTCAGAAACATGCCGGCAGTGACTACAACTCTGGCAACAGCAATGCTTTTCAGGTATATTCGAGGCCACATGAACGGAGCTTTCATAATGGGCAAACAGGCCTTGTGCCATCAGTCTCCAATTTCTAGGTTGACACGCAGCATACTCGCTGAACCAGGGCTTCCTGGCTCTAGGCAATTTTCTGATATCGAAACGGGTGCTGAAGCAGGGTCTTTAGGAGTCTTGGAAAGCTTACTACCGTTAAACTAAAGCAGAACAGCGTTGAAAGCCTCAGGGAACTGCTGAATGCCTCCCGTTTTGTAAGGATATTCAGGGCCTTACACAGAGGCTGGCGCTCACTTGACTTTAACTTTAGTTACAGTGCAGAGCAAGGGGAGCTTCCAACTAGGAACTGGAAGCACAAGGTTTCTTATGGGAAAACTCAATAGCTTATCAGAAGAATGCATGCAGTGACTAAAACCCCGGC
Source organism: Balaenoptera physalus (assembly GCF_965194825.1). Classification (NCBI taxonomy): domain Eukaryota; kingdom Metazoa; phylum Chordata; class Mammalia; order Artiodactyla; family Balaenopteridae; genus Balaenoptera; species Balaenoptera physalus. Next base: position 45,108,234 of record NC_138899.1, on the reverse strand, counting down.
AACAACAAAGCCTTTCAGGAATCTTCGAGGCCGCATAAACGGTGCTTTCATAATGGGCAAAGAAGCCTTGTGCCATCAGTCTTCAATATGTAAGTTGATACGCAGCATTCACGGAGGACGAAAGCTTCCTGGCTCTAGGCAGTTTTCTGATACCGAAACGGGTGCTGAAGCCAGGTCTCTAGGAGTATTGGAAAGCTTACTACCGTAAAACTAAAGCAGAGCAGCGTTGAAGTCCTCATGGAGATGCTGCATGCCTCCCGTTTTGTAAGGCTATTCAGGGCCTTACTTCGAGGCAAGTGCTCCCCTTGACTTTCACTTTAGTTATAGAGCAGAGCAGGGTGAGCTTCCAACTAGGAACTGGAAGCACAAGGTTTCTTTCGGGAAAACTCATTTTCCTCGCAGAAGTAGGCAGGCAGTGACTAAATCCCTGGCAACAACAATGCTTCTCAGGTATCTTCGAGGCCGCATGAACGGAGCTTTCCTAATGAGAAAACAAGCCTTGTGCCATCAGTCTCCAATTTCCAGGTTGACACGCAGCATACACGGATGACCAGAGCTTCCTGGCTCTCTGCGGTGTTCTGTTACCAAAACGGGGGATGAAGGAAGGTTCCTAGGAGTCTTGGAAAGCTTACTACCGCTAAACTAAAGAAGAACAGCGATGAAGGCCTCATGGAACTGCTGCATGCCTCCCGCTTTGCAAGGATAATCAGGGCCTTACTTGGAGGTTGGTGCTCACGTTGACTCTCACTTTTGGTATAGAGGAGCACAGGTTGAGCTTCCAACTTGGAACTGGAAGCACAAAGTTTCTTTCCAGAAAACTCATTTTCTTCTCTGAGCCATGCCGGCAGTAACTAAAAGCACCGTAACAACAGTGCTTTTCTGGTAGCTTGGAGACTGCATGAGTGGAGCTTTCAAAATGGGAAAGCAAGATCTGTGTCTCACTCTCACATTTCCTGACTGACATGCAGCATAAGGACATGTTGATGTTAACAAGTCAAAACAGATTCACGATACCCAGTGGGGCTTTCCCTGATTCAACTTTTTTCTACGACAGCTTATCTGCCTGCAGCCAAGTGCCTAAACAAAGGATGCGTGAGGGAGACAGGTGCCTGTGCTTCTTCCAAAGACCTGCAGTGTTACACCAAGAACAGTGCTTAAATTGTACTTGGATGCAAGCCGACCAGCTCCTTCAGGATGCGTGACTCTAAGTGTAAAAGGTGAAAAGGGATTCGAAGCAGAGTGTTTTTCTCAATAGAGTTCAGCTAGGGGAATGAGGTTACATCCATTGCATGGAGGACAGTCTAGAAGTGTGTTCCTGAATCCTGTGTAGAGCAGAGGTCATCTGGCTCTCCCAGGGAGGAGTGCATTGTGTTGCCTTTCTCTAGCCAACACTGAGGTGTTCCAAAAGGCCTACGGGGCAGAAGTTGCTTAGCTGGCCATGAGCTTCTTGGCTCTACTCAGTATACTGGTACTGAAACGGTTTCTAAAGCAAGGTCCTTAGGAGTCTGGAAAAGCTTACTACGGTGAAACTAAAGCAGAACAGTGAAGAAGGCCTCATGGAGCTGCTCCATGCCTCCCGTTTGGCAAGGCAAATCAGGGCCTTCCTTCGAGGCTAGGGCTCACGTTGACTTTGACTTTAGGTATAGAGCAGAGCAGGGTGAGCTTCCAACTATGAACTGGAAGCACAGGGTTTCTTACGGGATAACTCAATATCTTCTCAGAAACATGCCGGCAGTGACTACAACTCTGGCAACAGCAATGCTTTTCAGGTATATTCGCGGCCACATGAACGGAGCTTTCATAATGGGCAAACAGGCCTTGTGCCCCAGTCTCCAATTTCTAGGTTGACACGCAGCATACTCGCTGAACCAGGGCTTCCTGGCTGTAGGCAATTTTCTGATATCGAAACGGGTGCTGAAGCAGGGTCTTTAGGAGTCTTGGAAAGCTTACTACCGTTAAACTAAAGCAGAACAGCGTTGAAAGCCTCAGGGAACTGCTGCATGCCTCCCGTTTTGTAAGGATATTCAGGGCCTTACACAGAGGCTGGCGCTCACTTGACTTTAACTTTAGTTACAGTGCAGAGCAAGGGGAGCTTCCAACTAGGAACTGGAAGCACAAGGTTTCTTATGGGAAAACTCAATAGCTTATCAGAACTATGCATGCAGTGACTAAAACCCCGGCAACAACAAAGCCTTTCAGGAATCTTCGAGGCCGCATAAACGGTGCTTTCATAATGGGCAAACAAGCCTTGTGCCATCAGTCTTCAATATGTAAGTTGATACGCAGCATTCACTCAGGACGAAAGCTTCCTGGCTCTAGGCAGTTTTCTGATACCGAAACGGGTGCTGAAGCCAGGTCTCTAGGAGTATTGGAAAGCTTACTACCGTAAAACTAAAGCAGAGCAGCGTTGAAGTCCTCATGGAGATGCTGCATGCCTCCCGTTTTGTAAGGCTATTCAGGGCCTTACTTCGAGGCAAGTGCTCCCCTTGACTTTCACTTTAGTTATAGAGCAGAGCAGGGTGAGCTTCCAACTAGGAACTGGAAGCACAAGGTTTCTTTCGGGAAAACTCATTTTCCTCGCAGAAGTAGGCAGGCAGTGACTAAATCCCTGGCAACAACAATGCTTCTCAGGTATCTTCGAGGCCGCATGAACGGAGCTTTCCTAATGAGAAAACAAGCCTTGTGCCATCAGTCTCCAATTTCCAGGTTGACACGCAGCATACACGGAGGACCAGAGCTTCCTGGCTCTCTGCGGTGTTCTGTTACCGAAACGGGTGCTGAAGGAAGGTTCCTAGGAGTCTTGGAAAGCTTACTACCGCTAAACTAAAGAAGAACAGCGATGAAGGCCTCATGGAACTGCTGCATGCCTCCCGCTTTGCAAGGATAATCAGGGCCTTACTTGGAGGTTGGTGCTCACGTTGACTCTCACTTTTGGTATAGAGGAGCGCAGGTGGAGCTTCCAACTTGGAACTGGAAGCACAAAGTTTCTTTCCAGAAAACTCATTTTCTTCTCTGAGCCATGCCGGCAGTAACTAAAAGCACCGTAACAACAGTGCTTTTCTGGTAGCTTGGAGACTGCATGAGTGGAGCTTTCAAAATGGGAAAGCAAGATCTGTGCCTCAGTCTCACATTTCCTGACTGACATGCAGCATAAGGACATGTTGATGTTAACAAGTCAAAACAGATTCACGATACCCAGTGGGGCTTTCCCTGATTCAACTTTTTTCTACGACAGCTTATCTGCCTGCAGCCAAGTGCCTAAACAAAGGATGCGTGAGGGAGACAGGGTCCTGTCCTTCTTCCAAAGACCTGCAGTGTTACACCAAGAACAGTGCTTAAATTGTACTTGGATGCAAGCCGACCACCTCCTTGAGGATGCGTGACTCTAAGTGCAAAAGGTGAAAAGGGATTCGAAGCAGAGTGTTTTTCTCAATAGATTTCAGCTTGGGGAATGAGGTTACATCCATTGCATGGAGGACAGTCTAGAAGTGGGTTCCTGAATCCTGTGTAGAGCTGAGGTCATCTGGCTCTCCCAGGGAGGAGTGCAGTGTGTTGCCTTTCTCTAGCCAACACTGAGGTGTTCCAAAAGGCCTACGGGGCAGAAGTTGCTTAGCTGGCCATGAGCTTCTTGGCTCTACTCAGTATACTGGTACTGAAACGGTTTCTAAAGCAAGGCCCCTAGGAGTCTGGAAAAGCTTACTACGGTGAAACTAAAGCAGAACAGTGAAGAAGGCCTCATGGAGCTGCTCCATGCCTCCCGTTTGGCAAGGCAAATCAGGGCCTTCCTTCGAGGCTAGGGCTCACGTTGACTTTGACTTTAGGTATAGAGCAGAGCAGGGTGAGCTTCCAACTAGGAACTGGAAGCACAGGGTTTCTTATGGGATAACTCAATATCCTCTCAGAAACATGCCGGCAGTGACTACAACTCTGGCAACAGCAATGCTTTTCAGGTATATTCGAGGCCACATGAACGGAGCTTTCATAATGGGCAAACAGGCCTTGTGCCATCAGTCTCCAATTTCTAGGTTGACACGCAGCATACTCGCTGAACCAGGGCTTCCTGGCTCTAGGCAATTTTCTGATATCGAAACGGGTGCTGAAGCAGGGTCTTTAGGAGTCTTGGAAAGCTTACTACCGTTAAACTAAAGCAGAACAGCGTTGAAAGCCTCAGGGAACTGCTGAATGCCTCCCGTTTTGTAAGGATATTCAGGGCCTTACACAGAGGCTGGCGCTCACTTGACTTTAACTTTAGTTACAGTGCAGAGCAAGGGGAGCTTCCAACTAGGAACTGGAAGCACAAGGTTTCTTATGGGAAAACTCAATAGCTTATCAGAACTATGCATGCAGTGACTAAAACCCCGGCAACAACAAAGCCTTTCAGGAATCTTCGAGGCCGCATAAACGGTGCTTTCATAATGGGCAAAGAAGCCTTGTGCCATCAGTCTTCAATATGTAAGTTGATACGCAGCATTCACGGAGGACGAAAGCTTCCTGGCTCTAGGCAGTTTTCTGATACCGAAACGGGTGCTGAAGCCAGGTCTCTAGGAGTATTGGAAAGCTTACTACCGTAAAACTAAAGCAGAGCAGCGTTGAAGTCCTCATGGAGATGCTGCATGCCTCCCGTTTTGTAAGGCTATTCAGGGCCTTACTTCGAGGCAAGTGCTCCCCTTGACTTTCACTTTAGTTATAGAGCAGAGCAGGGTGAGCTTCCAACTAGGAACTGGAAGCACAAGGTTTCTTTCGGGAAAACTCATTTTCCTCCCACAAGCAGGCAGGCAGTGACTAAATCCCTGGCAACAACAATGCTTTTCAGGTATCTTCGAGGCCGCATGAACGGAGCTTTCCTAATGAGAAAACAAGCCTTGTGCCATCAGTCTCCAATTTCCAGGTTGACACGCAGCATACACGGAGAACCAGAGCTTCCTGGCTCTCTGCGGTGTTCTGTTACCAAAACGGGGGATGAAGGAAGGTTCCTAGGAGTCTTGGAAAGCTTACTACCGCTAAACTAAAGAAGAACAGCGATGAAGGCCTCATGGAACTGCTGCATGCCTCCCGCTTTGCAAGGATAATCAGGGCCTTACTTGGAGGTTGGTGCTCACGTTGACTCTCACTTTTGGTATAGAGGAGCACAGGTTGAGCTTCCAACTTGGAACTGGAAGCACAAAGTTTCTTTCCAGAAAACTCATTTTCTTCTCTGAGCCATGCCGGCAGTAACTAAAAGCACCGTAACAACAGTGCTTTTCTGGTAGCTTGGAGACTGCATGAGTGGAGCTTTCAAAATGGGAAAGCAAGATCTGTGTCTCACTCTCACATTTCCTGACTGACATGCAGCATAAGGACATGTTGATGTTAACAAGTCAAAACAGATTCACGATACCCAGTGGGGCTTTCCCTGATTCAACTTTTTTCTACGACAGCTTATCTGCCTGCAGCCAAGTGCCTAAAGAAAGGATGCGTGAGGGAGACAGGTGCCTGTGCTTCTTCCAAAGACCTGCAGTGTTACACCAAGAACAGTGCTTAAATTGTACTTGGATGCAAGCCGACCAGCTCCTTCAGGATGCGTGACTCTAAGTGTAAAAGGTGAAAAGGGATTCGAAGCAGAGTGTTTTTCTCAATAGAGTTCAGCTAGGGGAATGAGGTTACATCCATTGCATGGAGGACAGTCTAGAAGTGTGTTCCTGAATCCTGTGTAGAGCAGAGGTCATCTGGCTCTCCCAGGGAGGAGTGCATTGTGTTGCCTTTCTCTAGCCAACACTGAGGTGTTCCAAAAGGCCTACGGGGCAGAAGTTTCTTAGCTGGCCATGAGCTTCTTGGCTCTACTCAGTATACTGGTACTGAAACGGTTTCTAAAGCAAGGTCCTTAGGAGTCTGGAAAAGCTTACTACGGTGAAACTAAAGCAGAACAGTGAAGAAGGCCTCATGGAGCTGCTCCATGCCTCCCGTTTGGCAAGGCAAATCAGGGCCTTCCTTCGAGGCTAGGGCTCACGTTGACTTTGACTTTAGGTATAGAGCAGAGCAGGGTGAGCTTCCAACTATGAACTGGAAGCACAGGGTTTCTTACGGGATAACTCAATATCTTCTCAGAAACATGCCGGCAGTGACTACAACTCTGGCAACAGCAATGCTTTTCAGGTATATTCGCGGCCACATGAACGGAGCTTTCATAATGGGCAAACAGGCCTTGTGCCCCAGTCTCCAATTTCTAGGTTGACACGCAGCATACTCGCTGAACCAGGGCTTCCTGGCTGTAGGCAATTTTCTGATATCGAAACGGGTGCTGAAGCAGGGTCTTTAGGAGTCTTGGAAAGCTTACTACCGTTAAACTAAAGCAGAACAGCGTTGAAAGCCTCAGGGAACTGCTGCATGCCTCCCGTTTTGTAAGGATATTCAGGGCCTTACACAGAGGCTGGCGCTCACTTGACTTTAACTTTAGTTACAGTGCAGAGCAAGGGGAGCTTCCAACTAGGAACTGGAAGCACAAGGTTTCTTATGGGAAAACTCAATAGCTTATCAGAACTATGCATGCAGTGACTAAAACCCCGGCAACAACAAAGCCTTTCAGGAATCTTCGAGGCCGCATAAACGGTGCTTTCATAATGGGCAAACAAGCCTTGTGCCATCAGTCTTCAATATGTAAGTTGATACACAGCATTCACTCAGGACGAAAGCTTCCTGGCTCTAGGCAGTTTTCTGATACCGAAACGGGTGCTGAAGCCAGGTCTCTAGGAGTATTGGAAAGCTTACTACCGTAAAACTAAAGCAGAGCAGCGTTGAAGTCCTCATGGAGATGCTGCATGCCTCCCGTTTTGTAAGGCTATTCAGGGCCTTACTTCGAGGCAAGTGCTCCCCTTGACTTTCACTTTAGTTATAGAGCAGAGCAGGGTGAGCTTCCAACTAGGAACTGGAAGCACAAGGTTTCTTTCGGGAAAACTCATTTTCCTCCCACAAGCAGGCAGGCAGTGACTAAATCCCTGGCAACAACAATGCTTTTCAGGTATCTTCGAGGCCGCATGAACGGAGCTTTCCTAATGAGAAAACAAGCCTTGTGCCATCAGTCTCCAATTTCCAGGTTGACACGCAGCATACACGGAGAACCAGAGCTTCCTGGCTCTCTGCGGTGTTCTGTTACCAAAACGGGGGATGAAGGAAGGTTCCTAAGAGTCTTGGAAAGCTTACTACCGCTAAACTAAAGAAGAACAGCGATGAAGGCCTCATGGAACTGCTGCATGCCTCCCGCTTTGCAAGGATAATCAGGGCCTTACTTGGAGGTTGGTGCTCACGTTGACTCTCACTTTTGGTATAGAGGAGCACAGGTTGAGCTTCCAACTTGGAACTGGAAGCACAAAGTTTCTTTCCAGAAAACTCATTTTCTTCTCTGAGCCATGCCGGCAGTAACTAAAAGCACCGTAACAACAGTGCTTTTCTGGTAGCTTGGAGACTGCATGAGTGGAGCTTTCAAAATGGGAAAGCAAGATCTGTGTCTCACTCTCACATTTCCTGACTGACATGCAGCATAAGGACATGTTGATGTTAACAAGTCAAAACAGATTCACGATACCCAGTGGGGCTTTCCCTGATTCAACTTTTTTCTACGACAGCTTATCTGCCTGCAGCCAAGTGCCTAAACAAAGGATGCGTGAGGGAGACAGGTGCCTGTGCTTCTTCCAAAGACCTGCAGTGTTACACCAAGAACAGTGCTTAAATTGTACTTGGATGCAAGCCGACCAGCTCCTTCAGGATGCGTGACTCTAAGTGTAAAAGGTGAAAAGGGATTCGAAGCAGAGTGTTTTTCTCAATAGAGTTCAGCTAGGGGAATGAGGTTACATCCATTGCATGGAGGACAGTCTAGAAGTGTGTTCCTGAATCCTGTGTAGAGCAGAGGTCATCTGGCTCTCCCAGGGAGGAGTGCATTGTGTTGCCTTTCTCTAGCCAACACTGAGGTGTTCCAAAAGGCCTACGGGGCAGAAGTTGCTTAGCTGGCCATGAGCTTCTTGGCTCTACTCAGTATACTGGTACTGAAACGGTTTCTAAAGCAAGGTCCTTAGGAGTCTGGAAAAGCTTACTACGGTGAAACTAAAGCAGAACAGTGAAGAAGGCCTCATGGAGCTGCTCCATGCCTCCCGTTTGGCAAGGCAAATCAGGGCCTTCCTTCGAGGCTAGGGCTCACGTTGACTTTGACTTTAGGTATAGAGCAGAGCAGGGTGAGCTTCCAACTATGAACTGGAAGCACAGGGTTTCTTACGGGATAACTCAATATCTTCTCAGAAACATGCCGGCAGTGACTACAACTCTGGCAACAGCAATGCTTTTCAGGTATATTCGCGGCCACATGAACGGAGCTTTCATAATGGGCAAACAGGCCTTGTGCCCCAGTCTCCAATTTCTAGGTTGACACGCAGCATACTCGCTGAACCAGGGCTTCCTGGCTGTAGGCAATTTTCTGATATCGAAACGGGTGCTGAAGCAGGGTCTTTAGGAGTCTTGGAAAGCTTACTACCGTTAAACTAAAGCAGAACAGCGTTGAAAGCCTCAGGGAACTGCTGCATGCCTCCCGTTTTGTAAGGATATTCAGGGCCTTACACAGAGGCTGGCGCTCACTTGACTTTAACTTTAGTTACAGTGCAGAGCAAGGGGAGCTTCCAACTAGGAACTGGAAGCACAAGGTTTCTTATGGGAAAACTCAATAGCTTATCAGAACTATGCATGCAGTGACTAAAACCCCGGCAACAACAAAGCCTTTCAGGAATCTTCGAGGCCGCATAAACGGTGCTTTCATAATGGGCAAACAAGCCTTGTGCCATCAGTCTTCAATATGTAAGTTGATACGCAGCATTCACTCAGGACGAAAGCTTCCTGGCTCTAGGCAGTTTTCTGATACCGAAACGGGTGCTGAAGCCAGGTCTCTAGGAGTATTGGAAAGCTTACTACCGTAAAACTAAAGCAGAGCAGCGTTGAAGTCCTCATGGAGATGCTGCATGCCTCCCGTTTTGTAAGGCTATTCAGGGCCTTACTTCGAGGCAAGTGCTCCCCTTGACTTTCACTTTAGTTATAGAGCAGAGCAGGGTGAGCTTCCAACTAGGAACTGGAAGCACAAGGTTTCTTTCGGGAAAACTCATTTTCCTCGCAGAAGTAGGCAGGCAGTGACTAAATCCCTGGCAACAACAATGCTTCTCAGGTATCTTCGAGGCCGCATGAACGGAGCTTTCCTAATGAGAAAACAAGCCTTGTGCCATCAGTCTCCAATTTCCAGGTTGACACGCAGCATACACGGAGGACCAGAGCTTCCTGGCTCTCTGCGGTGTTCTGTTACCGAAACGGGTGCTGAAGGAAGGTTCCTAGGAGTCTTGGAAAGCTTACTACCGCTAAACTAAAGAAGAACAGCGATGAAGGCCTCATGGAACTGCTGCATGCCTCCCGCTTTGCAAGGATAATCAGGGCCTTACTTGGAGGTTGGTGCTCACGTTGACTCTCACTTTTGGTATAGAGGAGCGCAGGTGGAGCTTCCAACTTGGAACTGGAAGCACAAAGTTTCTTTCCAGAAAACTCATTTTCTTCTCTGAGCCATGCCGGCAGTAACTAAAAGCACCGTAACAACAGTGCTTTTCTGGTAGCTTGGAGACTGCATGAGTGGAGCTTTCAAAATGGGAAAGCAAGATCTGTGCCTCAGTCTCACATTTCCTGACTGACATGCAGCATAAGGACATGTTGATGTTAACAAGTCAAAACAGATTCACGATACCCAGTGGGGCTTTCCCTGATTCAACTTTTTTCTACGACAGCTTATCTGCCTGCAGCCAAGTGCCTAAACAAAGGATGCGTGAGGGAGACAGGGTCCTGTCCTTCTTCCAAAGACCTGCAGTGTTACACCAAGAACAGTGCTTAAATTGTACTTGGATGCAAGCCGACCACCTCCTTGAGGATGCGTGACTCTAAGTGCAAAAGGTGAAAAGGGATTCGAAGCAGAGTGTTTTTCTCAATAGATTTCAGCTTGGGGAATGAGGTTACATCCATTGCATGGAGGACAGTCTAGAAGTGGGTTCCTGAATCCTGTGTAGAGCTGAGGTCATCTGGCTCTCCCAGGGAGGAGTGCAGTGTGTTGCCTTTCTCTAGCCAACACTGAGGTGTTCCAAAAGGCCTACGGGGCAGAAGTTGCTTAGCTGGCCATGAGCTTCTTGGCTCTACTCAGTATACTGGTACTGAAACGGTTTCTAAAGCAAGGCCCCTAGGAGTCTGGAAAAGCTTACTACGGTGAAACTAAAGCAGAACAGTGAAGAAGGCCTCATGGAGCTGCTCCATGCCTCCCGTTTGGCAAGGCAAATCAGGGCCTTCCTTCGAGGCTAGGGCTCACGTTGACTTTGACTTTAGGTATAGAGCAGAGCAGGGTGAGCTTCCAACTAGGAACTGGAAGCACAGGGTTTCTTATGGGATAACTCAATATCCTCTCAGAAACATGCCGGCAGTGACTACAACTCTGGCAACAGCAATGCTTTTCAGGTATATTCGAGGCCACATGAACGGAGCTTTCATAATGGGCAAACAGGCCTTGTGCCATCAGTCTCCAATTTCTAGGTTGACACGCAGCATACTCGCTGAACCAGGGCTTCCTGGCTCTAGGCAATTTTCTGATATCGAAACGGGTGCTGAAGCAGGGTCTTTAGGAGTCTTGGAAAGCTTACTACCGTTAAACTAAAGCAGAACAGCGTTGAAAGCCTCAGGGAACTGCTGAATGCCTCCCGTTTTGTAAGGATATTCAGGGCCTTACACAGAGGCTGGCGCTCACTTGACTTTAACTTTAGTTACAGTGCAGAGCAAGGGGAGCTTCCAACTAGGAACTGGAAGCACAAGGTTTCTTATGGGAAAACTCAATAGCTTATCAGAACTATGCATGCAGTGACTAAAACCCCGGCAACAACAAAGCCTTTCAGGAATCTTCGAGGCCGCATAAACGGTGCTTTCATAATGGGCAAAGAAGCCTTGTGCCATCAGTCTTCAATATGTAAGTTGATACGCAGCATTCACGGAGGACGAAAGCTTCCTGGCTCTAGGCAGTTTTCTGATACCGAAACGGGTGCTGAAGCCAGGTCTCTAGGAGTATTGGAAAGCTTACTACCGTAAAACTAAAGCAGAGCAGCGTTGAAGTCCTCATGGAGATGCTGCATGCCTCCCGTTTTGTAAGGCTATTCAGGGCCTTACTTCGAGGCAAGTGCTCCCCTTGACTTTCACTTTAGTTATAGAGCAGAGCAGGGTGAGCTTCCAACTAGGAACTGGAAGCACAAGGTTTCTTTCGGGAAAACTCATTTTCCTCGCAGAAGTAGGCAGGCAGTGACTAAATCCCTGGCAACAACAATGCTTCTCAGGTATCTTCGAGGCCGCATGAACGGAGCTTTCCTAATGAGAAAACAAGCCTTGTGCCATCAGTCTCCAATTTCCAGGTTGACACGCAGCATACACGGAGGACCAGAGCTTCCTGGCTCTCTGCGGTGTTCTGTTACCGAAACGGGTGCTGAAGGAAGGTTCCTAGGAGTCTTGGAAAGCTTACTACCGCTAAACTAAAGAAGAACAGCGATGAAGGCCTCATGGAACTGCTGCATGCCTCCCGCTTTGCAAGGATAATCAGGGCCTTACTTGGAGGTTGGTGCTCACGTTGACTCTCACTTTTGGTATAGAGGAGCGCAGGTGGAGCTTCCAACTTGGAACTGGAAGCACAAAGTTTCTTTCCAGAAAACTCATTTTCTTCTCTGAGCCATGCCGGCAGTAACTAAAAGCACCGTAACAACAGTGCTTTTCTGGTAGCTTGGAGACTGCATGAGTGGAGCTTTCAAAATGGGAAAGCAAGATCTGTGCCTCAGTCTCACATTTCCTGACTGACATGCAGCATAAGGACATGTTGATGTTAACAAGTCAAAAGAGATTCACGATACCCAGTGGGGCTTTCCCTGATTCAACTTTTTTCTACGACAGCTTATCTGCCTGCAGCCAAGTGCCTAAACAAAGGATGCGTGAGGGAGACAGGGTCCTGTCCTTCTTCCAAAGACCTGCAGTGTTACACCAAGAACAGTGCTTAAATTGTACTTGGATGCAAGCCGACCACCTCCTTGAGGATGCGTGACTCTAAGTGCAAAAGGTGAAAAGGGATTCGAAGCAGAGTGTTTTTCTCAATAGATTTCAGCTTGGGGAATGAGGTTACATCCATTGCATGGAGGACAGTCTAGAAGTGGGTTCCTGAATCCTGTGTAGAGCTGAGGTCATCTGGCTCTCCCAGGGAGGAGTGCAGTGTGTTGCCTTTCTCTAGCCAACACTGAGGTGTTCCAAAAGGCCTACGGGGCAGAAGTTGCTTAGCTGGCCATGAGCTTCTTGGCTCTACTCAGTATACTGGTACTGAAACGGTTTCTAAAGCAAGGCCCCTAGGAGTCTGGAAAAGCTTACTACGGTGAAACTAAAGCAGAACAGTGAAGAAGGCCTCATGGAGCTGCTCCATGCCTCCAGTTTGGCAAGGCAAATCAGGGCCTTCCTTCGAGGCTAGGGCTCACGTTGACTTTGACTTTAGGTATAGAGCAGAGCAGGGTGAGCTTCCAACTAGGAACTGGAAGCACAGGGTTTCTTATGGGATAACTCAATATCCTCTCAGAAACATGCCGGCAGTGACTACAACTCTGGCAACAGCAATGCTTTTCAGGTATATTCGAGGCCACATGAACGGAGCTTTCATAATGGGCAAACAGGCCTTGTGCCATCAGTCTCCAATTTCTAGGTTGACACGCAGCATACTCGCTGAACCAGGGCTTCCTGGCTCTAGGCAATTTTCTGATATCGAAACGGGTGCTGAAGCAGGGTCTTTAGGAGTCTTGGAAAGCTTACTACCGTTAAACTAAAGCAGAACAGCGTTGAAAGCCTCAGGGAACTGCTGAATGCCTCCCGTTTTGTAAGGATATTCAGGGCCTTACACAGAGGCTGGCGCTCACTTGACTTTAACTTTAGTTACAGTGCAGAGCAAGGGGAGCTTCCAACTAGGAAATGGAAGCACAAGGTTTCTTATGGGAAAACTCAATAGCTTATCAGAACTATGCATGCAGTGACTAAAACCCCGGCAACAACAAAGCCTTTCAGGAATCTTCGAGGCCGCATAAACGGTGCTTTCATAATGGGCAAAGAAGCCTTGTGCCATCAGTCTTCAATATGTAAGTTGATACGCAGCATTCACGGAGGACGAAAGCTTCCTGGCTCTAGGCAGTTTTCTGATACCGAAACGGGTGCTGAAGCCAGGTCTCTAGGAGTATTGGAAAGCTTACTACCGTAAAACTAAAGCAGAGCAGCGTTGAAGTCCTCATGGAGATGCTGCATGCCTCCCGTTTTGTAAGGCTATTCAGGGCCTTACTTCGAGGCAAGTGCTCCCCTTGACTTTCACTTTAGTTATAGAGCAGAGCAGGGTGAGCTTCCAACTAGGAACTGGAAGCACAAGGTTTCTTTCGGGAAAACTCATTTTCCTCGCAGAAGTAGGCAGGCAGTGACTAAATCCCTGGCAACAACAATGCTTCTCAGGTATCTTCGAGGCCGCATGAACGGAGCTTTCCTAATGAGAAAACAAGCCTTGTGCCATCAGTCTCCAATTTCCAGGTTGACACGCAGCATACACGGATGACCAGAGCTTCCTGGCTCTCTGCAGTGTTCTGTTACCGAAACGGGTGCTGAAGGAAGGTTCCTAGGAGTCTTGGAAAGCTTACTACCGCTAAACTAAAGAAGAACAGCGATGAAGGCCTCATGGAACTGCTGCATGCCTCCCGCTTTGCAAGGATAATCAGGGCCTTACTTGGAGGTTGGTGCTCACGTTGACTCTCACTTTTGGTATAGAGGAGCGCAGGTGGAGCTTCCAACTTGGAACTGGAAGCACAAAGTTTCTTTCCAGAAAACTCATTTTCTTCTCTGAGCCATGCCGGCAGTAACTAAAAGCACCGTAACAACAGTGCTTTTCTGGTAGCTTCGAGACTGCATGAGTGGAGCTTTCAAAATGGGAAAGCAAGATCTATGTCTCAGTCTCACATTTCCTGATTGACATGCAGCATAAGGACATGTTGATGTTAACAAGTCAAAAGAGATTCACGATACCCAGTGGGGCTTTCCCTGATTCAACTTTTTTCTACGACAGCTTATCTGCCTGCAGCCAAGTGCCTAAACAAAGGATGCGTGAGGGAGACAGGGTCCTGTCCTTCTTCCAAAGACCTGCAGTGTTACACCAAGAACAGTGCTTAAATTGTACTTGGATGCAAGCCGACCACCTCCTTGAGGATGCGTGACTCTAAGTGCAAAAGGTGAAAAGGGATTCGAAGCAGAGTGTTTTTCTCAATAGATTTCAGCTTGGGGAATGAGGTTACATCCATTGCATGGAGGACAGTCTAGAAGTGGGTTCCTGAATCCTGTGTAGAGCTGAGGTCATCTGGCTCTCCCAGGGAGGAGTGCAGTGTGTTGCCTTTCTCTAGCCAACACTGAGGTGTTCCAAAAGGCCTACGGGGCAGAAGTTGCTTAGCTGGCCATGAGCTTCTTGGCTCTACTCAGTATACTGGTACTGAAACGGTTTCTAAAGCAAGGCCCCTAGGAGTCTGGAAAAGCTTACTACGGTGAAACTAAAGCAGAACAGTGAAGAAGGCCTCATGGAGCTGCTCCATGCCTCCCGTTTGGCAAGGCAAATCAGGGCCTTCCTTCGAGGCTAGGGCTCACGTTGACTTTGACTTTAGGTATAGAGCAGAGCAGGGTGAGCTTCCAACTAGGAACTGGAAGCACAGGGTTTCTTATGGGATAACTCAATATCCTCTCAGAAACATGCCGGCAGTGACTACAACTCTGGCAACAGCAATGCTTTTCAGGTATATTCGAGGCCACATGAACGGAGCTTTCATAATGGGCAAACAGGCCTTGTGCCATCAGTCTCCAATTTCTAGGTTGACACGCAGCATACTCGCTGAACCAGGGCTTCCTGGCTCTAGGCAATTTTCTGATATCGAAACGGGTGCTGAAGCAGGGTCTTTAGGAGTCTTGGAAAGCTTACTACCGTTAAACTAAAGCAGAACAGCGTTGAAAGCCTCAGGGAACTGCTGAATGCCTCCCGTTTTGTAAGGATATTCAGGGCCTTACACAGAGGCTGGCGCTCACTTGACTTTAACTTTAGTTACAGTGCAGAGCAAGGGGAGCTTCCAACTAGGAACTGGAAGCACAAGGTTTCTTATGGGAAAACTCAATAGCTTATCAGAACTATGCATGCAGTGACTAAAACCCCGGCAACAACAAAGCCTTTCAGGAATCTTCGAGGCCGCATAAACGGTGCTTTCATAATGGGCAAAGAAGCCTTGTGCCATCAGTCTTCAATATGTAAGTTGATACGCAGCATTCACGGAGGACGAAAGCTTCCTGGCTCTAGGCAGTTTTCTGATACCGAAACGGGTGCTGAAGCCAGGTCTCTAGGAGTATTGGAAAGCTTACTACCGTAAAACTAAAGCAGAGCAGCGTTGAAGTCCTCATGGAGAAGCTGCATGCCTCCCGTTTTGTAAGGCTATTCAGGGCCTTACTTCGAGGCAAGTGCTCCCCTTGACTTTCACTTTAGTTATAGAGCAGAGCAGGGTGAGCTTCCAACTAGGAACTGGAAGCACAAGGTTTCTTTCGGGAAAACTCATTTTCCTCGCACAAGCAGGCAGGCAGTGACTAAATCCCTGGCAACAACAATGCTTTTCAGGTATCTTCGAGGCCGCATGAACGGAGCTTTCCTAATGAGAAAACAAGCCTTGTGCCATCAGTCTCCAATTTCCAGGTTGACACACAGCATACACGGAGGACCAGAGCTTCCTGGCTCTCTGCGGTGTTCTGTTAACAAAACGGGTGATGAAGGAAGGTTCCTAGGAGTCTTGGAAAGCTTACTACCGCTAAACTAAAGAAGAACAGCGATGAAGGCCTCATGGAACTGCTGCATGCCTCCCGCTTTGCAAGGATAATCAGGGCCTTACTTGGAGGTTGGTGCTCACGTTGACTCTCACTTTTGGTATAGAGGAGCGCAGGTGGAGCTTCCAACTTGGAACTGGAAGCACAAAGTTTCTTTCCAGAAAACTCATTTTCTTCTCTGAGCCATGCCGGCAGTAACTAAAAGCACCGTAACAACAGTGCTTTTCTGGTAGCTTGGAGACTGCATGAGTGGAGCTTTCAAAATGGGAAAGCAAGATCTGTGCCTCAGTCTCACATTTCCTGACTGACATGCAGCATAAGGACATGTTGATGTTAACAAGTCAAAACAGATTCACGATACCCAGTGGGGCTTTCCCTGATTCAACTTTTTTCTACGACAGCTTATCTGCCTGCAGCCAAGTGCCTAAACAAAGGATGCGTGAGGGAGACAGGTGCCTGTGCTTCTTCCAAAGACCTGCAGTGTTACACCAAGAACAGTGCTTAAATTGTACTTGGATGCAAGCCGACCACCTCCTTGAGGATGCGTGACTCTAAGTGCAAAAGGTGAAAAGGGATTCGAAGCAGAGTGTTTTTCTCAATAGATTTCAGCTTGGGGAATGAGGTTACATCCATTGCATGGAGGACAGTCTAGAAGTGGGTTCCTGAATCCTGTGTAGAGCTGAGGTCATCTGGCTCTCCCAGGGAGGAGTGCAGTGTGTTGCCTTTCTCTAGCCAACACTGAGGTGTTCCAAAAGGCCTACGGGGCAGAAGTTGCTTAGCTGGCCATGAGCTTCTTGGCTCTACTCAGTATACTGGTACTGAAACGGTTTCTAAAGCAAGGCCCCTAGGAGTCTGGAAAAGCTTACTACGGTGAAACTAAAGCAGAACAGTGAAGAAGGCCTCATGGAGCTGCTCCATGCCTCCCGTTTGGCAAGGCAAATCAGGGCCTTCCTTCGAGGCTAGGGCTCACGTTGACTTTGACTTTAGGTATAGAGCAGAGCAGGGTGAGCTTCCAACTATGAACTGGAAGCACAGGGTTTCTTACGGGATAACTCAATATCTTCTCAGAAACATGCCGGCAGTGACTACAACTCTGGCAACAGCAATGCTTTTCAGGTATATTCGCGGCCACATGAACGGAGCTTTCATAATGGGCAAACAGGCCTTGTGCCCCAGTCTCCAATTTCTAGGTTGACACGCAGCATACTCGCTGAACCAGGGCTTCCTGGCTGTAGGCAATTTTCTGATATCGAAACGGGTGCTGAAGCAGGGTCTTTAGGAGTCTTGGAAAGCTTACTACCGTTAAACTAAAGCAGAACAGCGTTGAAAGCCTCAGGGAACTGCTGCATGCCTCCCGTTTTGTAAGGATATTCAGGGCCTTACACAGAGGCTGGCGCTCACTTGACTTTAACTTTAGTTACAGTGCAGAGCAAGGGGAGCTTCCAACTAGGAACTGGAAGCACAAGGTTTCTTATGGGAAAACTCAATAGCTTATCAGAACTATGCATGCAGTGACTAAAACCCCGGCAACAACAAAGCCTTTCAGGAATCTTCGAGGCCGCATAAACGGTGCTTTCATAATGGGCAAAGAAGCCTTGTGCCATCAGTCTTCAATATGTAAGTTGATACGCAGCATTCACGGAGGACGAAAGCTTCCTGGCTCTAGGCAGTTTTCTGATACCGAAACGGGTGCTGAAGCCAGGTCTCTAGGAGTATTGGAAAGCTTACTACCGTAAAACTAAAGCAGAGCAGCGTTGAAGTCCTCATGGAGATGCTGCATGCCTCCCGTTTTGTAAGGCTATTCAGGGCCTTACTTCGAGGCAAGTGCTCCCCTTGACTTTCACTTTAGTTATAGAGCAGAGCAGGGTGAGCTTCCAACTAGGAACTGGAAGCACAAGGTTTCTTTCGGGAAAACTCATTTCCCTCGCAGAAGTAGGCAGGCAGTGACTAAATCCCTGGCAACAACAATGCTTCTCAGGTATCTTCGAGGCCGCATGAACGGAGCTTTCCTAATGAGAAAACAAGCCTTGTGCCATCAGTCTCCAATTTCCAGGTTGACACGCAGCATACACGGAGGACCAGAGCTTCCTGGCTCTCTGCGGTGTTCTGTTACCGAAACGGGTGCTGAAGGAAGGTTCCTAGGAGTCTTGGAAAGCTTACTACCGCTAAACTAAAGAAGAACAGCGATGAAGGCCTCATGGAACTGCTGCATGCCTCCCGCTTTGCAAGGATAATCAGGGCCTTACTTGGAGGTTGGTGCTCACGTTGACTCTCACTTTTGGTATAGAGGAGCGCAGGTGGAGCTTCCAACTTGGAACTGGAAGCACAAAGTTTCTTTCCAGAAAACTCATTTTCTTCTCTGAGCCATGCCGGCAGTAACTAAAAGCACCGTAACAACAGTGCTTTTCTGGTAGCTTGGAGACTGCATGAGTGGAGCTTTCAAAATGGGAAAGCAAGATCTGTGCCTCAGTCTCACATTTCCTGACTGACATGCAGCATAAGGACATGTTGATGTTAACAAGTCAAAACAGATTCACGATACCCAGTGGGGCTTTCCCTGATTCAACTTTTTTCTACGACAGCTTATCTGCCTGCAGCCAAGTGCCTAAACAAAGGATGCGTGAGGGAGACAGGTGCCTGTGCTTCTTCCAAAGACCTGCAGTGTTACACCAAGAACAGTGCTTAAATTGTACTTGGATGCAAGCCGACCAGCTCCTTCAGGATGCGTGACTCTAAGTGTAAAAGGTGAAAAGGAATTCGAAGCAGAGTGTTTTTCTCAATAGAGTTCAGCTAGGGGAATGAGGTTACATCCATTGCATGGAGGACAGTCTAGAAGTGTGTTCCTGAATCCTGTGTAGAGCTGAGGTCATCTGGCTCTCCCAGGGAGGAGTGCAGTGTGTTGCCTTTCTCTAGCCAACACTGAGGTGTTCCAAAAGGCCTACGGGGCAGAAGTTGCTTAGCTGGCCATGAGCTTCTTGGCTCTACTCAGTATACTGGTACTGAAACGGTTTCTAAAGCAAGGTCCCTAGGAGTCTGGAAAAGCTTACTACGGTGAAACTAAAGCAGAACAGTGAAGAAGGCCTCATGGAGCTGCTCCATGCCTCCCGTTTGGCAAGGCAAATCAGGGCCTTCCTTCGAGGCTAGGGCTCACGTTGACTTTGACTTTAGGTATAGAGCAGAGCAGGATGAGCTTCCAACTAGGAACTGGAAGCACAGGGTTTCTTATGGGATAACTCAATATCTTCTCAGAAACATGCCGGCAGTGACTACAACTCTGGCAACAGCAATGCTTTTCAGGTATATTCGAGGCCACATGAACGGAGCTTTCATAATGGGCAAACAGGCCTTGTGCCATCACTCTCCAATTTCTAGGTTGACACGCAGCATACTCGCTGAACCAGGGCTTCCTGGCTCTAGGCAATTTTCTGATATCGAAACGGGTGCTGAAGCAGGGTCTTTAGGAGACTTGGAAAGCTTACTACCGTTAAATTAAAGCAGAACTGCGTTGAAAGCCTCAAAGAACTGCTGCATGCCTCCCGTTTTGTAAGGATATTCAGGGCCTTACATAGAGGCTGGCGCTCCCATGACTTTAACTTTAGTTACAGTGCAGAGCAAGGGGAGCTTCCAACTAGGAACTGGAAGCAGAAGGTTTCTTATGGGAAAACTCAATATCTTATCAGAACTATGCATGCAGTGACTAAAACCCCGGCAACAACAAAGCCTTTCAGGAATCTTCGAGACCGCATAAACGGTGCTTTTATAATGGGCAAACAAGCCTTGTGCCATCAGTCTTCAATATGTAAGTTGATACGCAGCATTCACGCAGGACGAAAGCTTCCTGGCTCTAGGCAGTTTTCTGATACCGAAACGGGTGCTGAAGCCAGGTCTCTAGGAGTATTGGAAAGCTTACTACCGTAAAACTAAAGCAGAGCAGCGTTGAAGTCCTCATGGAGATGCTGCATGCCTCCCGTTTTGTAAGGCTATTCAGGGCCTTACTTCGAGGCAAGTGCTCCCCTTGACTTTCACTTTAGTTATAGAGCAGAGCAGGGTGAGCTTCCAACTAGGAACTGGAAGCACAAGGTTTCTTTCGGGAAAACTCATTTTCCTCGCAGAAGTAGGCAGGCAGTGACTAAATCCCTGGCAACAACAATGCTTCTCAGGTATCTTCGAGGCCGCATGAACGGAGCTTTCCTAATGAGAAAACAAGCCTTGTGATATCAGTCTCCAATTTCCAGGTTGACACGCAGCATACACGGATGACCAGAGCTTCCTGGCTCTCTGCAGTGTTCTGTTACCGAAACGGGTGCTGAAGGAAGGTTCCTAGGAGTCTTGGAAAGCTTACTACCGCTAAACTAAAGAAGAACAGCAATGAAGGCCTCATGGAACTGCTGCATGCCTCCCGCTTTGCAAGGATAATCAGGGCCTTACTTGGAGGTTGGTGCTCACGTTGACTCTCACTTTTGGTATAGAGGAGCGCAGGTGGAGCTTCTAACTTGGAACTGGAAGCACAAAGTTTCTTTCCAGAAAACTCATTTTCTTCTCTGAGCCATGCCGGCAGTAACTAAAAGCACCGTAACAACAGTGCTTTTCTGGTAGTTTCGAGACTGCATGAGTGGAGCTTTCAAAATGGGAAAGCAAGATCTATGTCTCAGTCTCACATTTCCTGATTGACATGCAGCATAAGGACATGTTGATGTTAACAAGTCAAAAGAGATTCACGATACCCAGTGGGGCTTTCCCTGATTCAACTTTTTTCTACGACAGCTTATCTGCCTGCAGCCAAGTGCCTAAACAAAGGATGCGTGAGGGAGACAGGTGCCTGTGCTTCTTCCAAAGACCTGCAGTGTTACACCAAGAACAGTGCTTAAATTGTACTTGGATGCAAGCCGACCACCTCCTTGAGGATGCGTGACTCTAAGTGCAAAAGGTGAAAAGGGATTCGAAGCAGAGTGTTTTTCTCAATAGATTTCAGCTTGGGGAATGAGGTTACATCCATTGCTTGGAGGACAGTCTAGAAGTGGGTTCCTGAATCCTGTGTAGAGCTGAGGTCATCTGGCTCTCCCAGGGAGGAGTGCAGTGTGTTGCCTTTCTCTAGCCAACACTGAGGTGTTCCAAAAGGCCTACGGGGCAGAAGTTGCTTAGCTGGCCATGAGCTTCTTGGCTCTACTCAGTATACTGGTACTGAAACGGTTTCTAAAGCAAGGCCCCTAGGAGTCTGGAAAAGCTTACTACGGTGAAACTAAAGCAGAACAGTGAAGAAGGCCTCATGGAGCTGCTCCATGCCTCCCGTTTGGCAAGGCAAATCAGGGCCTTCCTTCGAGGCTAGGGCTCACGTTGACTTTGACTTTAGGTATAGAGCAGAGCAGGGTGAGCTTCCAACTAGGAACTGGAAGCACAGGGTTTCTTATGGGATAACTCAATATCCTCTCAGAAACATGCCGGCAGTGACTACAACTCTGGCAACAGCAATGCTTTTCAGGTATATTCGAGGCCACATGAACGGAGCTTTCATAATGGGCAAACAGGCCTTGTGCCATCAGTCTCCAATTTCTAGGTTGACACGCAGCATACTCGCTGAACCAGGGCTTCCTGGCTCTAGGCAATTTTCTGATATCGAAACGGGTGCTGAAGCAGGGTCTTTAGGAGTCTTGGAAAGCTTACTACCGTTAAACTAAAGCAGAACAGCGTTGAAAGCCTCAGGGAACTGCTGAATGCCTCCCGTTTTGTAAGGATATTCAGGGCCTTACACAGAGGCTGGCGCTCACTTGACTTTAACTTTAGTTACAGTGCAGAGCAAGGGGAGCTTCCAACTAGGAACTGGAAGCACAAGGTTTCTTATGGGAAAACTCAATAGCTTATCAGAACTATGCATGCAGTGACTAAAACCCCGGCAACAACAAAGCCTTTCAGGAATCTTCGAGGCCGCATAAACGGTGCTTTCATAATGGGCAAAGAAGCCTTGTGCCATCAGTCTTCAATATGTAAGTTGATACGCAGCATTCACGGAGGACGAAAGCTTCCTGGCTCTAGGCAGTTTTCTGATACCGAAACGGGTGCTGAAGCCAGGTCTCTAGGAGTATTGGAAAGCTTACTACCGTAAAACTAAAGCAGAGCAGCGTTGAAGTCCTCATGGAGATGCTGCATGCCTCCCGTTTTGTAAGGCTATTCAGGGCCTTACTTCGAGGCAAGTGCTCCCCTTGACTTTCACTTTAGTTATAGAGCAGAGCAGGGTGAGCTTCCAACTAGGAACTGGAAGCACAAGGTTTCTTTCGGGAAAACTCATTTTCCTCGCAGAAGTAGGCAGGCAGTGACTAAATCCCTGGCAACAACAATGCTTCTCAGGTATCTTCGAGGCCGCATGAACGGAGCTTTCCTAATGAGAAAACAAGCCTTGTGCCATCAGTCTCCAATTTCCAGGTTGACACGCAGCATACACGGAGGACCAGAGCTTCCTGGCTCTCTGCGGTGTTCTGTTACCGAAACGGGTGCTGAAGGAAGGTTCCTAGGAGTCTTGGAAAGCTTACTACCGCTAAACTAAAGAAGAACAGCGATGAAGGCCTCATCGAACTGCTGCATGCCTCCCGCTTTGCAAGGATAATCAGGGCCTTACTTGGAGGTTGGTGCTCACGTTGACTCTCACTTTTGGTATAGAGGAGCGCAGGTGGAGCTTCCAACTTGGAACTGGAAGCACAAAGTTTCTTTCCAGAAAACTCATTTTCTTCTCTGAGCCATGCCGGCAGTAACTAAAAGCACCGTAACAACAGTGCTTTTCTGGTAGCTTGGAGACTGCATGAGTGGAGCTTTCAAAATGGGAAAGCAAGATCTGTGCCTCAGTCTCACATTTCCTGACTGACATGCAGCATAAGGACATGTTGATGTTAACAAGTCAAAACAGATTCACGATACCCAGTGGGGCTTTCCCTGATTCAACTTTTTTCTACGACAGCTTATCTGCCTGCAGCCAAGTGCCTAAACAAAGGATGCGTGAGGGAGACAGGTGCCTGTGCTTCTTCCAAAGACCTGCAGTGTTACACCAAGAACAGTGCTTAAATTGTACTTGGATGCAAGCCGACCACCTCCTTGAGGATGCGTGACTCTAAGTGCAAAAGGTGAAAAGGGATTCGAAGCAGAGTGTTTTTCTCAATAGATTTCAGCTTGGGGAATGAGGTTACATCCATTGCATGGAGGACAGTCTAGAAGTGGGTTCCTGAATCCTGTGTAGAGCTGAGGTCATCTGGCTCTCCCAGGGAAGAGTGCAGTGTGTTGCCTTTCTCTAGCCAACACTGAGGTGTTCCAAAAGGCCTACGGGGCAGAAGTTGCTTAGCTGGCCATGAGCTTCTTGGCTCTACTCAGTATACTGGTACTGAAACGGTTTCTAAAGCAAGGCCCCTAGGAGTCTGGAAAAGCTTACTACGGTGAAACTAAAGCAGAACAGTGAAGAAGGCCTCATGGAGCTGCTCCATGCCTCCCGTTTGGCAAGGCAAATCAGGGCCTTCCTTCGAGGCTAGGGCTCACGTTGACTTTGACTTTAGGTATAGAGCAGAGCAGGGTGAGCTTCCAACTAGGAACTGGAAGCACAGGGTTTCTTATGGGATAACTCAATATCCTCTCAGAAACATGCCGGCAGTGACTACAACTCTGGCAACAGCAATGCTTTTCAGGTATATTCGAGGCCACATGAACGGAGCTTTCATAATGGGCAAACAGGCCTTGTGCCATCAGTCTCCAATTTCTAGGTTGACACGCAGCATACTCGCTGAACCAGGGCTTCCTGGCTCTAGGCAATTTTCTGATATCGAAACGGGTGCTGAAGCAGGGTCTTTAGGAGTCTTGGAAAGCTTACTACCGTTAAACTAAAGCAGAACAGCGTTGAAAGCCTCAGGGAACTGCTGAATGCCTCCCGTTTTGTAAGGATATTCAGGGCCTTACACAGAGGCTGGCGCTCACTTGACTTTAACTTTAGTTACAGTGCAGAGCAAGGGGAGCTTCCAACTAGGAACTGGAAGCACAAGGTTTCTTATGGGAAAACTCAATAGCTTATCAGAACTATGCATGCAGTGACTAAAACCCCGGCAACAACAAAGCCTTTCAGGAATCTTCGAGGCCGCATAAACGGTGCTTTCATAATGGGCAAAGAAGCCTTGTGCCATCAGTCTTCAATATGTAAGTTGATACGCAGCATTCACGGAGGACGAAAGCTTCCTGGCTCTAGGCAGTTTTCTGATACCGAAACGGGTGCTGAAGCCAGGTCTCTAGGAGTATTGGAAAGCTTACTACCGTAAAACTAAAGCAGAGCAGCGTTGAAGTCCTCATGGAGATGCTGCATGCCTCCCGTTTTGTAAGGCTATTCAGGGCCTTACTTCGAGGCAAGTGCTCCCCTTGACTTTCACTTTAGTTATAGAGCAGAGCAGGGTGAGCTTCCAACTAGGAACTGGAAGCACAAGGTTTCTTTCGGGAAAACTCATTTTCCTCGCAGAAGTAGGCAGGCAGTGACTAAATCCCTGGCAACAACAATGCTTCTCAGGTATCTTCGAGGCCGCATGAACGGAGCTTTCCTAATGAGAAAACAAGCCTTGTGCCATCAGTCTCCAATTTCCAGGTTGACACGCAGCATACACGGAGGACCAGAGCTTCCTGGCTCTCTGCGGTGTTCTGTTACCGAAACGGGTGCTGAAGGAAGGTTCCTAGGAGTCTTGGAAAGCTTACTACCGCTAAACTAAAGAAGAACAGCGATGAAGGCCTCATGGAACTGCTGCATGCCTCCCGCTTTGCAAGGATAATCAGGGCCTTACTTGGAGGTTGGTGCTCACGTTGACTCTCACTTTTGGTATAGAGGAGCGCAGGTGGAGCTTCCAACTTGGAACTGGAAGCACAAAGTTTCTTTCCAGAAAACTCATTTTCTTCTCTGAGCCATGCCGGCAGTAACTAAAAGCACCGTAACAACAGTGCTTTTCTGGTAGCTTGGAGACTGCATGAGTGGAGCTTTCAAAATGGGAAAGCAAGATCTGTGCCTCAGTCTCACATTTCCTGACTGACATGCAGCATAAGGACATGTTGATGTTAACAAGTCAAAACAGATTCACGATACCCAGTGGGGCTTTCCCTGATTCAACTTTTTTCTACGACAGCTTATCTGCCTGCAGCCAAGTGCCTAAACAAAGGATGCGTGAGGGAGACAGGTGCCTGTGCTTCTTCCAAAGACCTGCAGTGTTACACCAAGAACAGTGCTTAAATTGTACTTGGATGCAAGCCGACCAGCTCCTTCAGGATGCGTGACTCTAAGTGTAAAAGGTGAAAAGGAATTCGAAGCAGAGTGTTTTTCTCAATAGAGTTCAGCTAGGGGAATGAGGTTACATCCATTGCATGGAGGACAGTCTAGAAGTGTGTTCCTGAATCCTGTGTAGAGCTGAGGTCATCTGGCTCTCCCAGGGAGGAGTGCAGTGTGTTGCCTTTCTCTAGCCAACACTGAGGTGTTCCAAAAGGCCTACGGGGCAGAAGTTGCTTAGCTGGCCATGAGCTTCTTGGCTCTACTCAGTATACTGGTACTGAAACGGTTTCTAAAGCAAGGTCCCTAGGAGTCTGGAAAAGCTTACTACGGTGAAACTAAAGCAGAACAGTGAAGAAGGCCTCATGGAGCTGCTCCATGCCTCCCGTTTGGCAAGGCAAATCAGGGCCTTCCTTCGAGGCTAGGGCTCACGTTGACTTTGACTTTAGGTATAGAGCAGAGCAGGGTGAGCTTCCAACTAGGAACTGGAAGCACAGGGTTTCTTATGGGATAACTCAATATCTTCTCAGAAACATGCCGGCAGTGACTACAACTCTGGCAACAGCAATGCTTTTCAGGTATATTCGAGGCCACATGAACGGAGCTTTCATAATGGGCAAACAGGCCTTGTGCCATCAGTCTCCAATTTCTAGGTTGACACGCAGCATACTCGCTGAACCAGGGCTTCCTGGCTCTAGGCAATTTTCTGATATCGAAACGGGTGCTGAAGCAGGGTCTTTAGGAGACTTGGAAAGCTTACTACCGTTAAATTAAAGCAGAACTGCGTTGAAAGCCTCAAAGAACTGCTGCATGCCTCCCGTTTTGTAAGGATATTCAGGGCCTTACATAGAGGCTGGCGCTCCCATGACTTTAACTTTAGTTACAGTGCAGAGCAAGGGGAGCTTCCAACTAGGAACTGGAAGCAGAAGGTTTCTTATGGGAAAACTCAATATCTTATCAGAACTATGCATGCAGTGACTAAAACCCCGGCAACAACAAAGCCTTTCAGGAATCTTCGAGACCGCATAAACGGTGCTTTTATAATGGGCAAACAAGCCTTGTGCCATCAGTCTTCAATATGTAAGTTGATACGCAGCATTCACGCAGGACGAAAGCTTCCTGGCTCTAGGCAGTTTTCTGATACCGAAACGGGTGCTGAAGCCAGGTCTCTAGGAGTATTGGAAAGCTTACTACCGTAAAACTAAAGCAGAGCAGCGTTGAAGTCCTCATGGAGATGCTGCATGCCTCCCGTTTTGTAAGGCTATTCAGGGCCTTACTTCGAGGCAAGTGCTCCCCTTGACTTTCACTTTAGTTATAGAGCAGAGCAGGGTGAGCTTCCAACTAGGAACTGGAAGCACAAGGTTTCTTTCGGGAAAACTCATTTTCCTCGCAGAAGTAGGCAGGCAGTGACTAAATCCCTGGCAACAACAATGCTTCTCAGGTATCTTCGAGGCCGCATGAACGGAGCTTTCCTAATGAGAAAACAAGCCTTGTGCCATCAGTCTCCAATTTCCAGGTTGACACGCAGCATACACGGATGACCAGAGCTTCCTGGCTCTCTGCAGTGTTCTGTTACCGAAACGGGTGCTGAAGGAAGGTTCCTAGGATTCTTGGAAAGCTTACTACCGCTAAACTAAAGAAGAACAGCAATGAAGGCCTCATGGAACTGCTGCATGCCTCCCGCTTTGCAAGGATAATCAGGGCCTTACTTGGAGGTTGGTGCTCACGTTGACTCTCACTTTTGGTATAGAGGAGCGCAGGTGGAGCTTCCAACTTGGAACTGGAAGCACAAAGTTTCTTTCCAGAAAACTCATTTTCTTCTCTGAGCCATGCCGGCAGTAACTAAAAGCACCGTAACAACAGTGCTTTTCTGGTAGCTTCGAGACTGCATGAGTGGAGCTTTCAAAATGGGAAAGCAAGATCTATGTCTCAGTCTCACATTTCCTGATTGACATGCAGCATAAGGACATGTTGATGTTAACAAGTCAAAAGAGATTCACGATACCCAGTGGGGCTTTCCCTGATTCAACTTTTTTCTACGACAGCTTATCTGCCTGCAGCCAAGTGCCTAAACAAAGGATGCGTGAGGGAGACAGGGTCCTGTCCTTCTTCCAAAGACCTGCAGTGTTACACCAAGAACAGTGCTTAAATTGTACTTGGATGCAAGCCGACCACCTCCTTGAGGATGCGTGACTCTAAGTGCAAAAGGTGAAAAGGGATTCGAAGCAGAGTGTTTTTCTCAATAGATTTCAGCTTGGGGAATGAGGTTACATCCATTGCATGGAGGACAGTCTAGAAGTGGGTTCCTGAATCCTGTGTAGAGCTGAGGTCATCTGGCTCTCCCAGGGAGGAGTGCAGTGTGTTGCCTTTCTCTAGCCAACACTGAGGTGTTCCAAAAGGCCTACGGGGCAGAAGTTGCTTAGCTGGCCATGAGCTTCTTGGCTCTACTCAGTATACTGGTACTGAAACGGTTTCTAAAGCAAGGCCCCTAGGAGTCTGGAAAAGCTTACTACGGTGAAACTAAAGCAGAACAGTGAAGAAGGCCTCATGGAGCTGCTCCATGCCTCCCGTTTGGCAAGGCAAATCAGGGCCTTCCTTCGAGGCTAGGGCTCACGTTGACTTTGACTTTAGGTATAGAGCAGAGCAGGGTGAGCTTCCAACTAGGAACTGGAAGCACAGGGTTTCTTATGGGATAACTCAATATCCTCTCAGAAACATGCCGGCAGTGACTACAACTCTGGCAACAGCAATGCTTTTCAGGTATATTCGAGGCCACATGAACGGAGCTTTCATAATGGGCAAACAGGCCTTGTGCCATCAGTCTCCAATTTCTAGGTTGACACGCAGCATACTCGCTGAACCAGGGCTTCCTGGCTCTAGGCAATTTTCTGATATCGAAACGGGTGCTGAAGCAGGGTCTTTAGGAGTCTTGGAAAGCTTACTACCGTTAAACTAAAGCAGAACAGCGTTGAAAGCCTCAGGGAACTGCTGAATGCCTCCCGTTTTGTAAGGATATTCAGGGCCTTACACAGAGGCTGGCGCTCACTTGACTTTAACTTTAGTTACAGTGCAGAGCAAGGGGAGCTTCCAACTAGGAACTGGAAGCACAAGGTTTCTTATGGGAAAACTCAATAGCTTATCAGAACTATGCATGCAGTGACTAAAACCCCGGCAACAACAAAGCCTTTCAGGAATCTTCGAGGCCGCATAAACGGTGCTTTCATAATGGGCAAAGAAGCCTTGTGCCATCAGTCTTCAATATGTAAGTTGATACGCAGCATTCACGGAGGACGAAAGCTTCCTGGCTCTAGGCAGTTTTCTGATACCGAAACGGGTGCTGAAGCCAGGTCTCTAGGAGTATTGGAAAGCTTACTACCGTAAAACTAAAGCAGAGCAGCGTTGAAGTCCTCATGGAGATGCTGCATGCCTCCCGTTTTGTAAGGCTATTCAGGGCCTTACTTCGAGGCAAGTGCTCCCCTTGACTTTCACTTTAGTTATAGAGCAGAGCAGGGTGAGCTTCCAACTAGGAACTGGAAGCACAAGGTTTCTTTCGGGAAAACTCATTTTCCTCGCAGAAGTAGGCAGGCAGTGACTAAATCCCTGGCAACAACAATGCTTCTCAGGTATCTTCGAGGCCGCATGAACGGAGCTTTCCTAATGAGAAAACAAGCCTTGTGCCATCAGTCTCCAATTTCCAGGTTGACACGCAGCATACACGGAGGACCAGAGCTTCCTGGCTCTCTGCGGTGTTCTGTTACCGAAACGGGTGCTGAAGGAAGGTTCCTAGGAGTCTTGGAAAGCTTACTACCGCTAAACTAAAGAAGAACAGCGATGAAGGCCTCATGGAACTGCTGCATGCCTCCCGCTTTGCAAGGATAATCAGGGCCTTACTTGGAGGTTGGTGCTCACGTTGACTCTCACTTTTGGTATAGAGGAGCGCAGGTGGAGCTTCCAACTTGGAACTGGAAGCACAAAGTTTCTTTCCAGAAAACTCATTTTCTTCTCTGAGCCATGCCGGCAGTAACTAAAAGCACCGTAACAACAGTGCTTTTCTGGTAGCTTGGAGACTGCATGAGTGGAGCTTTCAAAATGGGAAAGCAAGATCTGTGCCTCAGTCTCACATTTCCTGACTGACATGCAGCATAAGGACATGTTGATGTTAACAAGTCAAAACAGATTCACGATACCCAGTGGGGCTTTCCCTGATTCAACTTTTTTCTACGACAGCTTATCTGCCTGCAGCCAAGTGCCTAAACAAAGGATGCGTGAGGGAGACAGGTGCCTGTGCTTCTTCCAAAGACCTGCAGTGTTACACCAAGAACAGTGCTTAAATTGTACTTGGATGCAAGCCGACCAGCTCCTTCAGGATGCGTGACTCTAAGTGTAAAAGGTGAAAAGGAATTCGAAGCAGAGTGTTTTTCTCAATAGAGTTCAGCTAGGGGAATGAGGTTACATCCATTGCATGGAGGACAGTCTAGAAGTGTGTTCCTGAATCCTGTGTAGAGCTGAGGTCATCTGGCTCTCCCAGGGAGGAGTGCAGTGTGTTGCCTTTCTCTAGCCAACACTGAGGTGTTCCAAAAGGCCTACGGGGCAGAAGTTGCTTAGCTGGCCATGAGCTTCTTGGCTCTACTCAGTATACTGGTACTGAAACGGTTTCTAAAGCAAGGTCCCTAGGAGTCTGGAAAAGCTTACTACGGTGAAACTAAAGCAGAACAGTGAAGAAGGCCTCATGGAGCTGCTCCATGCCTCCCGTTTGGCAAGGCAAATCAGGGCCTTCCTTCGAGGCTAGGGCTCACGTTGACTTTGACTTTAGGTATAGAGCAGAGCAGGGTGAGCTTCCAACTAGGAACTGGAAGCACAGGGTTTCTTATGGGATAACTCAATATCTTCTCAGAAACATGCCGGCAGTGACTACAACTCTGGCAACAGCAATGCTTTTCAGGTATATTCGAGGCCACATGAACGGAGCTTTCATAATGGGCAAACAGGCCTTGTGCCATCAGTCTCCAATTTCTAGGTTGACACGCAGCATACTCGCTGAACCAGGGCTTCCTGGCTCTAGGCAATTTTCTGATATCGAAACGGGTGCTGAAGCAGGGTCTTTAGGAGACTTGGAAAGCTTACTACCGTTAAATTAAAGCAGAACTGCATTGAAAGCCTCAAAGAACTGCTGCATGCCTCCCGTTTTGTAAGGATATTCAGGGCCTTACATAGAGGCTGGCGCTCCCATGACTTTAACTTTAGTTACAGTGCAGAGCAAGGGGAGCTTCCAACTAGGAACTGGAAGCAGAAGGTTTCTTATGGGAAAACTCAATATCTTATCAGAACTATGCATGCAGTGACTAAAACCCCGGCAACAACAAAGCCTTTCAGGAATCTTCGAGACCGCATAAACGGTGCTTTTATAATGGGCAAACAAGCCTTGTGCCATCAGTCTTCAATATGTAAGTTGATACGCAGCATTCACGCAGGACGAAAGCTTCCTGGCTCTAGGCAGTTTTCTGATACCGAAACGGGTGCTGAAGCCAGGTCTCTAGGAGTATTGGAAAGCTTACTACCGTAAAACTAAAGCAGAGCAGCGTTGAAGTCCTCATGGAGATGCTGCATGCCTCCCGTTTTGTAAGGCTATTCAGGGCCTTACTTCGAGGCAAGTGCTCCCCTTGACTTTCACTTTAGTTATAGAGCAGAGCAGGGTGAGCTTCCAACTAGGAACTGGAAGCACAAGGTTTCTTTCGGGAAAACTCATTTTCCTCGCAGAAGTAGGCAGGCAGTGACTAAATCCCTGGCAACAACAATGCTTCTCAGGTATCTTCGAGGCCGCATGAACGGAGCTTTCCTAATGAGAAAACAAGCCTTGTGCCATCAGTCTCCAATTTCCAGGTTGACACGCAGCATACACGGATGACCAGAGCTTCCTGGCTCTCTGCAGTGTTCTGTTACCGAAACGGGTGCTGAAGGAAGGTTCCTAGGAGTCTTGGAAAGCTTACTACCGCTAAACTAAAGAAGAACAGCAATGAAGGCCTCATGGAACTGCTGCATGCCTCCCGCTTTGCAAGGATAATCAGGGCCTTACTTGGAGGTTGGTGCTCACGTTGACTCTCACTTTTGGTATAGAGGAGCGCAGGTGGAGCTTCCAACTTGGAACTGGAAGCACAAAGTTTCTTTCCAGAAAACTCATTTTCTTCTCTGAGCCATGCCGGCAGTAACTAAAAGCACCGTAACAACAGTGCTTTTCTGGTAGCTTCGAGACTGCATGAGTGGAGCTTTCAAAATGGGAAAGCAAGATCTATGTCTCAGTCTCACATTTCCTGATTGACATGCAGCATAAGGACATGTTGATGTTAACAAGTCAAAAGAGATTCACGATACCCAGTGGGGCTTTCCCTGATTCAACTTTTTTCTACGACAGCTTATCTGCCTGCAGCCAAGTGCCTAAACAAAGGATGCGTGAGGGAGACAGGGTCCTGTCCTTCTTCCAAAGACCTGCAGTGTTACACCAAGAACAGTGCTTAAATTGTACTTGGATGCAAGCCGACCACCTCCTTGAGGATGCGTGACTCTAAGTGCAAAAGGTGAAAAGGGATTCGAAGCAGAGTGTTTTTCTCAATAGATTTCAGCTTGGGGAATGAGGTTACATCCATTGCATGGAGGACAGTCTAGAAGTGGGTTCCTGAATCCTGTGTAGAGCTGAGGTCATCTGGCTCTCCCAGGGAGGAGTGCAGTGTGTTGCCTTTCTCTAGCCAACACTGAGGTGTTCCAAAAGGCCTACGGGGCAGAAGTTGCTTAGCTGGCCATGAGCTTCTTGGCTCTACTCAGTATACTGGTACTGAAACGGTTTCTAAAGCAAGGCCCCTAGGAGTCTGGAAAAGCTTACTACGGTGAAACTAAAGCAGAACAGTGAAGAAGGCCTCATGGAGCTGCTCCATGCCTCCCGTTTGGCAAGGCAAATCAGGGCCTTCCTTCGAGGCTAGGGCTCACGTTGACTTTGACTTTAGGTATAGAGCAGAGCAGGGTGAGCTTCCAACTAGGAACTGGAAGCACAGGGTTTCTTATGGGATAACTCAATATCCTCTCAGAAACATGCCGGCAGTGACTACAACTCTGGCAACAGCAATGCTTTTCAGGTATATTCGAGGCCACATGAACGGAGCTTTCATAATGGGCAAACAGGCCTTGTGCCATCAGTCTCCAATTTCTAGGTTGACACGCAGCATACTCGCTGAACCAGGGCTTCCTGGCTCTAGGCAATTTTCTGATATCGAAACGGGTGCTGAAGCAGGGTCTTTAGGAGTCTTGGAAAGCTTACTACCGTTAAACTAAAGCAGAACAGCGTTGAAAGCCTCAGGGAACTGCTGCATGCCTCCCGTTTTGTAAGGATATTCAGGGCCTTACACAGAGGCTGGCGCTCACTTGACTTTAACTTTAGTTACAGTGCAGAGCAAGGGGAGCTTCCAACTAGGAACTGGAAGCACAAGGTTTCTTATGGGAAAACTCAATAGCTTATCAGAACTATGCATGCAGTGACTAAAACCCCGGCAACAACAAAGCCTTTCAGGAATCTTCGAGGCCGCATAAACGGTGCTTTCATAATGGGCAAAGAAGCCTTGTGCCATCAGTCTTCAATATGTAAGTTGATACGCAGCATTCACGGAGGACGAAAGCTTCCTGGCTCTAGGCAGTTTTCTGATACCGAAACGGGTGCTGAAGCCAGGTCTCTAGGAGTATTGGAAAGCTTACTACCGTAAAACTAAAGCAGAGCAGCGTTGAAGTCCTCATGGAGATGCTGCATGCCTCCCGTTTTGTAAGGCTATTCAGGGCCTTACTTCGAGGCAAGTGCTCCCCTTGACTTTCACTTTACTTATAGAGCAGAGCAGGGTGAGCTTCCAACTAGGAACTGGAAGCACAAGGTTTCTTTCGGGAAAACTCATTTTCCTCGCAGAAGTAGGCAGGCAGTGACTAAATCCCTGGCAACAACAATGCTTCTCAGGTATCTTCGAGGCCGCATGAACGGAGCTTTCCTAATGAGAAAACAAGCCTTGTGCCATCAGTCTCCAATTTCCAGGTTGACACGCAGCATACACGGAGGACCAGAGCTTCCTGGCTCTCTGCGGTGTTCTGTTACCGAAACGGGTGCTGAAGGAAGGTTCCTAGGAGTCTTGGAAAGCTTACTACCGCTAAACTAAAGAAGAACAGCGATGAAGGCCTCATGGAACTGCTGCATGCCTCCCGCTTTGCAAGGATAATCAGGGCCTTACTTGGAGGTTGGTGCTCACGTTGACTCTCACTTTTGGTATAGAGGAGCGCAGGTGGAGCTTCCAACTTGGAACTGGAAGCACAAAGTTTCTTTCCAGAAAACTCATTTTCTTCTCTGAGCCATGCCGGCAGTAACTAAAAGCACCGTAACAACAGTGCTTTTCTGGTAGCTTGGAGACTGCATGAGTGGAGCTTTCAAAATGGGAAAGCAAGATCTGTGCCTCAGTCTCACATTTCCTGACTGACATGCAGCATAAGGACATGTTGATGTTAACAAGTCAAAACAGATTCACGATACCCAGTGGGGCTTTCCCTGATTCAACTTTTTTCTACGACAGCTTATCTGCCTGCAGCCAAGTGCCTAAACAAAGGATGCGTGAGGGAGACAGGTGCCTGTGCTTCTTCCAAAGACCTGCAGTGTTACACCAAGAACAGTGCTTAAATTGTACTTGGATGCAAGCCGACCAGCTCCTTCAGGATGCGTGACTCTAAGTGTAAAAGGTGAAAAGGAATTCGAAGCAGAGTGTTTTTCTCAATAGAGTTCAGCTAGGGGAATGAGGTTACATCCATTGCATGGAGGACAGTCTAGAAGTGTGTTCCTGAATCCTGTGTAGAGCTGAGGTCATCTGGCTCTCCCAGGGAGGAGTGCAGTGTGTTGCCTTTCTCTAGCCAACACTGAGGTGTTCCAAAAGGCCTACGGGGCAGAAGTTGCTTAGCTGGCCATGAGCTTCTTGGCTCTACTCAGTATACTGGTACTGAAACGGTTTCTAAAGCAAGGTCCCTAGGAGTCTGGAAAAGCTTACTACGGTGAAACTAAAGCAGAACAGTGAAGAAGGCCTCATGGAGCTGCTCCATGCCTCCCGTTTGGCAAGGCAAATCAGGGCCTTCCTTCGAGGCTAGGGCTCACGTTGACTTTGACTTTAGGTATAGAGCAGAGCAGGGTGAGCTTCCAACTAGGAACTGGAAGCACAGGGTTTCTTATGGGATAACTCAATATCTTCTCAGAAACATGCCGGCAGTGACTACAACTCTGGCAACAGCAATGCTTTTCAGGTATATTCGAGGCCACATGAACGGAGCTTTCATAATGGGCAAACAGGCCTTGTGCCATCACTCTCCAATTTCTAGGTTGACACGCAGCATACTCGCTGAACCAGGGCTTCCTGGCTCTAGGCAATTTTCTGATATCGAAACGGGTGCTGAAGCAGGGTCTTTAGGAGACTTGGAAAGCTTACTACCGTTAAATTAAAGCAGAACTGCGTTGAAAGCCTCAAAGAACTGCTGCATGCCTCCCGTTTTGTAAGGATATTCAGGGCCTTACATAGAGGCTGGCGCTCCCATGACTTTAACTTTAGTTACAGTGCAGAGCAAGGGGAGCTTCCAACTAGGAACTGGAAGCAGAAGGTTTCTTATGGGAAAACTCAATATCTTATCAGAACTATGCATGCAGTGACTAAAACCCCGGCAACAACAAAGCCTTTCAGGAATCTTCGAGACCGCATAAACGGTGCTTTTATAATGGGCAAACAAGCCTTGTGCCATCAGTCTTCAATATGTAAGTTGATACGCAGCATTCACGCAGGACGAAAGCTTCCTGGCTCTAGGCAGTTTTCTGATACCGAAACGGGTGCTGAAGCCAGGTCTCTAGGAGTATTGGAAAGCTTACTACCGTAAAACTAAAGCAGAGCAGCGTTGAAGTCCTCATGGAGATGCTGCATGCCTCCCGTTTTGTAAGGCTATTCAGGGCCTTACTTCGAGGCAAGTGCTCCCCTTGACTTTCACTTTAGTTATAGAGCAGAGCAGGGTGAGCTTCCAACTAGGAACTGGAAGCACAAGGTTTCTTTCGGGAAAACTCATTTTCCTCGCAGAAGTAGGCAGGCAGTGACTAAATCCCTGGCAACAACAATGCTTCTCAGGTATCTTCGAGGCCGCATGAACGGAGCTTTCCTAATGAGAAAACAAGCCTTGTGCCATCAGTCTCCAATTTCCAGGTTGACACGCAGCATACACGGATGACCAGAGCTTCCTGGCTCTCTGCAGTGTTCTGTTACCGAAACGGGTGCTGAAGGAAGGTTCCTAGGAGTCTTGGAAAGCTTACTACCGCTAAACTAAAGAAGAACAGCAATGAAGGCCTCATGGAACTGCTGCATGCCTCCCGCTTTGCAAGGATAATCAGGGCCTTACTTGGAGGTTGGTGCTCACGTTGACTCTCACTTTTGGTATAGAGGAGCGCAGGTGGAGCTTCCAACTTGGAACTGGAAGCACAAAGTTTCTTTCCAGAAAACTCATTTTCTTCTCTGAGCCATGCCGGCAGTAACTAAAAGCACCGTAACAACAGTGCTTTTCTGGTAGCTTCGAGACTGCATGAGTGGAGCTTTCAAAATGGGAAAGCAAGATCTATGTCTCAGTCTCACATTTCCTGATTGACATGCAGCATAAGGACATGTTGATGTTAACAAGTCAAAAGAGATTCACGATACCCAGTGGGGCTTTCCCTGATTCAACTTTTTTCTACGACAGCTTATCTGCCTGCAGCCAAGTGCCTAAACAAAGGATGCGTGAGGGAGACAGGGTCCTGTCCTTCTTCCAAAGACCTGCAGTGTTACACCAAGAACAGTGCTTAAATTGTACTTGGATGCAAGCCGACCACCTCCTTGAGGATGCGTGACTCTAAGTGCAAAAGGTGAAAAGGGATTCGAAGCAGAGTGTTTTTCTCAATAGATTTCAGCTTGGGGAATGAGGTTACATCCATTGCATGGAGGACAGTCTAGAAGTGGGTTCCTGAATCCTGTGTAGAGCTGAGGTCATCTGGCTCTCCCAGGGAGGAGTGCAGTGTGTTGCCTTTCTCTAGCCAACACTGAGGTGTTCCAAAAGGCCTACGGGGCAGAAGTTGCTTAGCTGGCCATGAGCTTCTTGGCTCTACTCAGTATACTGGTACTGAAACGGTTTCTAAAGCAAGGCCCCTAGGAGTCTGGAAAAGCTTACTACGGTGAAACTAAAGCAGAACAGTGAAGAAGGCCTCATGGAGCTGCTCCATGCCTCCCGTTTGGCAAGGCAAATCAGGGCCTTCCTTCGAGGCTAGGGCTCACGTTGACTTTGACTTTAGGTATAGAGCAGAGCAGGGTGAGCTTCCAACTAGGAACTGGAAGCACAGGGTTTCTTATGGGATAACTCAATATCCTCTCAGAAACATGCCGGCAGTGACTACAACTCTGGCAACAGCAATGCTTTTCAGGTATATTCGAGGCCACATGAACGGAGCTTTCATAATGGGCAAACAGGCCTTGTGCCATCAGTCTCCAATTTCTAGGTTGACACGCAGCATACTCGCTGAACCAGGGCTTCCTGGCTCTAGGCAATTTTCTGATATCGAAACGGGTGCTGAAGCAGGGTCTTTAGGAGTCTTGGAAAGCTTACTACCGTTAAACTAAAGCAGAACAGCGTTGAAAGCCTCAGGGAACTGCTGAATGCCTCCCGTTTTGTAAGGATATTCAGGGCCTTACACAGAGGCTGGCGCTCCCTTGACTTTAACTTTAGTTACAGTGCAGAGCAAGGGGAGCTTCCAACTAGGAACTGGAAGCACAAGGTTTCTTATGGGAAAACTCAATAGCTTATCAGAACTATGCATGCAGTGACTAAAACCCCGGCAACAACAAAGCCTTTCAGGAATCTTCGAGGCCGCATAAACGGTGCTTTCATAATGGGCAAAGAAGCCTTGTGCCATCAGTCTTCAATATGTAAGTTGATACGCAGCATTCACGGAGGACGAAAGCTTCCTGGCTCTAGGCAGTTTTCTGATACCGAAACGGGTGCTGAAGCCAGGTCTCTAGGAGTATTGGAAAGCTTACTACCGTAAAACTAAAGCAGAGCAGCGTTGAAGTCCTCATGGAGATGCTGCATGCCTCCCGTTTTGTAAGGCTATTCAGGGCCTTACTTCGAGGCAAGTGCTCCCCTTGACTTTCACTTTAGTTATAGAGCAGAGCAGGGTGAGCTTCCAACTAGGAACTGGAAGCACAAGGTTTCTTTCGGGAAAACTCATTTTCCTCGCAGAAGTAGGCAGGCAGTGACTAAATCCCTGGCAACAACAATGCTTCTCAGGTATCTTCGAGGCCGCATGAACGGAGCTTTCCTAATGAGAAAACAAGCCTTGTGCCATCAGTCTCCAATTTCCAGGTTGACACGCAGCATACACGGATGACCAGAGCTTCCTGGCTCTCTGCAGTGTTCTGTTACCGAAACGGGTGCTGAAGGAAGGTTCCTAGGAGTCTTGGAAAGCTTACTACCGCTAAACTAAAGAAGAACAGCGATGAAGGCCTCATGGAACTGCTGCATGCCTCCCTCTTTGCAAGGATAATCAGGGCCTTACTTGGAGGTTGGTGCTCACGTTGACTCTCACTTTTGGTATAGAGGAGCGCAGGTGGAGCTTCCAACTTGGAACTGGAAGCACAAAGTTTCTTTCCAGAAAACTCATTTTCTTCTCTGAGCCATGCCGGCAGTAACTAAAAGCACCGTAACAACAGTGCTTTTCTGGTAGCTTCGAGACTGCATGAGTGGAGCTTTCAAAATGGGAAAGCAAGATCTATGTCTCAGTCTCACATTTCCTGATTGACATGCAGCATAAGGACATGTTGATGTTAACAAGTCAAAAGAGATTCACGATACCCAGTGGGGCTT